>NW_027507784.1:348087050-348392050 GCF_037356315.1 Lithobates pipiens | reverse complement strand
ATGCGTCGTGTCAGCGCTAAGGGCCAGGCGCCGAGAGGCCGCTTATTTTGTGTACGGCTGGTACCAAGGGGTTAACTGGGGGTGGGTCATTTGCTTAAAATGGGCGTGGACCTATAGAGGTATATCATTATACTATTGAAAAAATAAGTTCACCTTTTGCAACATATTTACTGTAGCACCGCCGCCCCCCCCCCCCCATTGTGATAGTGAGCGGTAGTTATGGGAAGTCCGGATCTTTAACGTGAATCGGTTCTTCGGTTCACTTGCTGAGTCTCCTCACAAGCATAGAACTGAAGCTCTGATTCTACCATATTAAATGATTAGAATCAGAAGAGTCACACAGGAGGTTGGCAGGTCCTCCTCCAGACGTTTACTTCGATTTCGTTCATCGGCGCAGAGCACAAGTCTATTGTTGTCAGATGAGCTCGGTGTCATGAATTTTGGTGATACACAAACAGCTGTGTTAGGCTGGGTTCACACTTGTGTGATGCGGGAACTCTGCGATTCCACTGCGGGTTCCTGCATCTCACCCGACTCACACAACAGTTCCCAACGACACATGAGAACTGCTGGGGAGTGTCATACAATGTTAATGACACCCCCATTTCAGCTCGCATATCACACTGCAAAGTGTCAGTTTGGACATGAATCGGATCACATGGGTGTCATGCGATCCGATTCTGGTGCGGACCAAAAAAAGGGTCCTGTGCGAGTTTAGTCCAAATGCGATACGATTTCAGCCATACTATCTGTATGGCTGAAATCGCATTGCACGGACATCGCCTGTGATTTGCACTGCAGTGTGAATCGCATGTGATTTTGCACTATGCAGCAGTGTGAACCGGCCCTGAGCCGAGGTTTCCGCACATTTGATGGATAGGAATGTTACCTGTGAAGTTGCCCCAGAATGCAGGTCACATGCACACAAACCCCGCTTTTCATTTAGGTTCTGTTTCCACTTGTGCAACTTGTCCTGCGACTTGGGACTGCAAAGTCACATGACAAGAAGTACCCGATGATTTCCAATGAGTACCGTTCATATCTGTGCGACTTCAAGTCACAGCGACTTCAAAGTAGTCCCTGCACTACTTTGGTCCCCATTGTAATGTGACTTGAGGTGCATAAACCTCCAGAATACACAGGCGTGGCTTCAAGTCGCGGCAGAATCAATGCAACTTTCAGGCTTTTCAGGCTAACGCAGCCTGAAAGTTGCACAATTCTGCCGCAATTTTGATGCGACTTTAAAGGAATGCCTGTGTATTCCGGAGGTCTATGGATCTCAAGTTGCATCAAAGTGGGACCAAAGTAGTGCAGGGACTACTTTGAAGTCGCACAGATACGAATAATACTCATTGGAAATCATAGAGTACAAAGTCGCAGGACAAGTTGCACAAGTGGAAATGGAGCCTAAATGAAAAGCAGGTTTTTGTGCATGTGAACTGCATTCTGATGGGCCAACTTCACAGGTAACATTGCCAGCCATCAGATTTGCCCGTAGTCTTTACAGCGCATGCACAGGAATGATCAGATTTTACTATCATGGGGGAAGTACCCCTGATAGTAAAATTCAATCGTTAAGGCTATTTTCACACTTGTGCGACTTGAAAGTCAAGTGCTTTTGCCACGACTTGAAGCGATGTCTGTGTAATCTGGAGGTCTCTGCCACAAGTCGCATCAAAGTCGGACAAAAGTAATACAAAAACGACTTTGAAGGCGCACAGATATGAACTGAACTGGTTGGAAATCACGGGGTGTGACTTGTCATGTGACTTTGCAGTCTCAAGTCGCATGAGTGTGAAAGGGCCTTAGGCTGTCCGTACCACCTGATCACTGCTGCTACCTCATTGGTTTAGTGTATTGTTTTACTGGTGGGACTCGTGGTTCTTTCAGTGTACTGTGTTCTAAAAACTGATCTGATTCTTTATCTCGGTGTACTGTGCACTCCTGTCTCTTGTTTTAAGTTTGTATCCAGTTCCTGAGTGTCGCTGTGCTTTGAGTCAGCTGATTGGTTGCAGGGAGGGGCGGAGCTCTCACTCTAGGATCATATTACCACTGCCAGCTCTGCTGCTCTGCTATGTACTGAGGTCATAGTGAACAGTTTCAAACGAATCATTTCACTCAGATGAATCGATTCAAAAGAACGATTCATTCATGAACTGGACATCACTAGTGAGCGGGGGAGTTGCAATCGCAAGATATGAACGGGATCTCACAGATTTCCATAAATAAAACCTCAGAATACAGGAGACATATTTTGGGGTTTAATGACACTTTAGAGTGTAACTAAAGATCCTTAATTGGGGGGGGGGGGGGGTGAGACCCCTTGTCAGGTTCTGAACCCCCATTAGGGAGATTCTCTCTCCATTTGTCTCGTTTTACTGTTTTCATTGAAAATCCCAAATTTTGTGTCCTCCTCAGAACAGGAACTGAGGGTAAATCTTCCAATGGGGACACTAGTTCTGGGATTCCCTCTCTTTGAAGGGATTTCCTCTCACTTCCTGTTTTGGCGATGGGACAGGAAGTGAAGGGAAATCTCCCCAATGCCATTCCATCACACAGACATGATCCTTTGGTGTCACCATCAGGAGACCCAACCTGAAAGGCCGGGCAGCCGTCACTGGAGTATATGGAGACCAGAAGTGGCTGTAAAGAGGCAGAAGGAGATCAGCAGCCCTGGAATCAAATCAAAGGAGAAAAAAATATTATGAAATCTGGATTTTTTTTTTGTGGACAATTATTATGATATACAATCCAAACTAATTGTCACCCAGTTGGGGTTTATATACCAGGAAATATATACAAAGTAAATCAGATGCCCCCCTTCCATGTCTGTACATTCCTCTCTCTCCTGGAAAGATTTCATCACAATGTCCAATCAGCATGGAGCTTGTACAGAACCCACAGGGGCCCCTGAGACACCCAGGAGGGGGCGGGGTAATGATTATCCAGGGTCACAACCCACCTGCCCCCTTTTATCACTGTATAGGTACCCCTCCCCCCTTGGGGGTCCCAGATTTGGAGTAAATCCCCCACCAGCCCCCCCGTACAACCAGGACAATGAAAAGGAACTTCTGTGTGGATGCAGGGCGGGGTGTCCGCTCATCTATTGGGGAGACCGGCTCCAATCTTTATTATAAAATCAATATTTTTTTTTTTCTAAAAGACAAGATTGAATGAAAAGACCCCTCCCCTCCCCCCCCCCCCCCTTGTCCTGACCCTGAGTGCAGCAATGGAGGGAGGAGCTCAGCAGACAAGGCACAATGTCCCCCCCCCCCCTCCCCACAGTAGATCTGGCCGTTTTCTGCCAATAGATGTCCTCAGTCTGATGTAAAGCATCATTTAACCTACTTCTTATGAACCCAGATAATTCTGGACCTGCCCCCAACATATCACTTTGATCATTCCTCCTATCAGCATGCTTCCTGTCATCACATGAACTAATTGGCTCATTCTCCCTCTCCCAGTCTGAGCTCTGCTGTACAGGGACTGTAAGAGGCTGATACCAGGTAACCTTCGGGTACTTACATTGCTTGTTTAAAAAAAAAAAAAAAAATCAAGATATATTACTGATTACAGATCTGCACATTTTGTCTTTTATATCCGCTTAGAGCTGTAAAGTGGCAGCGGAGTATACAGCATATAATAATATATAACCCACTATATTCCATCCTGAGCCTTTCACATCATGGGATTTGTGGCTTCTCTCACAACTTTTGTAGCTGGACTCCATCAAGTCAGCCTTTGCTAAATAATTTCCAGGGACACTTTGCTGCGGCACAATGCTGGTTGGATGTAATGCCGTGCACAGCATTCATGTCATGGCGGGTCTAGTGATAAACAATAGAACGGTTTGTTTTATTTTTTGAACACTTCTGGGTCTATTTAAAAAATAAAAACAAAAATTGCAAAGCCATTTATACATTTTTAGTTCTGTGCAAATTGGAGGGAAAAGCAAAATGTTCTTTTAGGCTATTTTTTATTTTCTGAACAAATATTCTTAATTGTGGCCACTAGATGGAGCTGAGGAGCAGAGGAAATACACAGGTCTTTATAAGAAGAGATACAATGTAACAATTCTAGAGAACGCTGGAAGGAAATGGCAAATATAATCACTGGTTACAATAATTTGCTAGTTCTCTAGAATTGTAACTTTGTATCTCTTGTTATAGATATATGTATTTCCTATGCTCCTTGGCTCCATCTAGTGGCCATAATGCATCATTTGACTATTAAATAAGGTTCTCTCCCCCTCCCCTGTTTTTGCATCATTTTACTACGGCCCATAATAAAAGAATATTTGTCCAGAAGAGAAAATAACCTAAAGAACATTTTGTTTGTTTTTCACACAGAACAAATGTACATGCAGATTCACTGGGTGAATAGTTATGCAAATTTTGGTAATTCCTCCCACCTGGGGCCAGTGGCTGACTTCCTGATCATGTGACCACTTTGGCTGCACAGCAGTCACATGATTGGGGACCGTCCCATTGGCTCCTGATCATTACTAGAGAGGAGGAGATGTTGGTGACAGCTCGGTCACTGTGCTGGGAGCGTGTAGAGTGTGAGCTCAGCTGCCAAGGACACACATATGTAGATGTTGAGGTCCATCCCCCTCTCTGCCGCACATACTGTGTGTTCCATGGTCAGCGAGAGGTTAAATGTGTAACAAAACACAACCAGATAATATGAAAACTTTGAACTTGTTTATTATTATTATTATTATTATTATGATAATAAATGTATTATTTATAACACACAGGATGTTCAGGACTCGGGAGGAGGGGGGAGACTTCACACGGTCCCTGGACATCGGGGACAATGTCACTCCCCTCCTCCAGTCACCTGACCTCTCCCCCCTTTTTTCGGATGTCGCCTTTAGACGTCACACCCTCCCCCTCCCCCCCCTATCTTTTATGTGACAGAATGTCAGTAAATATCATTTTACTTCCTCATCTGAGTCATGTGATTCCTTCCAATCCCCAAACCTCACCCAACGTCCCCAGAAATCCAATATTAAAGTCATTGTGAGGATTAGAGTGTCAGCTCCTGTGCTCAGCCCTGCCCCCATGTTTGTATCTCCTGCAGAGATCAGAAGCGGTGATCGGTGGAGACATTTCTCGGAGTGGGAAGGGATTTCCCAGAAGAGGAGGAGAGACTGAAAACTAAGAAACAGAAAGTGAAAGTCAACCGAGAGACATTTTCTGCCCCACACCCAACGCAGCCATTGCTATGTCACCGACATAGACCGTCACCTTCCCAGAGCAACACACAGCATGGGGAAGACAATCTACCAATATCCCGTGGCTCTTAGGTGGGATCAGGGGTCCAAAGAGCTGAAAAAAGTGAAGAATAAACTTCTGCTGTATTTCCAGGCGAGGAGTGAATCCAACGGAGGAGAATGTGAGATCCGAGACACCGACTACAGCCGGGGATACATCCTCATACACTTCAAGGACAAGGAAGGTAGGTACTGGGGGAGGGGCTACTTAAATGCTAATAGAAGGAGACACGTAAGCATAGCTCCCAACTGTCCTGGATTTGGAGCAAAGTCCTTCTGTCCCTCTTACCCCCCCCCCCATTTGTCCCTCATTGTGGCAGGGGGTGTGTCCTACATATATTTGCTAGTAGGTGTCCCTTATTCCCATCTCAGAATGTTGGGAGGTGATTGCAAGTACTGATGACTGGACGGGATCCTCATACACTACAAGGAGGAGGGAGGTAAGTACTGAGGACTGGAGGGGATCCTCATACACTACAAGGAGGAGGGAGGTAAGTACTGAGGACTGGAGGGGGATCCTCATACACTACAAGGAGGAGGGAGGTAAGTACTGAGGACTGGAGGGAATCCTCATACACTACAAGGAGGAGAGAGGTAAGTACTGAGGACTGGAGGGGATCCTCATACACTACAAGGAGGAGGGAGGTAAGTACTGGGGACTGGAGGGAATCCTCATACACTACAAGGAGGAGGGAGGTAAGTACTGAGGACTGGAGGGAATCCTCATACACTACAAGGAGGAGGGAGGTAAGTACTGAGGACTGGAGGGAATCCTCATACACTACAAGGAGGAGGGAGGTAAGTACTGAGGACTGGAGGGGGATCCTCATACACTACAAGGAGGAGGGAGGTAAGTACTGAGGACTGGAAGGGATCCTCATACACTACAAGGAGGAGGGAGGTAAGTACTGAGGACTGGAAGGGATCCTCATACACTACAAGGAGGAGGGAGGTAAGTACTGAGGACTGGAAGGGATCCTCATACACTACAAGGAGGAGGGAGGTAAGTACTGTGATGGATTAGAACTATAAATCAGTTCTTGGTTATCTGCTGCTATTCCTAATTAAAAAGTATAAATGTGCAGCACATTAGAAGTAAACACTCTCTGAGATATGTTCAGCTCAGGCTACTTCTAAATACTGATTTATTGGTGGGCGGTGTTGATATTTTATACAGAAAGATATGTCATTACTATGTCAGTCTAATTGGTACATCTTATTGGTTACAATACAAGAGAAATGAAGAAACTTGATGCTTGAAGTTTGGTTGAAGCTGGTTCTGTTATCTCAAATGAATTCTTCTAACGCGTGGGATGTAGGGGGTAGACGCCATCTTGGCTCCGAACATAAAGTCAATCTGTATACTACATAATAAGTAAGGAGCATGGGAACATGTATACACATAAGCAAATAGACATTTTCTGATTATCATTATGTACATTGGATTCCTTAACAGTCCCCCCTAAAATGGCTATTTTCTTCTGTCCCTCATCTAAAGGTCCTCCTCACCTGGCTCATTCTCCTCAGCAACTCTTTTTAAGCTGTATATAGAGTTGGGCAGCAACTAGTTCACTACCCCCCTCGATACAGCTGGAGAAGGGCAATCAGGTGCTATCTACCCCTATAACCCTAGAGGATTGTGAGATTTTGGACAGGGAGTGACTGTAGAGGAGTGAAGGGTTTGTCATCCTCCATCATAAGAGGGTCCTCTTCTTCTTAGTGGAGAAATGTAGGTGGGCTGTTGTCTACAGCCTTGCTCATTAACTTCTTTACGAAAGGTAGAATACAGCATACAATCGGGGGGTAAAAGAACCAGGATTATTAGTACCGTTACCCCTATCTGGGCGAGCACCTTCTGACACCCACTCATCCAGCTAAAATATTGATCCCATGGGTCTGTAATACCGGAGTTCTTCTTCAACTCCAATGACAAATCTTCTAATTTCTTTATAGCTAAAGTTACTTTACCATTTGGGCCGGTATTATCAGGAATGTAGGTGCAACAGGTTCCCATTTTTTCTATGATTTTACAGACACTTCCTTTCTCAGCTAACACCATGTCTAAGGCCATCCGGTTCTGGAATGTCATGTAGGAAGTGGGGGGTAACTGGCCAGCAATTCCCTGGCTTTGAATTCATCAGGGACCCCCCTTGGGACCCCTATAGCATCTATGTACACATGAGGGTCAAAGCTTCCGGAGAGAGCTGCTCGCTTCCTCCTCTGACTGTGTGCTGGGTCAGTGTATGTATCAGGGGTATCTTCTGCTAGGATATGGAGGGGCGTAATCACCTTTTCAAGGGCACATTCACCGGTCCAGATACCCTCTAATCTGGTCCTATGTTTCAACCCACTGTCCCTCCCAGGAACCACAATTCTGGCCCCAGTAACTGTCTGTAAAACACACATATTACCATCAGGGATGTCTCACCTTACCATCAGGGATGTCACTGTACCAATGGCATTGCCATGAAAGAGTCAAACGGACAAGGTACTATGTCACAGTAATCAAAGGTAAAGGTGGTCACATGTGTCCCTGAAGAGTTGTACCAAAATGTAATTATGTTATCATTTTTTGTGATGACCCCCTCCTGGGCCCCCCCCCTAGACCAAACAGAAAAAGGATATGCAGCATGGTCGTCATGAAGTGGGCGGGATCTTGTCCTCGGGGGTGGAGCTTTCTTGCAGTGGGAGGCGTATATTCAGGTATTCTTCCCGGCCAATTCCACTGAGGTGGCTGTGGTCAGCAAAACTTGGAATGGACCATCATATCTGGGTTCAAGAGAATGTTTTCTCACAAATTTCTTTACCAGCCCCCAATCTCCAGGCAGTAGTTGGTGTGTTCCTGTATCTAATTCAGGATCTGGAATGGAAGAAAACACCTGGACATGCATTTGGGTTAATTCTCGTGATAATGCGGTTACATAATTAGTCAACACATCAGATTGCAACTGTAACTGTTGTGGAAAGTGACAGCCAAGTCTGGGGGCTGAACCAAACTAAATTTTATAAGGGGATAGGGCATGTTTCCCCCGGGGTGTGTGTTTGACACTGAACAGGGCAATGGGCAAACTGTCTGGCCGACTCATGTTAGTCTTTTGGGCCATCTTTAACATCCTGTTTTTCTAGTGTCCCTTTTATCCTTTCTACCTTCCCGCTACTTTGAGGGTGGTAAGGGGTGTGTAGAGCCAACTGAACCCCCAGTGCTGCCCTAATCTTTTGTAAGGGTTGCTGTGAAGGCTGGGCCTGATCGCTCTCTATCACCTCTGGGACCTCAAATCTACATACTATCTCACTCAGTAGTTCCTTAGCTGTGGTCCTGGCAGTCATGTCCACCTCCACTAGGGCGTATTCGAATCTGTCACTCCTTTGGCATTTGGGAGTGATCAATTTGTATCCTCTGGAAGGGGTATAGAGCTTTTGCCAGGTGCTTCTTCTGTGCCTTTTCTGTACATTCTGGGTTACATTTGTTGCAGATAGTGCATGATCTGCAGAAGTTGTTGGTCAATGGAGTAACTCATAAGTTCATAAGAGTCTTTGTCAAGTGGGCAGCTCCATTTGCCCATTGCACCATGGCTGGGTACATACTCCTGGGTAGACAAGGCTTCTTGCTGCACTCGAATAGTCCATCTCTGAGAGTTCCTCCTCTCTGTTTTCCAGCTTTCCTTCTCATCCAGACTTGCTGCTTCCTGTAATTATTTCAGATAAACTCTGTCCACTGGGAGAGTCTGTAGGGTAAGCATGGAGTGGTCTTCTTCTACCACCCTGCTGTCCACTTCCCGTGGAACACTGGCTGTCTGTTTGGCAGCTGAATCGGCTAGATTGCCTCAAGCTTCCTTCGAGTTGAGTTTGTCGTGTGCTTTACTTTTAGAATAGTCACTTGGGTTGGGAGAAGCAGGGCGTCCATCAAGTCCTTGATGGCTGAGCTATGTTTCACAGGTGTTCCTGCAGCCGTCAGAAACCCTCTGTCCTTCCAGATAACACCAACATCATGGGCAACGCTGAAAGCATATCTTGAGTCCGTATGAATGTTGGCTCTTTTTCCCTCTGCCAATTTACATGCTGTAGTAAGTGCTTGCAGCTCTGCCACCTGTGCAGACATCACCGGTGGTAAGGTTTCAGTTTGGAGAACCGAGTTTTCAGTGGTGACCTGGATCCTGCAGGGGTATTTCACTCATGGTGGGGATATGCGTGGTTTCCAGCCGCATTAGTTCGATGCAGTTATGGGGTGACAAGTCAAGACTCGACTCCTCCTCCTTACCCCCCTCGAGAAGTGGAAGAAGGGTGGTAGGTTTCGGTGTTTGACAACGTAATAGAGTAATGCTGTCTAGAAGGTAGAAACACAGGAGTCTCAAGTGTCTGGCAATGGACAGATGTTTTGGCTGGATCTTGGTGGAGTATGGGAGCAATGTCATGGGGAGCAAGCAGAACAAGGCAGAGTCCGAGAGCCAAGTCCAAAGTTTTGTCAAACAAGGCTTGTGCAGCAAAGACAGCTCACAGACACGATGGGCCTCCTCTTGCTATCGCATCCAGCCGACAGGAATAATATCCTATAGGGCGTAGGCAGATGCCGTGTGATTGGGTGAGTACACCTGTAGCATGTCCCAGATGTTCAGATACAAAGGGCTTGAACGGTTTGTCGTAGTCTGGGAGCCCTAGCGCCAGAGATGGTATGCTTGAGGGCCTCAAAGTTGGATATTGCTTCAGGAGACATCTGGAAGGGATCTGATTTCAGGGCATCATACAAAGCTTGCATCAGTAGGGAGCCTTCTGGAATCCATGCTCTGCAATACGAAATTAGTCCAAGGAAGGAATGAAGGGGCTTCTGGCCTTGTGGCAGTGGTATGTCAGAGATTGCTTTCACCCTGTCTTCAGTGAGGTGTCTTGTCCCATGGGACAAGACAGTGTCCAAGAACAATTACAGATGTTGAGCACCACTGCAATTTGGGCTTTGAGGTTTTGCAGCCCTGTTTGGCAAGATAGCACAACTGGCTTTCTGAGGTGACTTCAACAGTGGGTAAGTCAGCTGCACAGTGGAGAAGGTCATCAACATATTGGAGGAGAATCACTTCCAGGTGATCCTCTTGTTATGTGTCAAGGATGATAGCCGTAGCATTTGCAAACTAGCTTGGAGAGTTCTGTGCCCCTTCTGGCATAACTGTCTAGGTACGTTGCTGTCTTTTCGTGGGTGAATGCAAAAGGTACCAGCATGAGGGGTGAAGGTGGACACTGAAGAGAGCGTTTGCATGGTCCACCACTGTGAGGTACTTTGCAGTCAGGGACACCCCCGCAACCAGCTTGTTCTCTTTTAGGGGTTCTCTTCTTCCTAGAGAACAGAGATGTGTTGCATGGAGATGCGCAGGGTATCAGGGCTCCATCTGACACGAGGGCCTTGACATGCTTCAAAATAGCTACAGATTGAGCTAACTTTAGGGGGGTTATTGTGGTTTCCGGGGCAATGATGTGCCCTCTTTGAGCTTGACTGAAACTGGTGGCACTTTTAAGTGACCAATGTCTTCCGGGCCTGTGGATCATAGACAGGTAGGAATTCCGTCAAGTACTTCTTTTGGTATTGAACTTGGAGTCATTGCTTAATGAAGTGTCATCAGGAGAGGCAGAGAACACAAGGCAGATGAGTCTTCCAAGGATAGGGGAGTATGTAACTTCACCCCCCCTTCAGGTGTGAAGTTGATTGACGCCTGTAGTCTGGACAGCACATCAGCTCCTAGTAGATTCAAGGGACATGTAGAGGACACCACAAATCTGGTAAGCAAATCAGGAAATGTCCTCACTTGGAGAGGCTCAGTGAGTGGACTGGAGCGGGGCACCCCATCCACTCCCACGCAGGAAACATCAATAGTGGAAAGGAAAGAATTATCAGGCAGGTCCTCAGCCCTCAACACACTCCTGGCTGCACTCATGTCAATGAGACAAGTGGTAGGTTTTCCTTGTATAGGTAACGTGACCTTTGCTAGGGGTCCCCCAGTCTAATTTGAGGACACTGTCATAAGGGGTGACACGGGTTTTCTCATTTCCTAGCATGAGTTGGGGCGTGGTGGTGGAGGTTCATGTCCACGTTGCACTTCGCGGGGATCCCTGTCTTGTCTCCGATGTCTTGGGGCTCTGCATACTCTTCTGATGTGACCCCGCTTCCCACAGTTGTAACAGATGATCTTTTCCCTGGTATTGGGCAGTGGTGGTGGACGAGTGTAGGCGGGATCTTCGTCTTGTGTTACCATGAGGGGCGTTGGTTTTTTTTCCTTTTTGGTTTTCTATCCCTCTGGCCACCAACAGTAAATTGGACATTTTCATTGAGCGATATTCAGGGCGGGCCACCATCAGGCTTTTTCCTGATATCCTCTCTGAGTCCTGAGACAAAAGCAGATGATAACACGTGTGTGTGTGTCTTTTCATAGAGGGAGAAGCCCAGATGTTCAAAGGCCTGTATGAGTCTAGCATGATACTTCTCCACAGACTCCCCTTTATCTTGGGCAATATCTTGGATTGTGGTGGTCTGATCTGCCAATTTCTCCTTTGCCCAGTCACGGAATTGTGCACAGAACTCCAAGCCTGAGGTATAAGAAGTGGCACTTGCCAGGCAGACATCATAGTAGGGCCACCTGCATAACTGGCCAAAAGACATGTCCTGCTTTAATAGGCTGATCAAGTCTCTCCAGGCAGCTGAGTAAGTTTCCTGTATCTGCACTATCCTGCGGTAGAAGGGCATTGGCTGTTTCTCTGGGTCAGGCAGACTTGTCACTAAGGTTGCTGCTTGTGATGGGGTAAAAGCGACGTACATCACCAGTGCCCCTTCTGGTAACCGAGACTGGTGTTGGGGCGGGGGCTGAGAATGGGCACTGTTTCTCATGGTTGTCAGCATATGTTTGAGATCCTCTCGGAACTGTGAGTGCGGAGCCGGATTAGGGGTTAAATCAGCAGGTGGCCTTGCTGCCTGTTGTTGGTCTTCCCACTTGGATGCTTCTTCATCATTAACATATCCGGCAAGTGAAGGTAGTGCTTCCATATTAGGGAAGACAGGTGTGTGGTAGGAACCATCCTGGTTTAAAATGGGAAGAACTGGGTATAGGCCATGGCTGGGCCTATTGGGTGTACCAAGATGGCCGCCGGCAGGAAGTGTACAGGGCTATGCCTGAAGTGTGGGCTTGGGTGTACCAAGATGGCCGCCACTGGGAGTGGTCACAGTGGGTTGTGCTCGGGTTGGGGTGGTGAGAAGGGGGTGGGCGTTAGGCGGATAGCAGGGTTGCCCCTCCCCTCCTTCGTTCCAGTTTTTTGTATATGGGGGCGGTACAGCCACATTATCAACTCTGTGGTACACATACATCCTCTTCTATCCAACCTTCTTTGTGCAATGCCCTTGCCGTCCTGTACCATGCTTCTGCCACATTCAATAAGCCGTTATCACACAGAGTCCCCTTTGTCTTCTTATCAGCACATGCCATTCCTCTGCTTCTTGCAACATCTTCTCTCTTCTTCTAATATCACGTTCTAGCATTCCCTTCTCTCTCTCTCTCTCTCTGTCTCTCTCTCTCTCTCTCTCTTTTTCAGCGGACGGCTTAAGAGGAGAATACAGGCAACAAAGTGGTTAATACTCCTCTGACTGCTGTCTTATCAAAGAATTCCTAGGGTGGGGGCTCGCATCCCTGCGAGAGATCTGTCTCCTAGCACACTCCTGACTATTCTATCTCTTCGAGGGTCAAAACTAGCACGTCAGAGGTGGTGTGGAGCAGTGGCTTATGGCCCAACTGATCCTTCAGGTAGCCACTTTCTCTCACTGTCACCCTCTTCGTGTATATCAAACAGTAATGGACAAATACACACACAGGACATGACACCTGACACTCTTTGAACTGCAAAGATAGCTCTCGGGAAAAGCTCACCTGAGTCACAAGACTGCCAAATTCCAGCTAGCCTTCTTTCAAACTGCCCTCATTCACAGTTTGAGATAAACCCTCAGGAAAGCTTTCCCGAGCAGAACATTCATAGACGTTTTGCAAGACTGCCACTTCCGCAAGCCTTCTTTCAAACTGCCCTAATTCACAGTTTGAGATTAACCCTCAGAGGTCCTACACAGCCAACCTCGAGTAACCCCGTCTATAAATGCCTGCAGAATTCCACCCCACCACTAGAGGTAGAATCTAGGGGTGAGGATGGACACACGCCTGCAGCTGCACTTTCAGTCTGCTAAATTTGCAGCCCTTCAGAATGACAGACACTGAACAGATAATAGTCAGCAGAAAACCATTAGCAGGTTCGTTAAAACGGCTTCAGGCGAGAAATAAGTTACCTGCCTCTTTGAACAATCAAAAGGAGCCAACAAGACAAAATCAACCAGCCAAACCAGAGAAGTCGTACAATTGGTAAGGATAAATATGCTTACCGTACTGTTAGGGCTGCGCGCTTAACCCCCTTCTCTGATCTGGTCAGCCGTTCAGTCCTGGAATGCGGTCTCCCTTCGATTGAAGCCTGAAAGCCCCCACATGGGCGCCAGTTGTGATGGATTAGAACTATAAATTAGTTCTTGGTTATCTGCTGCTATTTCTAATTAAAAAGTATAAATGTGCAGCACATTAGAAGTAAACACTCTCTGAGATACGTTCAGTTCAGGCTACTTCTAAATACTGATTTATTGGTGGGCGGTGTTAATATTTTATACAGAAAGATACATCATTACTATGTCAGTCTAATTGGTACATCTCATTGGTTACAATACAAGAGAAATGAAGAAACTTGATGCTTGAAGTTTGGTTGAAACTGGTTCCCTTATCCCAAATGAATTCTTCTAACGCGGGGGATGTGGGGGGTAGACGCCATCTTGGCTCCGAACATAAAGTCAATCTGTATACTACATAATAAGTAAGGAACATGTATACACATAAGCAAATAGACATTTTCTGATTATCATTATGTACATTGGATTCCTTAACAAGTACTGAGGACTGGAGGAGATCCTCATACACTACAAGGAGGAGGGAGGTAAGTACTGAGGACTGGAAGGGATCCTCATACACTTCAAGGAGGAGGGAGGTAAGTACTGAGGACTGGAGGAGATCCTCATACACTACAAGGAGGAGGGAGGTAAGTACTGAGGACTGGAGGAGATCCTCATACACTACAAGGAGGAGGGAGGTAAGTACTGAGGACTGGAGGGGGATCCCCATACACTACAAGGAGGAGGGAGGTAAGTACTGAGGACTGGAGGAGATCCTCATACACTACAAGGAGGAGGGAGGTAAGTACTGAGTACTGGAGGAGATCCTCATACACTACAAGGAGGAGGGAGGTAAGTACTGAGGACTGGAAGGGATCCTCATACACTTCAAGGAGGAGGCAGGTAAGTACTGAGGACTGGAGGGGATCCTCATACACTACAAGGAGGAAGGAGGTAAGTACTGAGGACTGGAGGGGGATCCTCATACACTACAAGGAGGAGGGAGGTAAGTACTGAGGACTGGAAGGGATCCTCATACACTACAAGGAGGAGGGAGGTAAGTACTGAGGACTGGAGGGGGATCCCCATACACTACAAGGAGGAGGGAGGTAAGTACTGAGGACTGGAGGAGATCCTCATACACTACAAGGAGGAGGGAGGTAAGTACTGAGGACTGGAGGGGATCCTCATACATTACAAGGAGGAGGGAGGTAAGTACTGAGGACTGGAGGGGATCCTCATACATTACAAGGAGGAGGGAGGTAAGTACTGAGGACTGGAGGGGATCCTCATACATTACACTGTAAATCCTCCATCATGTAATAATAAGGACTGTGTATATATAGTAGATAAATAAAAAAAAAAAAATCCAAAATATAAATGTATATTAAATAATAAAAACTCGGATACATTGTAGGTTTGTTTTGTTTCCTGGAGAGATATTTGGATATTTATATTCCATTTTTTTCACAGCTCAACAAAGAGTTCTACAGAAAATAACTCATCAAGTTCCATTACAAGTTGGGGTCATATCGGTGAAGGCATTACCAGTCGCAGACGACGCACAGAACATGGGAGGGGTTTTGTCCTCATCGGCCGCTTCAGATGTAAGTTTCACTTCTGTTGTTACTAATGAGATCCAACCTTCATTTTATATCATTATTATTATTATTATATTACTGCTCAGTGTGTGTTGGGGGAGGGGAGGGGAGGGGTGCTCCATTTTCCCCATCTTGTAGTGGATGAATATGGAACATTTTAGAATTTTTATATTAGAAAATAACGTTTAAAAACGAAGGATAAAGCTTCATGCACACGAGACGCAGATGCAAACGCTGCTGGACACATGTTGAAACCAGCGTTTAGAAACGCGCGTTTTGCCGCGATTTTTACCGCGATTTAGCGGCATTTTACCGTGTTTGCGTCTAGAAGCGTTTAGTTAAGCTAACATCATAGACCCTCCCCAGCTCAAAAATTAACTATTTCAGCAATTTTGTGAGACCAGAGTGAGTAGCAGCAGCTGTGAGAGCTGCAGTGTACTTGTATTTAGCGTGTCACTTGCCACGGCACCTGCCACAAGTTGTGGATTGTCCACTTGCCACGTGACTTGCCACATCACCTGCCACGTCACTTGCCACGTCACCTGACACAAGTTGTGGATTGTCCACTTGCCACGTCACCTGCCACGTCACTTGCCACGTCACCTGACACAAGTTATGGATTGTCCACTTGCCGCGTCACATGCCAGTCACCTGCCACAAGTTGTGTATTTTGCACTTGCCACGTCACCTGCCAGGTCACTTGCCGCGTCACCTGCCAGGTCACTTGCCACGTCACCTGCCACAAGTTGTGGATTGTCCACTTTCCACGTCACTTGCCACTTCACCTGCCACGTCACTTGCCACAAGTTGTGGATTGTCCACTTGCAATTGCAATTGTTTAAAATATTTTTCTAATGGTTTTTCATCATTTGCAATCATTTTTGAGATTTTTAATGTAAAAAAAAAGTCACCTTTAAAAACGCATATAAACGCAAACGCGGCTAAACGCGGTAGCGGCGTTTTGCCGCGTTTTGCGTCTGAAACGTGGAAATTTTTGCTTCTGAACGCATTTTTTTGCTTCCGGGAAAACGAGATTAAACGCAACTGCATAAAAACGGAAAAAAACGAGACTGTGTGCATGGACACATAGGATAACATTGAATGAGTTCAGGGGCAGTTGAAAAAACTGTCCAACTGCATCTGAACATGCGTTTAACTGCGTCTCGTGTGCATGAGGCCTTAAGCAAAACTCCTCCAAGGTGAGGTGAATCGGCAACAAGTTGAGTATCAATAAAATCAATGTTTATTCAATCCAAAAATGCAGATCTCAGTCGGATAATACGGCACATAAAGGTTTATATATATTTGTAGGTAGCCAAGTCCCGGGGGGCCCCTGAGGCCCAATGGTGACCTCCAGGGTTAGGGAGAGCTGAGATCCTTCAGTGTAGAGGGCGTTACAAGGCATGGTGGGTGTAATGCAGGAAGAACAGGTGGGCGCCAGACACTTTTTGAATGCAAAGAGATTTTTGTCTCTTGAACAGAACTGTGGGGGAGAGGGTTAGGGCCAGGACACCCTGAGGTAGATGCAATGTTAATAGACAGACTCCGAGACTTCTATAGGTAGACAGCCATACAGGTGAAGGCCTCCAGCCAGACACCACTTCTGTATAGGTAGGACCGCTGTCTTCTATGGCAACAATCTTGTAGCTGTTACTAACAGTAAAGGTATTCAGCTATCTGCAACACAAACAGTTCTCTTTACCCCACAACACTCACTGAGGGTCTTCACTCAACGAGCTCCCCGTCTCTCCCACTAGACTTCGGATCCACCAGCCACTGGATCCCCTGAGTTCTTTCACTTATAGCACTCGGTGTCTCCCTCAAGCATCGCCCCTGCTGGATCCCTGCCTTGGCACTCCACAAGCGCCACCCCCGCTTCCCTGCTGGGTCCCTGCCTTGGCACATGCTGATGCTTTCCCACTTCTTCACCGTTCCCGGCTGGCGAGAAGTCTGCTCTGGTACTGGCCTCAGTTACTTGCAGTGGTCTCCGGTAGCAAGCTGGAAGGTCCCTTAGTGGTGACAGCTTCCCCTCTACCTCCACCATGACTGGATCCCCGGCCAGCAGAACCGTTAATTTTGGTTGGACTACAAGCTGCAGTCCCAACCCTGCGCTGGTTTCCTGCTTCTGGATAGGCCTCCATACAGCCTAGCAGCCAGATGCCCCCGGGATAGGCCTCAGGTTTCTGGCTTATCGGCCCAGGGGCAATACAACACATGTCCACCCAGACAGGTGTCTATGAACCCCGATCACCTGACCTCACCCAATTATATAGGTTCTCACAGCAGGTCAAGGGATCCAAGAAAATCCCTGCCCATTGCCTGAGACACCCCATTCATTCCTAATCTGTCCTTGCAATGCCCTTGTCTTATCTAATGTCACCAGATACCCGGCCACCTAGTGACAGAAGAGAGAAGTGCAGCAATTCCAGAATTAGGGCGAAATCAATTGACCTCCTAACAATCAGCTAAGACAACAATCGCTTGGCAAATAAATTTAACAGCAACCCTGTCTGATCCTCAGGGGGCTACATCCAGATGAACCGAGTGACACAAAGAGACACTGGCAGGACTAACTGCCGAATATGACAGAGGGGAACATTTTTGACACTATATGAAGCAATATGTATACCCCATCTGATGGCCCCGGGCAGGACCTCTACCTGACCCGTGATGCCATGAGCGATGTAAACCATTTGCCATTGCCACACAGTCACACCTGACACTGTGCTGTGACTGGTGTAAAGGGGGTCTCTGCTCACCAAAGCCTGCCCCTCCCCACGATAACATGCACCCCACATATAATACTGCCCCCCACCGATGATATACACCCCACATATAATACTTCCCTCCCCCCATCGATAATATACACCCCACATATAATACTGCCCCCCACCGATAATATACTGCCCCCCCCACCGATAATATACACCTCACATATAATACTTCCCTCCCCCCCACCGATAATATACACCCCACATATAATACTGCCCCCACCACCGATAATATACTGCCCCCCCCACCGATAATATACACCCCACATATAATACTTCCCTCCCCCTCAGCGATAATATACACCTCACATATAATACTGCCTCCCCCTCCCCACCACCATGGTTGTTGTGGTGTCAGGATGATTGAAGTGAATTATTTATATTATTACATTGTAATATAGAATGAAATTATTCAACTTGCCATAATACAGAACCAGCGGGAGCCCTGAGTGTGTCGCCTGCCATCAGATGCTGTCAGACATTCCCAGCGGAGCCCCTCCTTACATCAGGCATTGCCAGCGGAGCCCCTCCTTACATCAGGCATTGCCAGCGGAGCCCCCCCCTTACATCAGGCATTGCCAGCGGAGCCCCCCCTTACATCAGGCATTGCCAGCGGAGCCCCTCCTCCTTACATCAGGCATTGCCAGCGGGGCCCCCCCCCTTCTTACATCAGGCATTGCCAGCGGGGCCCCCCCCCTTCTTACATCAGGCATTGCCAGCGGGCCCCCTCCCTCCCCCCCCTTACATCAGGCATTGCCAGCGGAGCCCCTCCTCCTTACATCCGGCATTGCCAGCGGAGCCCCCTCTTCTTACATCAGGCATTGCCAGCGGAGCCCCCCCTTCTTACATCAGGCATTGCCAGCGGAGCCCCCCTTCTTACATCAGGCATTGCCAGCGGAGCCCCCCCCCTTACATCAGGCATTGCCAGCGGAGCCCCCCCTTCTTACATCAGGCATTGCCAGCGGAGCCCCCCCCTTACATCAGGCATTGCCAGCGGAGCCCCCCCTTCTTACATCAGGCATTGCCAGCGGAGCCCCCCCTTCTTACATCAGGCATTGCCAGCGGAGGCCCCCCTTCTTACATCAGGCATTGCCAGCGGAGGCCCCCCCTCCTTACATCAGGCATTGCCAGCGGAGCCCCTCCTCCTTACATCAGGCATTGCCAGCGGAGCCCCTCCTCCTTACATCAGGCATTGCCAGCGGAGCCCCTCCTCCTTACATCAGGCATTGCCAGCGGAGCCCCCCCTTCTTACATCAGGCATTGCCAGCGGAGCCCCTCTTCCTTACATCAGGCATTGCCAGCGGAGCCCCCCCTTCTTACATCAGGCATTGCCAGCGGAGCCCCTCTTCCTTACATCAGGCATTGCCAGCGGAGCCCCCCCTTCTTACATCAGGCATTGCCAGCGGAGCCCCCCCTTCTTACATCAGGCATTGCCAGCGGAGCCCCCCCCCCCTTATATCAGGCATTGCCAGCGGAGCCCCCCCCCCCTTACATCAGGCATTGCCAGCGGAGCCCCCCTTCTTACATCAGGCATTGCCAGCGGAGCCTCCCCTTCTTATATCAGGCATTGCCAGCGGAGCCCCTCCCCCCTTACATCAGGCATTGCCAGCGGAGCCCCCCCTTACATCAGGCATTGCCAGCGGAGCCCCCCCCCTTACATCAGGCATTGCCAGCGGAGCCCCCCCTTACATCAGGCATTGCCAGCGGAGCCCCCCCCCTTACATCAGGCATTGCCAGCGGAGCCCCCCTTCTTACATCAGGCATTGCCAGCGGAGCCCCCCTTCTTACATCAGGCATTGCCAGCGGAGCCCCCCTTCTTACATCAGGCATTGCCAGCGGAGCCCACCCTTCTTACATCAGGCATTGCCAGTGGAGCCTCCCCTTCTTATATCAGGCATTGCCAGCGGAGCCCCTCCTCCTTACATCAGGCATTGCCAGCGGAGCCCCCCCCCCCTTACATCAGGCATTGCCAGCGGAGCCCCCCTTCTTACATCAGGCATTGCCAGCAGAGCCTCCCCTTCTTATATCAGGCATTGCCAGCGGAGCCCCTCCCCCCTTACATCAGGCATTGCCAGCGGAGCCCCCCCTTACATCAGGCATTGCCAGCGGAGCCCCCCCCCTTACATCAGGCATTGCCAGCGGAGCCCCCCCTTACATCAGGCATTGCCAGCGGAGCCCCCCCCCTTACATCAGGCATTGCCAGCGGAGCCCCTCCTTACATCAGGCATTGCCAGCGGAGCCCCTCCTTACATCAGGCATTGCCAGCGGAGCCCCCCCCCCTTACATCAGGCATTGCCAGCGGAGCCCCCCTTCTTACATCAGGCATTGCCAGCGGAGCCCCCCTTCTTACATCAGGCATTGCCAGCGGAGCCCCCCTTCTTACATCAGGCATTGCCAGCGGAGCCCACCCTTCTTACATCAGGCATTGCCAGTGGAGCCTCCCCTTCTTATATCAGGCATTGCCAGCGGAGCCCCTCCTCCTTACATCAGGCATTGCCAGCGGAGCCCCTCCTCCTTACATCAGGCATTGCCAGCGGAGCCCCTCCTCCTTACATCAGGCATTGCCAGCGGAGCCCCCCCCCCCCTTCTTACATCAGGCATTGCCAGCGGAGCCTCCCCCTTACATCAGGCATTGCCAGCGGAGCCCCCTCCCCCCCCCCCCTTACATCAGGCATTGCCAGCGGAGCCCCCCCCTTCTTACATCAGGCATTGCCAGCGGAGCCCCCTCCCCCCCCCCCCCTTACATCAGGCATTGCCAGCAGTGGAGACTCTTTCTGCCGCCATTATTAAACAGAATGGGACAAAATAGCCGGGAGGTTGGCAATAGCAATTGAGCTGTGGCGCTGCCCAACCCCCACCCATTCCCACAGCGGCGGGCCCTATGTAGCTTGCGTAGTGAGCGTATAGGAGAGGGAGATCATGTGACCGCTCGGCGCTATCTTTCTCCGATGTTTGTATTACAGAGAAAGGGGCCAAGATCTCCCGCTGACATCTGTCGGGGGTCACGTGATTTCCCTCTGTAATACAAACGTCGGAGAAAGACAGTGCCGGGCGGTCACGTGACCGCTAATCGGAGATAAGAAAAACATTATTTAGAAGAAGAATTTTAGAAAATGGTATATAGTATATACAAAATGTAATCCTAGCAGAGGGGCTGGCAGTGATTGGGAGCGGTAATCTGTGCACTGCTCAGAATTGTGATAGAAGGGGGGGGGGCAGGTCACACACAGAGCTGACAGGGGGGGGGGGAGGACAGAGGAGAGCAGGCAGCGGATGATGGAGGCATGTAAATTAACCAGTGTCAGGGCTCAGCAGCCATGATGAACAGTGTCATCAGTTATATAGGGGAGGGCAGAAATTGGCAGAATCAACCGGGTATCGCAGGTGTTACAGCACTGTGCTGTATAAAAAAAGATAACATTATCATAATTTTTTTTGGGGGGGGGGGGTGGTTAAAGCGGAGGTTCACGCAAAAATGGAACCTCCACTTTTCGGAACCCCCCTCAGTGTCACATTTGGCACCTTTCAAGGGGGAGGGGGTGCAGATACCTGTATAAGACAGGTATTTGCACCCACTTCCAGGCATAGACTCTAACGGGGGGTCTACGCCTCTGCCCATGCCCCTCGCGCTGTCTGCTGGAAGACACACAGGTCCCAGAGACAGCGGGGACCATCCGGATTGCGCAGCGTGACTCGCACATGCGCAGTAGGGAACCGGGAAGTGAAGCCGCAAGGCAGATTCTGGGGGGTGTGCTCAGTGGCAGAAACTGGGGGGGGGGGGGGGGGAGATCAGTGGTAGATGCTGGTGGGGGGATCAGTAGCAGTGTTGGTAGGGGTTGGGTTCTATGGCACTCACTATCTCACTTTCAGCTTGGGACTCTGTGCTTCTCGCTCTGTGTTTTTTTCCATGTATGCTCCGTGTATGTTCCGTGTATGCTCTGTGTATGTTCCGTGTATGCTCCGTGTTTATTCTGTGTTTGTTCTGTGTATGATCCGTCTCCCTCCACGTGTCTCCAGGTCACTATCCCAAGAAGGAATCTCCTCAGGTGGGGGAGACCTCCTCTGGCTCCTCCCCCTTCACTCCACCTGGTCAACTGACGAGTAACCCGCTTCTGCCTCCCGGTGGTGATGGAGGTTTGCAGCTGCAAGCTCCATGGCTCTGGGTGAGTGGTCCGCTGTGCAGTTACTATGGCAGTATACAATAATACAGCTGTGTGAGCAGTCCGATCTCCGATCATTGCCTCTGGGTAAATAGCAGAAGATCCTTCTGGCGGTGGCCCCTCCATACTGGCAGAAAGCCAGGGCCCAGTCACAAGTGCGACTATATATATTAGGGGGCGATGGGGGGGGGGGGGGGGGGGCTGCTACACACAGAAGGTTTTTTTTATCTTCATGCATAGAATGCACCTTTTACCGCTACAACTCCTTTAAGAGACAGGAAGGAGTTCACCAGCTGACCTGATTAGCACTCACCCTGTAGATGCCTTCCCCCCCTTCCAGGATGTCGCTCCTACCCACCCACCTCCTCAGGTGGACAGTTTTCCAATGCAATCAATCAGTGATCACCGATCTCAATAAATACATCTTGCATACATTGTTCATTTTGGCAGAGTGTGCAGGAGCTGAGCAATCAGATAACAGCCCATGTGGATAGAGCTGTAGTAGAAGGGTGTCCTGGGTTCTGTATAGCTCACCATTAGGGATGAGCCGAACACCCCCCGGTTCGGTTCGCACCAGAACTTTCGAACGGACCCCAAATTCATACGAACTTTAGAACCCCATTGAAGTCTATGGGACTCGAACGTTCGAAAAAAAAAGTGCTAATTGTAACGGCTAATATGCAAGATACTGTCCTAAAAAGGGTTTGGGGACCTGACTCCTGCCCCAGGGGACATGGGTCACTGCAAAAAAAACTTTTAAAAACAGCCGTTTTGGCGGGAGCACTGATTTTAATGACAATTAAAATGAAAAAGTGAAATATTCCTTTAAATATGGTGCCTGGGGGGTGTCTGTAGTATGCCTGTGAAGTGCCACGTGTTTCCCGTGTTTAGAACAGTCCCTGCACAAAATGACATTAAACGGAAATAACACCATTTAAAACTGCTTGCGGTTAATGTAATATCTGGTTCTGGTAATACAGATGAAAATCATTGAGAAAAATGGCATGGGTAGCCCCCCCCCCCTGCCCATTACCAGCCTATTTGGGTCTTGTACGGATATTAAGGAGAACCCCGTACCCATATTAAAAAAAGGAAATGCGTGTGGCCCCCAGGCCCTATATACTCAGAACAGCAGTATACAGGCGGTGCAAACAAGACAGGGACTGTGTAGGTTTGTTGTGTTAAGTTGAATCTGTTTGTCATTTTCAACCGGTACATTTTTAAAGTGTAGCTCCAGTCAAAAAAACTATTTTTAAGCTTTTTGGAAAACATAGGGAAGGGTTATCACCCCTGTATAATTTGTTTTGTCGTCCATCTTTTTCAGAGCACGCAGACAGCACGCACAATCTCCTACCACTGACTGCAAGCTCTATTATAAAAGATAGATCACTAGCTATATAGGTGAATATAGTGGTGTATACTGCGGTCAGGACACGCAGACAACAACCACTACAGAAGAGCAAGAACGAAAATCGTCCGATAACGATCGGTGTGTACTGTGTTGAAGGTACACAGAACACCCACTAACTGCTTCAGACGCCAACACACTACACAATGCCGCCGTGCTGGCGGCCATATATAGTATGGGGCGTGTACTACACAGCCTGAGCTATGATTGGCCACAGACATCCTGCCTGTGGCCAATCATGGCTCTCCTCGCTGCCGGCGCTGTGATTGGCCAAGCATGCGGGGTCACAGTGCATGCTTGGCCAATCATGAGCCAGCAATGCACCGCGCCATCGCAGTGCATTGTGGGCCGTGAGCGCCACACGAATTTGGTGCGAACGGCCCATAACATTCGGAATTCGCCGAATGGGCGAACAGCCGATGTTCAATTTAAACACGAAGCTCATCCCTACTCACCATACACTATACAATCTGATTGAAGAATCTCCTTTAGATCTACCATCAATTATGTAGTGCAAACGCCCGCCTGATTGGATCGATGGTGTGTCTTCCTATTATATAGTTTTGGAAAATCTAAAGGAGATCGTACAGAGTTTGGCCAACTTTTTATACACCTAAAATGACCTAGTTGCGCTTTCAGTGTCATTCATTGTTAACGACACACCGAACACAGAAGAAAACGCACATTCTGCCACATGAAACAACAAAGTGACAAATGCAAAAAAAGCTAAATAAAAAAGCGTAACCCGCATCACGCCAAAATGTCCCATGGGCTACTTTGCCATGTGTAGAGCAGCTCATTGAAATCAACAGACTGCCCTATTTGTGTCACGGGAAAAACAAGCCAAAAAAGTGCGTTCCCTCTACACTAGGTGTGAATGGGGCCTGAAAGTGAAATTGGTGCGTTTACACAAGATCAGCAAGGCTCCATTCATATCTGTGCATTTCCAAATGCATGGCAAACCACTCATCCCTTTTGTCTCGTGTTTGAGAAAGGCGCTCCAAACACACCCAAAAGTGCGGTAAAAAACGTACCATACACCACTATAAAAAAAAAAAAAAAAACCTCCAAAATGCTCAAAAAAACACATGGAGGAATGTGAGTCGTCTTAGAGATGTGAATGGGGAGCGACAACTGAGTGTATCTTTCCTCCTATGTACTTGTATAAAGATGGCCATACACTATGCAATCGATTCGATTTACCAGAACTTTGGAATAGGTGAACTCACCTGACCAATCCATTCAATTTGTATCCAATCAGGCAGGCCCTTGCACTACACTGCTGATGAGAGAGCTAAAGGGGATTGTACAATCAGATTGTACAGGAAGTGGGTGGAAGGTGGTATTGCAATTAGGGAGGCGTGGTCCTGAGTGGTGGACACGCCCTCCTCTGTCAGTGCATGCTGGGTCTCAAAGGTTCATGAATGTCACATGATCTACAGGAAGTGATGGAAGCAAAAAAATAATAACGTGTCAAATGACATTAGAAAGGTTCCATGAATGAGGTAAGTGAGAGACGAGCACATCGGGGGCGGGGCCAGGAATGGCTTTGGAAAACACTTCTGTTTATTCTGGAAAGTGATATTCTGTCTGAAAAGGTGAATTTATCATTTAATGTGGGGAATGCACTAAGGTAAATGTTTTATTGCTCCCGTCTTTGTTTTGAATGATAAATAACGAGACACAAATTCTGCTGATGTAATGATTGGTCATCTCTGTGTTTTGTAGGACGATGGAGCATCTGGATCCTCGGGTGATACAGGTAATATTAATCATTTCTATAACTCATCATATAACGATCTTATATTTGGAATGTCTGGTCGACTGTTACAAAGGAAAGACGTAGCGCTGCTTTCAGCTGGACATTCAGGTTGAGGAGTGCAGCTCGGGTTGTGTCTTTACCAGGAGCATTGCTGGGTCTACAAAAGATCTGGGGGTAGAGCCCATAGCAGCGTAGTAAAAGTCATATGCTTGGCAGGGCATACACATGTATATAATATATGTATATGTGTGTGTGTATATATGTATGCATGTATATATATGTATGTATGTGTATATGTATGTGTATATATATATATATATATATTAGGGCTGTTACTGATTAAAATTTTCCTGTTCGATTAATCGTTTGTTTTTTTTAATCGACTAATTTCGATTAATTATAATGCACATACAGTTTTTACAATTTTTTTTTATTAAACTTTAAGAAAAAGGTAGAAAGTTAGTTTAACTTTAACTGTAATGTCCACATTTCCCCCATACTCCCCCCCCATGCTGTATTGTCCACATCTCCCCCCCATGCTGTATTGTCCACATCTCCCCCCCATGCTGTATTGTCCACATCTCCCCCCCATGCTGTATTGTCCACATCTCCCCCCCCATGCTGTATTGTCCGCATCTCCCCCCCATAAAGTACTGCCCACTTCTCCCCCCATAAAGTACTGCCCACATCTCCTCACATCTCCCCCAAACCTTAATATTCATGATTGTCTGCTCTGTCTGGAATAGACAGCAGGCAGACCCGTCCATCCTCAGAGTAGACACAAGCAGGCGGGCGATGATGACATCAGCACACGCGTCTAGGCCGCTGTCGGGTGGACCAAGATGGCTGCGGCTCCAGAGCTAGGCCGAAGCCGCGACCTTTCCTATGGGCGAGACCACGGAGCTGACTCCGTGGATCGTCCTCGATCAAAATTATTTTGATCGATCAAAGAAATTAACGATTAATCGAACAATTAATCGTTAATTTCCGCAGCCCTAATATATATATATATATATATATATATATATATATATATATATATATATATATATATATAATATATACACATCAGGGTCCCTAGAGAGCCCCCCCTTTACTTCAGGGTCCCTAGAGAGCCCCCCCTTTACTTCAGGGTCACTAGAGAGCCCCCCCTTTACATCAGGGTCACTAGAGAGCCCCCCTTACATCAGGGTCACTAGAGAGCCCCCCCTTAAATCAGTGTCCCCAGAGAGGCCCCTTCCTTGAGTCAGGGTCCCCAGAGGGCCTCCCCCTTGCGTCGGGGTTGCCAGAGGGCCTCCCCCTTGCGTTGGGGTTGCCAAAGGGCCTCCCCCTTGCGTCGGGGTTGCCAGAGGGCCTCCCCCTTGCGTCGGGGTTGCCAGAGGGCCTCCCCCTTGCGTCGGGGTTGCCAGAGGGCCTCCCCCTTGCGTCGGGGTTGCCAGAGGGCCTCCCCCTTGCGTCGGGGTTGCCAGAGGGCCTCCCCCTTGCGTCGGGGTTGCCAGAGGGCCTCCCCCTTGCGTCTGGGTTGCCAGAGGGCCTCCCCCTTGCGTCAGGGTCCCCAGAGAGCCTCCCCTCCCCTTGGGGACCCCTGCAGAGACTGCAGATTCGGGGCAATAGCCTCAAAAGCCACCCCCTAGTGACGCCACTGGTCTTTACATCTGTTGTCTTTCTGGAAGGTGACTCTCTATTAGACTGAACAAAGCTTTTCCTGTATTTGGCTGCATCCCTTCCACTCTCAACTTTCACCTAACGCTTTCTCTGTCAATGAAAAGCCTAATCACACCATGATACCTACCACAATGCTTCACAGTTGGAATGGTGTCCTCGTGGTGAAGGGCTGTGTTGACTTTCTACAAACCTTTGCGCCAAAGGTCAGAATATTCAGTGCAGCGATATTTTTCAATATTTATTGTATCTCTTAAGCCCCATACTCAATATCAGATTTTCTGCTGATTTCGTTTTTCCCTTCAGATTTACCAAAGCCATACAATATGAGGTCAAACCTCAGGAGTTTCAATGTGTCTGCAATCAGGCCGGCCCTTCACTACATGGTTTTGGTAAATCTGAAGTGAAAAATCACCAGATAATCTGATAGTGTATATTGGGCTTAACAGTTCTTTTAGCAAGCTCCAGAATCAAAGTACTATCAGTAATACAGGTTTCTTCTCAGCCTGGCTCTGTAGATTTAAAGAATTGAATTGTATTTATTTATATTTTATATGAAGGGTTAAAGTTGTCCCAACCGGATCTCCGCAGCTCCCTCAGTTACCATTGGCCCTTTGGTGCTTCTCTCTGAATAATTCCCACCTTACTCATCACTGAGGTTTGATGGTCGGGACTTCCTACCAGAAGGTCATGTGGCAGGTCCTCCGGAAACCATCCTCAGTCCTGATCACTGTCAAGTCCGTCATAGTGTGTGAGGTGGAAAAAAGACACAAGTCCATCAAGTGCAACCTATGTGTGTGATTATATGTCAGTATTACATTGTATATCTCTGTATGTTGCGGTCGTTCAGGTGATTATCTAATAGTTTCTTGAAACTATTGATGCCCCCCACTGAGACCACCGCCTGTGGAAGGGAATTCCACATCCTTGCCACTCTTACAGTAAAGAACCCTCTACATAGTTTAAGGTTAAACCTCTTTTCTTCTCATTTTAATGAGTGGCCACGAGTCTTGTTAAACTCCCTTCTGCAAAAAAGTTTTCTCTCTATTGTGGGGTCACCAGTCCGGTATTTATATATTGTGGGGTCACCAGTCCGGTATTTATATATTGTGGGGTCACCAGTCCGGTATTTATATATTGTGGGGTCACCAGTCCGGTATTTATATATTGTGGGGTCACCAGTCCGGTATTTATATATTGTGGGGTCACCAGTCTGGTATTTATATATTGGGGGGTCACCAGTCCAGTATTTATATATTGTGGGGTCACCAGTCCGGTATTTATATATTGTGGGGTCACCAGTCCAGTATTTATATATTGTGGGGTCACCAGTCCGGTATTTATATAATGAAATCATATCCCCTCTCAGGCGTCTCTTCTCCAGAGAGAATAAGTTCAGAGCTCACAACCTTTCCTCATAACTAATATCCTCCAGACCCTTTATTAGCTTTGTTGCCCTTCTTTGTAGTCGCTCCATTTCCAGTACATCCTTCCTGAGGACTGGAGCCCAGAACTGGACAGTATACTCCAGGTGCGGCCGGACCAGAGTCTTGTAGAGGGGAGAATTATCCTTTTATCTCTGGAGTTGATCCCCTTTTTTAATACCAATACTCTATTTGCCATTGCTGAGCCTATCATCAACTAGGACCTTTTCCATCCTAGATTTCCCCAGAGTTCACCCCCCCCCCCCCCCAGTCTATAGATTGCATTCAGATTTTTACCACCGAAATGAATTATTTTACATTTTTCTACATTGAACCTCATTTGCCAGGTAGTTGCCCCTCCCCCCATTCATTTGTTCAGATCTTCTTGCAAGGTTTCCATATTCTGCAAAGAAGTTCTCGCCCTGCTTAGCTTAGTATCATCCGTGCTAATGATACCGTTCTCGTTACTAAAATCTTGTATATAGTCCCTTATCATCCCCTCCAAGAGTTTACATACTATTGATGTTAGGCTAACTGGTCTGTAATTCCCAGGGATGTATTTTGGGGCCTTTTTAAATATTGGTGCTACATTGGCTTTTCTCCAATCAGCTGGTACCATTCCAGTCAGTAGACTGTCGGTAAAAATTAGAAACAATGGTCTGGCAATTACTTGACTGAGTTCCCTAAGTACCCTCGGGTGCAAGCCATCCAGTCCCGGTGATTTATTAATGTTAAGTTTTCCAAAGTCTAATTTTAATTCTGTCCTCTGATAACCATGGAGGGGATTCCTGTGATGTGTCCTGAGAATAAACACTGCAGTTTTGGTTACTGAAGCCCCCCGATTCCCTTGTGAAGACTGAGGAGAAGAATAAATTCAATACCTTCACCATCCCCCCATCCTTTGTAACCAGAGACCTTCCTCATTCTTTATGGGGCCAATATGGTCTGTCCTCCCTTTTTACTGTTTACATATGTAAAGCATTATGAAAATAATTGTTAGTTGCAGCACAAATCCTTATTGCTTTCTAACATCTTAATCTATTAACCACTACAATACCGGGGCACTTTCCTTCCCAGCCCAATTTTCAGCTTTCATCGCTCTCGCGCTTTCAGTGACAATTGCGCGGTCGTGCTACACTGTACCCAAATGAAATTTTTATCATTTTGTTCGCATAAATAGAGCTTTATTTTGGTGTTATTTATTCACGACTCCGTTTTTTATTTTTTGCGATATAAGCGCAAAAAAGCAGAAATTTGGAAAAAAAACTATTTTCTTTTTTCTATTTTAAAAGAAATCCAATAAAATCAAATTTTGTCATAAATTTAAGAAAAAATGTATTCTGCTACATGTTTTTGGTAAAAAAAATTCCGTTAAGTGTATAATAATTGGTTTGTGTGATCAGACATATGTACGCAAATGATCATGTACAGATGTGTGCACATAATCATTGGAACATGTGATTTTAGTGGGACATATGTGGGGGACATGTGTTTTTATTATTTGGGGACATGTGTGTTTTGGGGACATATGTGGGGACATTGTGTTTACACTGTGTGGTGCGTTGTGTGTTTACACTAGACTGGTAATCAGTTAGTAAAAAGCTGTAAAAAACATCTCATACTCACTGATCATCAGCCGGCTGCAGCGATCTGCTCTCCTCTCCTCAGCGATGACTTCTGTGTGAGGAGAGGAGAGCCGATTGCCTAGAAACCGGCTGTTTGTTTACATCACATGACGGCCGTGATTGGACACGGCCGTCATGTGATCAGGAGGGCCAATCAGAGAGCCCTCCTGCCGATCTGAGATGCGCCGTGTCCGGGTGACACGAGCACATCGGGATCGCGCCGCTGTGCGGGCACGCGCGATCCCGCTCCTTCTGATGGACGTTCCTGAACGTCCTATCAGAAGTAGATGGCTCCCACCCGGGCCGTATGTGTGCATTGGCCGGGTGTGAAGTGGTTAAAGTAAATCAAAACCCAAGAATAGAAATGTCAAATATTGCAGTTTACCAGTCCTTAGTTTTCTTACCTTTATTTTCACCTGGTGATCCTGCCAGTAGCCAACTTCCTGTCCTAAGGGGACAATGTCAGGGGTCAGACTTGGGGACCAGTAGCTATAACAGTAGAGAGACTCCCAATGACCAGCAGGATAGGTCCAGTAGCAGATGGGGATCAAGCAGAAGTATAGTCAAAAAACAAGCCAAAGATCGGTAACAAGTGGTTGCAGGTTGAGATCCAGCAGAAGCATAGCCGAGGAACAAGCAAAGGTCGGTAATGAGTGGCAGTGAAGAAACAAGGGACGGCAGCAGGAGAGACAAGAGGGAGATATTGGCTGGAGGGAGCACAATAATCTGGCAAACAGGAAGTAGAGTCCTGGCTTAAATCTGAAAGTGCATGGGAGCAGCAAAGAGTTTTAGGTTAAAAAAAAAACAGGGTTCATGGCAAGATCATTCAAGGAATTGTCCAGGTGGTTCAGCAAGAAGAAATACTGCCAGACACAGCAGCATAGTTGCCAACATTGTAAAAAAAAAATGCGGGACGCTTTTTTGGCAGCGGGTGGAGTGGTGGTATAATTAGGGGGCGGGGCATGCGTTTATAGGTGTGGCATAGGAAAAGGTAAAAATGTGGTGCGGCGAAAAATGGGCGGGGTTTACGTAAATAGTGGGCGTGACTTACATGGGGCATGGCTCAAAGGGGTGTGGTTAGAGTCTGAGATGAATGCGGGATGGAGAGAGGGAAAGGAGGGGGGTGGAGAGAGGGAAGGTGGGGGGAGAGGAAAAGGAGGGACAGCAGCCCCCCGATCCTACACCACAATAGCAATATGTGTTTTCCAGAGTTTGACAATCAGCAGATAAAGATACTCCAAATACCTGGTGTTGGCGCTTCAATCATCCCGGCGCCATGGTTGTTATGGTGTTAGGATGATTGAAGCGCATTATTTCTATTATTACATTGTAATATGAAATGAAATCATTCAACTCACCATAATGCAGAATCAGTGGGAGCCCTGAGCGTGTCACTAGCCACGTTGCCTTCCACCAGATGCCATCAGGCGTCCCAAGCGGAGTCTGTCCTTACATCAGGTGCCTCATCAGTGGTACGTTCCTCACATCTGTGTCCATCAGCGGAGCCCCTCCTTACATCTGGTGCCCCTCTGACATCCACATACTCCACAGACCGGCCCCCACATACTCCACAGACCAGCCCCCACATCCACAGACTGGCCCCCACATCCACAGACTGGCCCCCCACATTCACAGGCTGCCCCCCCACACCACATTCACATACCATGACTGTTACTGGCCCCCACATTCACATACCATGACTGTCTGTCACTGGCCCCCGACATCCGACTGGCGGCCCCCGACCCGACATCCACATTGTAGACTGACTGGCCCCCGACATGATGCCGCCGTTGCCGCGCGCAGATGACTGTGGCGCTGCCCACCGCCCTTTACACTCTGACACAAACAGTAACACACTAGCAGCGGGGGTGGGCGGCGCCACAGGTGTAGACCAACTTCTGGTCTTTTTAAAAATGGCGGCCGGCGGAGACATTGTCTCCGCCGACCGCCGACCGCCGACCTCTAGCGGCCGGCGGCAAAAAAATGGGAAATTTCCCTGAACAAACCGAATTTCGCGGGACATTTCCCGGGACAAAATTAATTTGGGACAAATGTCCTAATGGCGGGAATGTCCCGCGAAATTTGGGACAGTTGGCAACTATGCAGCAGAGGTCACAGGTTCAGACTCGGGTCCTGATACTCGCAGTACTGTATCTATGGAGGAGCAGTGTTGTCCCACCCCCATGAATTAAAAGTTTATTAGTACTATAGAACCCCACCATCCCTTACCCTGTCATGTTATGGAGATAAGGAGGGGGAGGAGACATGTAGTCCTTTCACACGTTCTATGTTCACATGGCTCACTCACTGAACTGTATATACAGAGTGTCTCGCAGGGAGCCTGGAAAGGTCCCATTCAGGATTTACACATCCCCCAGGCTCCTGTCCTACACATTTCAGGACTTCTGATCCACTGTTCCTGTCCCAATGGTGCACCTTTTTCCTTGCAGGCCTTTTAGGATCACCTGGAGCTCAGAGTCATTGCTCTGCAGCCTGGGCAGCAGACTGGTCATGTCTATAGCTAAAGGTTGGTGACAACTGAGGCCTTCCAGTAGGGGTCTTGGACTGCCTGATCGTAAGTATTGCCTTGTGTGTAGTACGAGCCAAGACAAAGCTAGGTTTGGTCATTTATTTACCTCTGAAGCACTATACAGCACCTGTATATAGCAGCAGTAATCTCACCACTGATTGGTACCATGTCCTTATGCCCCATACACATGAGCGCAATTTCCGTCAGAAAAACCTTGGATGTTTTTTTCAGACGGAATTCTGCTCAAGCTTGGATTGCATACACACGCTCACACAAAAATTTGCTGAACTTTCGACTGTCAGGAACGCGGTGACGTACAACACTACGACAAGTCGAGAAAATAAAGTTCAATGCTTCCGAGCATGCGTCACATTGTTTCCGAGCATGCGTAGGAATTTTGCGCATCGGAATTGGTACAGACAATCGGAATTTCTGATCAGAACTTTTCCGATTCCGACCGAAAAAATTGAGAACCTGCTCGCAATCTTTTGCTGGCGGGAATTCGGCCAGCAAAAGTCTGTTGGAGCGTACACACGCATTTTCCGACCAAAATCTCTCATCTGTCTTTTGCTGGCCAAATTTCCGATCGTGTGTACGGGGCTTTAGACTGGTGTGCGGGCCTGAAAAGGTTGCTCACTGTGACTGGGGTCACTTTGGGTGGGGGGCTTGTGGAACCCAGCTTACCTTAGAGAGCTCTGGAAACCCATTTTCCAGCTCCCCCATACCCTCCTATGTGCAAGTCACACTGTATCTATTAGGGGCACAGGGTGACAGAGAACCCCATTCTGATCTGCACTAATCCGACTCACCGTACAATCACACCAGACACAGAATTTCCTTTTACCCCTGTTATCCGGGGTCTTATATGTGTGGTTTGTGTTGAATGAAGAGGCTCTTTCACTTGGGACAGTACGGTTTCTGAACAATATCCCTCAAGAAATATATGTAGCACCCTGATGTTTTCGCAGGGTTGTTATTAAATTTATTTGCCAAGTGGTAGTTTCCTTGGCCAATTGCTAGAAGGTCAATTGATTTTGTCCTAATTCTGGGATTGTTGCACTTCTCTCGTCTGTCACTAGGTGGCCGGGTATCTGGTGACATTAGATAAGACAAGGGTATTGCAAGGATAGATTAGGAATGAATGGGGTGTCTCAGCCAATAGGCAGGGATTTTCTTGGGTTCCTTGGCCTGCTGGGAGAATCTATATATTTGGGTGGAGTCAGGTGATCGGGGTTCTGTGTCACCTGGATGGCTGTCTGGGTGGACGTGTTTCATATTGCCCCAGGCTGCTAGGCCAGAAGCCAGAAGCCTATCCTGGGCAAATCTGGCTACTAGGCTATCTGAGGGCCTATCCAGAAGCAGGAGAGAAGCATAGGGTTGGGATTGTGGCTTGCAGTCCAACCAGAAGCGATGGTTCTGCTGGATGGAGAATCTGTCGTGGTTGAAGGTAGAGGGGAAGCTGTGGCCACTAAGGGTCCAAACACCTTATTACCAGGGACCACAGTGAGTAATTGAAGCAAGTACCAGAGCAGTATTCTCACCCACCGGGGATGGTGAAGAATTGGAAAACTTTGGCAAGTGCCAAGCCAGGGACCCAGCCAGTGGAGGTGATATTTGCAGAGAATTATTGTGTGCCAAACCAGGGACTGAGCATACCATTGGGGTGATGCTTGAGGAGTATCTGTGATTGTCAAGCTAGGGACCCAGCAGGGACACGGGGGTGAGGCTTGAGGAAGATACTAAGTGAGAAGATTGGAAGAGGTCAAAGGGTCCAGTGGCAGTGGGTCAGGAAGTGAAGGAGTTTGTTGCAACATTTTGTTAGAAACTGTTACAAGCTTGTTGCCGTAGGAGACAGCGGTCCTACACATGCAGCTGTGATGTTTAGCTGGGTGCCTTTCCCTGCATGGCTGTCTGTCTATAGAAGTCTCGGAGTCTGCCAATTAACATTGTATCTACTAAATGGTGTCTTGGCCCCAACCCTGTCTCCCACACCTCTGTTCGAGAATAAATCTCTTTGCATTCAAGAAGTGTCTGGCGCCCATCAATCTACCTTGCATTACACCCACCATGCCACCATTAGGTCACCATTAGGCCTCTGGGGGGAGGATGGGGGGAGCCCTGACACGTAATGGCTCACCACGCTGCGCAGCCTTCACTATACCTGAAACCCACACCTCTGCCTGATGCTAGGAGTGAGCTGTGAGGAGGGCAGAAGAGCCACGATGCCGGGACACTGAAAACATGAAGAGAAGGGACTACGGCCATACATGGCTCCAGCTCCCAGCCCTTAGCAAACTTGCCTCGCTTATCTCCCATCGCCCCGTAGAAACCCACTACGGCTCCTGGCTTCCATCACTGACCACTCAGGATCTCTTCCTCCTACTTGCCCCGGGTGCCTCTCTGCTGCCCGCCTCCGTTTTTTTCACCGATGGCAGACCTGTGATTGGATCCTGAGGTTGTGACTTTGTGGCCGTTTGAACCTCGCTCTTCTTTTTTTTATATATATAGTGAGCTTGTTCTGGAGCAACTAAATGAACAGGACTGTGTAACTAAACGGAAATACCAGCGTTGAATAGAGACCCCTTTTTTTTTTTTTTTGCTTTTGCATCTCTAAGATCTTTTTCTCTCTCACTGAGCACTCCTGAAATTTCGCTTGTGAAGTTTATTTATTCACTGTACTCTTTACTCTGTGAATATGAGAGGAAAATCAAATAAAACAGGCAAAGGAGCCCCGCCTACCCCGAGCCCAGGAGGCATCCAACGCTATTATTTTATTACTATTATACATGCAAGGAAAATATATTAAAAAAACAGCATTATTGCGTATGATTGGATGATGGAAGTCAGCAGAGCTTCCCCCTATTTACTAAGCTCTAGACCGGAGGTAGGCAACCCGGGGCCTTCCAGCTGGAACTACATTTCCCATGAGGCATTGCAAGGCTGGCGGTTACAGCTCCTCCCAGAGGCCGCCCTCTGCCCAGTCCAGGATGTGATGTCATAGTGTACCTCCTATGAGAATATATTCCATACAAATATCAACAACATTCACAACTCTCTGATTGGAGTTTTCAGCAAAAGTTTTGCCATTTCTGGTGAAATTCATGGATTGGGCTTTACACATCCCCCGAGGTTTCCAGAAGCCCCTCAGACAATACAGTTATAATACAATAAAATACAAGAGGATTAAGTGGGCCCTGCTCAGAAGAGCTTACAATCTAATAGGGTGGGACAGGTGATACAAAAGGTTGTAGCTGTGGGGAATGAGCTGATGGAAGTAGTTGAAGATTAGTTGGAGATGTGATCTGCTTCCCTGAATAGATGAGTTTTCAGGGATCGTCTGAAGGTAGCAAGTGTAGGGGATAGCCGGACCGGTGGAGGTAGCGAGTTCCAGAGGATGGGAGAGGCTCTGGAGAAATTCTGGAGACGAGCATGGGAGGAGGAGACGAGAGAGAACTTGAGAGTAGAAGGTCCTGAGAAGAGCGGAGAGGACGGTTTGGGTGATATTTGGAGACAGGATTGGTGATGGAGCTCGGGGCAGAGTTGTGAATGGCTTTGTATGTGGTGGTTAGTATTTTTAATTTAATTCGCTGGGTGATTGGGAGCCAGTATAAGGATTGGAGAAGAGGGTTGGTGGACACTGAATGGAGACCAGTGTAGGGATTGGAGGAGAGGGTTGGTGGACACTGATTGGGAGCCAGTGTAGGGATTGGAGGAGAGGGTTGGTGGACAATGAATGGAGACCAGTGTAGGGATTGGAGGAGAGGGTTGGTGGACACTGATTGGGAGCCAGTGTAGGGATTGGAGGAGAGGGTTGGTGGACAATGAATGGAGGTCAGTGTAGGGATTGGAGGAGAGGGTTGGCAGACAATGAATGGAGACCAGTGTAGGGATTGGAGGAGAGGGTTGGTGGACACTGATTGGGAGCCAGTGTAGGGATTGGAGGAGAGGGTTGGTGGACACTGATTAGTAGTCAGTGTAGGGATTGGAGGAGAGGGTTGGCAGACAATGAATGGAGGTCAGTGTAGGGATTGGAGGAGAGGGTTGGCGGACACTGAGCGGTTGGTAAGGTGGATAAGTCTGGCAGAAGCATTCATGTTAGACTGAAGAAGGGAGGAGCCTATGGCGAGGCAGGCCAATGAGAATTGAGTTGCAATAGCCAAGGCGAGAGATAACGAGGGAGTGAATGAGGAACTTGTTGGTTTCATTCATTAAAAAGGGGTGAATTTTAGAGATGTTACGAAGGTGAATTCTACAAACTTTTGACAAGAATTGGATTTGATGGTGAAAGAACAGGTCAGAGTCTAGGATTACACCGAGTACTCTGGCGTGGGGGGAGGGACTGATGGTTGCATTGTTGATTTTGATGGAAAAGTCATGGAGGGGGGCACAGGCGGGGGTGGGGGTGATATTAATTGCTGAGTTTTAGAGAGATTTAGTTTAAGGAAGTGGTGCGACATCCATACTGATATGTCAGTTAGTAATGCGAGAGAAGACTGAAGGAGTGAGGAGAAGACAGATTTGGGTGTCTAGTGGTATTGGAAGCCGTGGGCGGTTATCAAGTGAGTCACCAAGGGAGAAGGTGTAGATAGAGAAGAGAAGGGGTCCAAGAACAGAGCTATTGGGAACCCCCACAGAAAGGGGCAATGGAGAGGAGGAGACAGAACAATATATATGTCTGCAGGAACAAGTATAACTGAGGATGGGTATGGTAGTCCCAGACATGGGGTCTTAGTACAGTTTGGGGCTGGCAGGCAAAAAACGACAGGAGGAAGTCAAGGTGGGAAGACTTAATGATTCATCATCTACACGGCCAAGAAGTACTGGGGGTAACCCTTAAGAAGTTCAAGGGGGGGAGTAGAAAAAGAAAGGAGGAGCAGACCTACTAATTGAGGAAGAAGTAAGGCCGGGGCAAGCAGCACAGGTGAGTGTACCCCAGTGTACCCCAAATTAACGAGATGCTAGCAGAGATGTTGGTCAGGGTCAAGGTAGCCCTGAAAACGGATATTGTGGCAGTCCGTTCAGACATTGGGCAGGTCTTGGGCCGAGTGGATGAGATGGAAGGAAGACTGGGCACACATAATCAAAGGTTAGAGGAAATGCATGAATAGATGAAGTCCCTTCAGAGGTCAAACCGATCCCTCTTATACCAAATGGGGGACCAAGAGACTCAAAGCCGATGCAAACCTTTGCGTATAAGAGGCTTACCAGAGAAGTATAGAGATGATAAATTAATAGGAGTGATGCAGGAATTATTTAACCCTATGTAGCATGGCCCCCTAGGGGACTGCTTAGAATTACCTGCTCATCTGCACGGCCATGACCTGGTGAACATTCCAACTCGCCTGACACTCCGGGTTCAGACATCCTTGCGTCACTGTGAAGTAAGATTCAGACAACTCAGCGTATTTTGTGTAGTTAGGTTCTATGAATATTTTACTTGCACCAAAAAGGGAACCTTGCTACATATATGAAGACTATTCCTGGTTTGTTTCCGAACTATACGTGTTCATTGAAAGAGCTGGTCCCATTGATCTCTGTTCTTCAATGTAGGAGCATGTAGACCAGGGGGGCAGGGTGGAGGGAGGGGGGATTTCTCCAACAGCCCTCCCTGCTGATAGGACGGTCTGCTGTTGAAAAGTTGAATGTACCTGTGTGTCTCTTGTTACAAGTTGTAAAGTTGTAAAGCCCTGAGCCATTATGCAAAGAAAAGGGATTGTCCCCTGAGTGTATATCTCCGCACCTGTGTTTTGAATAAACAGTCTTTTATGCTTCTTCAACTCAAACATCGGGTGTTCGGCCATTCGGCCAATATCTGAACATTATGGGGTGTTCGCGGCAAATTCGAGCGCTGCGGAATGCCCCATGATGCACTGCTCTCTCGTTTCCTGCAGCCTGTCATGCTCACATAAGGGTCTGGGATGGATTTTTGGGGGGACCGCCACGCCTTTTTTTTTGGCATGGGTTCCCCTTAATATCCATACCAGATCCGAAGGGCCTGGTATGGACCTGGGGGGGGGGGGGGGGGGGGGGGTGGACCCACGCTGTTTTTTTTTTTTTTTGTTTGTTTTAATTTATTAATTTTTTGTATGTTGCCGGGATCCGACAATACATTATAGCCACAAGCAATTTTAAATGAAATGTTTTCCTTTTTAGAAATGTAATTTTTCTGTGGTACGGTTAGAAACACGGGAAAAATGCGCCACTTTACAGGCATACTATAGACACCCCCCAGGCACGATATTTAAAGGAATATTTCATTTTTATTGTTTCACTTTAAGCATTATTAACCACTTGCCGCCCGCCCTATAACAGAAACCCGGCGGCACAGTGGTTTCAAAATCCTGACCGGACGTCATATAACGTGATCTCCGCAACTACGATCTCGGTAAAGAGTCTCCGCCGGAGACTCTTTACCACGTGATCAGCCGTGTCCAATCATGGCTGATCACAGTGTAAATAGGAAGAGCCGGTGATCGGCTTTTCCTCACTTGCGTCTGTCAGATGCGAGTAGAGGAGAGACGTTCGGCTGCTCCTCTGACGGGGGGGGGGGGGGGGTCTGTGCTGATCGATTATCAGCACAGCCCCCCCCTCAAGAGGATACCGACACTGGACCACCAGGGACGCCACCAGACCACCAGGGATGCCCAGCACAAGGTATGCCACCCTAGACCACCAGGGATTCCAGTCAGTGTCCACAATGGATGCCAATCAGTGCCCACAATGGGCATCACTGATTGGCATGCATTATTGTTTGGCACTGATTGACATCCATTAGCACAGTATAATACAATACAATGCCGCCTATCAGTGCCCATCTGTGCCACCTATCAGTGCCTATCCATGCCCATCTGTACCGCCTATCCATGCCCATCCATGCCGCCTATCCATGCCAATCCATGCCAGCTATGAGTGCCAATTTGTGCCACCTATTAGTGCCCATCCGTGTCGCCCATCAGTGCCATCTATCAGTGCCCATCAGTGCCGCCTATCAGTGCCATATATCAGTGTCCATCAATGCCACTTCATTGGTGCCACCTCATCGGTGCCCATCAGTGCCACCTTATCAGTGCCCATCAGTGTAGCCCCATCAGTGCCCATCAGTGAAGGAGAAAATGTACTTATTTACAAAGTTTTGAAACTGAAACAAAAAAAAAAATTTTGGTCTTTTTTTTTTTTGTTTAGCAAAAAATAAAAACCGTAGAGGTGATCAAATACCACCAAAAGAAAGCTCTATTTGTGGGGAAAAAATGATAAAAATTCCATTTGGGTACAGTGTAGCACGACCGCGCAATTGTCATTCAAAGTGCGACAGCGCTGAAAGCTCAAAATTGGTCTGGGCAGGAAGGTGTTTAAGTGCCCCCCCCCCCCCCCCCCGGTATTGATGTGGTTAAAATCACTGCTGCTGAAAAAACTGTAATTTTTTAACTTTTTTTTTTTTTGCATTGATCCATGTCCCCTGGGGCAGGATCCGGGTCTCCAAACACTTTTTATGACAATAACTTGCATATTAGCCTTTAAAATGAGCACTTTTGATTTTTCATGTTCGTCTCCCATAGACTTTAATGCCGTTTGCACAAATTTATTGCCTTTTCACATGTTCTTCTGCGAAGCAAACTGGCCTGGAAGGAGGGGGGGGGGGGGGGGGGAGTTGTTTGGCTCGTCCCTAGTACCGGGCAAGGGAAGCTTATAGGGTGGATGTGCTCTTCTTGAGTATGGGGGTCTGTTACACTCACCCCAGGGGGCACTTCACCCGCTACCCATCCCTGGCTCAAATATGATGGACTACTGTGGGAAGTTGTAGCAAGAAACTGCTATTTAAAGGGCCAGTACCTGGAGTTATTGGAAATGGAGGAGAAGCTGAAATAGTTGGTGATGTCTAACGCTGTACAGCAAATGCCCAGTATTGGGGACAATGGGGTGCAGGAACAAATGGCGTTAAAGCAACTGCAGGCCAATGCTGTGCAAGAGAAAACCCAGGTACTGCACAAACCGGCCAATGCTGCATGAGAACAAATGCAAGTGCTACTAGAAAATATTTTGTAAGTGCTGCAGAGATGGACAGAAAGGCACGGACTGAGGTGGTGCAGACGCTTCCACAGAGGTCTCCGGAAAAAGTTGCAGCTGTTCTTGCCAGCTCCTCGCCCATCCTTATTGGTCAATTTCTGTCCAAGATGACAGGATGACCCAGAGACCTTTCTAGTAACATTCATAAGAACCACCGAGGGGGAAGCTGACCTAAAACAGCACGCAGGACAGGTCGCCCCCATGCTAACCGGGGAGTCGCAGAAAACATATTATGATTTGCAGTCTGCGGACACACCGCTGTGGATTATGGTCAGACGGGATATACTGGCACAGCTGGTAATTGCTTGGCGGTATGAGTATTTGGTCATCTCCCCTTCAACACCCATTGACTTTCCACTGAAAGCAAAAGTCCCCCCCCCCCCCCCCCCAACAACGGGCTGGTGTCAGGGATCTCGTGCAGCAAGTGCTAATTTCTGTGCAGCAGGTGCTTGTTTTCAGGCATGCAGGGTTGTGAGCAATGAAGCTCAACAAGACAAGCAAGGACAAGAATTCGGCACACACAAGCCTCCGCACTCACGGACGCGGACACACCCAGCGCCCTATTTAAAGCTGAGGTCTGCCTAGCCTCATTGCTGGATTGTTTTCGGCTCTGATTCCTGAAAACCTGCTATGCCTGACACTTCTCACCAGATTTCCCTTGCCTGTCATATTTGCTGCTCACCTGGTACCTCACTGCTAGCACGTTGCTGACATCTGCCTGCCCCCTGCCTTGAACGTGGTTGTGATTCTGTACTTGTCTGCTTGGTTGCTGCTGAAGACCGCTTTTGACCTGACTCCATACTGCCACTGAGTGTATCCAGACTCAAGTCCACTACTCCAGCTTCCTGGCATCTGTGCCCTTCTGCTGCCCTAGCAGTCCTTATCTCCACTAACAGGACGGGAATTGTACAAGAGGGCCCCCTCGTCATCTTGGGCTCCACAGTCAGGTATGTGACAGCTGGTCCTTTCAAGACAAGAAGTCTCCATAATCTCAGATGCTTGATCTTAACCAGCGGGTGCATGGGCATCTGCAGGAAGGGGCAAGGGGGGTCAAGTGCCCCCCTGGAATCAGGGATGAGATATTGAATTGAAAACAGTTCCATCGCTATCGGGGTGCGGGCAGCCCACACCCATGTGCAACCCGCCAGTGGGGTGACACCATCAAGTTTCTGCCAAGCCCCCCTATAAGTGTAGTGTGACTGCGGGCTCTTTTCCATGCTCAGTCCAGCAGAGAACACGCGGTGGTGCTATCAGGTTTCCACTGCTTGCCCCCCCCCCCCTTTCTCCTGTCAGGGAAAAGAGACGACGGCTCTCAGAAGGTTCCTTGCCCAGCTTCCTGCCTGCTCCATTCCTTCCCTATTGGCCATAATTGAGGGCCAATCAAAGGAGACTAGGAGAGGAGAGAATCATGGGACATGTAGTCACAAAGATTGGCGGCCCCCATTTTCCACAGGGAGGAGGATACAGGGGCAGGTTTCCACTTGGCAGTTATTTCAATGTCTTCCCCTGTTTATAACTTTCTCCATGGGCTACCTGGGTGGTTCCTTTTTCAGTCCTCCTTTACCTCCCTAGGACTTATTTGGTTTTGACAGCCTTGCAAGTCTTCTTCTTTTGAAATTATCTGCGACATTCCCCTTTTTCTGACTCTCAAATAAGATGACCCTTTCTGTTGGCAATCGCACAATATTTAACCACTTGCCGCCCGCCCTATAGGCAATTGACGGCGGCAAAGTGGTTTCATAATCCTGACCGGACGTCATATGACGTGATCAGGATTATGAGCCGCTGCGCGCCCCCGGGGGCGCGCATCGCGGCGATCGTTGTTGCGGTGGGTCAGTCTGACACCCGGCAACTACGATCTCGGTAAAGAGTCTCCGATGGAGACTCTTTACCACGTGATCAGCCGTGTCCAATCACGGCTGATCACAGTGTAAATAGGAAGAGCCGGTGATCGGCTTTTCCTCACTCGCGTCTGTCAGACATGAGTAGAGGAGAGCCGATCAGCTGCTCCTCTGACAGGGGGGGTCTGTGCTGATCGATTATCAGCACAGCCCCCCTGAGGATGCCCACACTGGACCACCAGGGACGCCACCAGACCACCAGGGATGGCAAGGACAAGGTATGCCACCCTAGACCACCAGAGATTCTAGTCAGTGCCACAATGGATGCCAATCAGTGCCCATAATGGATGCCAATCAGTGCCCACAATGGGCATCACTGATTGGCATGCATTATTGATTGGCACTGATTGGCATCCATTAGTGCAATATATTATAATACAATGCCGCCTATCAGTTCCCATCTGTGCCGCCTATCAGTGCCTACCCATGCCCACCTGTGCCACCTACCCATGCCCACCTGTGCCGCCTACCCATGCCCACCTGTGCCACCTACCCATGCCCACCTGTGCCACCTACCCATGCCCACCTGTGCCGCCTAACCCATGCCCACCTGTGCCACCTAACCCATGCCCTCCTGTGCCACTTATCCATGCCAATCCTTGCCAATTTGTGCCACCTATCAGTGCCCATCCGTGTCGCCCATCAGTGCCACCCATCAGTGCCGCCTATCAGTGCCACATATCGGTGTCCATCAATGCCACCTCATCAGTGCCACTTCATTGGTGCCACCTCATCGGTGCCCATCAGTGCCGCCTTATCATTGCCCATCAGTGTAACCCCATCAGTGCCCATCAGTGAAGGAGAAAACTTACTTATTTGCAAAGTTTTGAAACTGAAACAAAAAAAACATTTAAAAAAAAAAAAATCGGTATTTTTTTATTTGTTTAGCAAAAAATAAAAACCGCAGAGGTGATCAAATACCACCAAAAGAAAGCTCTATTTGTGGGAAAAAATGATACAAATTTCATTTGGGTACAGTGTAGCATGACCGAGCAATTGTCATTCAAAGTGCGACAGCGCTGAAAGCTCAAAATTGGTCTGGGCAGGAAGGTGTTTAAGTGCCCCCCGGTATTGAAGTGGTTAACGTGTCTGAGCTTGCAGCTCTTACTCTTTAAAGGTGGTTTCTACTGCTGCATAAGGATAAGGTGGTACTTCACCTTCCATTGTCCATTCTTACAAAGTAGAAGTTGGCTTCCTTTTGAAGGAGGACGTTGCCTTGCCTTTCCTTCTCCCTGAGCCTCCTCCTCTTAAACCGGCGGCTCTTCATCATTTGGATGCGGTTGGGACCATTTGAGTCTCTCTGAGCTCTACAACCTCTATTTGGAAGACTGGCTCATTGTTCATCATCCAAGAAGGTCCTTTTAAAAAGGATAGGCAGAATTGTCCAGTGCTTTCTCTGTGGATTCACCAGATGGTAAGTCAGGTATATACTCCGGTAGGCCGGGAACCCCCCCCCCCCCCCACATTTCCTCTTGCTGCTCATTCTGCCAGGATGCTCAATGCTTCATGGGTGTTCCACTTTCTGCCTAAAACTTTTTCAGGTTTACAGGCGGCTTACCTGGTTGTCTGTTCACTCTTTTAAAAAATTCAGCAAGGTTGACATGGCTGCCTCAGCAGATGCCAGTTCTGGTCTGAAAATTTTACAGGCAGCAGTTTGGGTTCAGCTGGGTTTGGGGTTCTTGTTTTGGTAGTTATGATTCCCCCCCCCCATCCCCCCCCCCATTTTATATGTAGCACTGCTTTTGGGATGTCCCTTCCATCTAATGACTTGGCTGTGTCCATCAATGAACACAAGAAAACCTTTTCGTACTGGCTATAAAATTATTTTCCCTTGGTTCACTGAAGGACTCGGCTCCCACCTCCCATTCTTTCAATATTGTTTTTCCTATTACTGCGGGACACTAATGGAGATAATGGGGTGTTTGATTACCTGCGCAATGGTGTGATTGTAATCGAGAGGGCTCAGCTGTTCTCTAGGTATACACTTTGAATAACTAGATAAATATGGTGATTTAGCGTGCTTGTCTTGAAATCTCTCACAAACAAAAATGTATACTAAGAACTAGAGCTGCAACTAACGATTAATTTGTCTGTCGACTAATCTATCGATTTTATTTTTTCGATTAGTCAATGACTATCCGATTATTTTTTTATGAATCTAGTGGTTTCTTTTTGATTAGCTAATTAATCCTTTGGATAACCTTGAGAGTATTGTATTGCAGAGTATTGTATTGCATTGCAGAGTATTGCAATGCATTGGCGGGCAGAGTATTGTATTGTATTGGCGGGCAGAGTATTGGCGGGCAGAGTATTTTATTGGCTGGCAGAGTATTGGCGGGCAGAGTATTGTATTGTATTGGCGGGCAGAGTATTGTATTGTATTGTATTGGCTGGCAGAGTATTGTATTGTATTGTATTGGCGGGCAGAGTATTGTACTGTATTGGCTGGCAGAGTATTGGTGGGCAGAGTATTTTATTGGCTGGCAGAGTATTGCCGGGCAGAGTACTGTATTGGCGGGCAGAGTATTGTACTGTATTGGCTGGCAGAGTATTGGCGGGCAGAGTATTGTACTGTATTGGCTGGCAGAGTATTGGCGGGCAGAGTATTGTATTGTATTGGCTGGCAGAGTATTGTATTGTATTGGCTGGCAGAGTATTGTATTGGCTGGCAGAGTATTGGCGGGCAGAGTATTGTACTGTATTGGCTGGCAGAGTATTAGCGGGCAGAGTATTGTACTGTATTGGCTGGCAGAGTATTGGCGGGTAGAGTATTGTATTGTATTGCAGCAGAGTATTGTATTGCAGCAGAGTATTGTTTTGCTGGGTATGGAGGGATGGCTGCTTCCATCCGACCTCTCCCCTCCACTGCACAGATCAGTACAGAGAGGGATCACATTGTAAACACCTGGGTGTAGAAAGATGGCCGCCGCTTCGGAGCTAGGCCGAAGCCACGGCCTCCCCTAAGGCCAAGACCGCGGAGCGCTCCGCGGAGCGCAGCATGTGCGCTCGGATCACGGATCGGTGACGATCCGTTGCACCCCTAGGCACGGCGGGGGAGAAGAGAGGGGGACGGCGGCACGGAGGGCAGCGCTAGCTACTAAGCACTGCCCCCACTGTGACGCATCGACGCCCAGAACGCAGGTCGACGTATTTTCTTAGTCGACGTAGTCGATTACGTCGACGCGTCGTGGCAGCTCTACTAAGAACCCATGCATTTTTGTTTGCGAGAGCTTAGAAGACAAGTGCACTAAATCGCCATATTTATCTCATTAATGGAGTTAAAGGGGTTGTAAAGGTAACAATTTTTGGGCCAATATATGATCTATATAGATCGTGACTATAGATGTTATTTGTGCCTAATTGATTTGGTTACCTGTTATATAACTATTTTGTGCGGCACAGTGATGTAGTGGGTAGCACTTTCAGCAGTAAGAAGGGTCACTGGTTCGAATGCCAACCACAACTCTACCTGCCTGGAGTTTGCATGTTCTCCCTGTGCCTGCGTGGGTTTCTTCCGGTTTCCTCCCACACTCCAAAGACATGCAGGTAGGTTAATTTGCTTCTGTCCAAAATTGTCCCCTAGTATATGAATGGGTACCTTGGATTGTGGGCTCCTTGAGGGTAGGGACTGATGTGAGTGTGCAGTGTACAGGGATAGGGACAATTGTAAGACACTCAGGTTGAACTGGTTGGACTGGTGTCTTTATTCAACCTTACTAACTATATAACTATGCTTTTTCACCACTTCCTCCTTTCCTCTCTGTATTCTCTCCTAAACTTTCTGGTTTTCTAGAGCGCTCACTGCAGCTATGTCACAGCTTCAAAGGAACCACAATTCCCTTAAGGCTTAGCGGCTTTGCGCATGCGCAGTGCCGCTTTTTCGCCGTGTGACATAACGAGAACGAGCCTAGCTCTCATTTCTATTTCTGCCTTCAGTGAACACAAATGCCGCCCAGTTAACACCCCCTGAAGTAACTGATCAATACAACCTATTATTATTATCAGTTATGTATTACTTTGTCTAGTCCCTATAGATTAGTTAGTCTATCTGTACTCTGAGCACCTGCTATCGTTAATATCACAATACTATAACAATTAGCTTTGAAACCAAATACACGGTCTAAGATCAATCAAATCTCATTTATTGCCCAAGGAAATAAGAAAGCTTAGGTATCAATAGAAATTACAAGAGTACATAGCAAACAATGAGAATACAATACAAGCAGTATACTTGGCAGACCCTCGTGACTGAACCTCGTGATGGAATGAGAGGCAGCTCTCTTTGATGAATCCCTTTTTGATAAACGCACCTCAGCCACACCGCATTCCATTGCCCACCCCCCTTTGCCTGTGGACCAATCAGCGTCTCTGGGGCGTCTCCTCCCACAGGCTAAATATCTCTGACAGTCCTGCCATAATTGGCCTCTGGGGGGCAGTGTTTGCCCATGAATTGCAACTGCTCCTACTGGGTTCACATCTTGTGATTCGAGCTCGGACGCCCTTCCCGCTCATTAGGTCCCTTTTTGTCCTTACAGACAGACCGGAGCTCTCATTGTCCTAAATCTCTTTGAAGCTCCGAGAACACCAGGTGGGCAGAATAGAACTCATTCTGCTATGCAGATTGTGTTTGGTGCTTGGTTGTACCAACAGATATGTAGAAACTTTAGATGTATCGTGTTCAATTCCAACATGATCTGCTTTGCGCCTAAAAGGCGCATACCACCCTTCTTCAGACACAGCTCCTATTGAACAGTCCATAACGGTCTTAACGTGTGTTGGTTTTCAACATGTGCTTCCGAACCAGTACCTGTGGCACAGTCCTTAGCTTGTGTAACGTGTGGTGGATTTTAACATGTTCAATTCCAGCACCCCCCCTTCCCACCTCCCCCAGCAAGCCCATAGATGGTCATTCAATACAGTAAAAAGGCACGGGAGGCGGAGCTACAGCGTCTTTAGACTCGCCCGCGCCTCCCGTGCCTGTGAACGCACACAGCATCTCACCGCAGGGATGTAGTCCCAAGGAAGGGGGCGAGCACGCATAGTAACCCCCAGCCAGAATGGCTCAGATGATGGGGGCAAGCTTACAGAGGGGGAACAGAAGGTTACAACTTCACACAAAGAAAAAAAGCATTTACAAGGAAAAACTAAGGAAAAGGTTAGTGAACCAACAATACACTTGCTTAAAAGAACATATTTAGAAAATAAGAAAACAAACCTTTAGTATCCCTTTAAGTGTGAAGTGCTGATTTTTGGGGGGGGGTGGTGGGTTCGGGAAAAGGGGAGAATAGGGGGAAGTGGGGAGGGTGCCCCCCTAGCTCCTGTAGGTGGCGACATGAAACCCATTCACCTAATTGTCTAGCTGTGTCCTTCAATTAACTCACGCAAGGATTTTACGGTGAGTACAAAAATCCCATTTATTTGTATAAAACATTTTTTCCTGATCGGAAAAGTTTTTGTGCCATCTCTGTTTTCTATATTTGCTGTATATAATGCAGACCTATAAATGTGATCACATGCAGTGTCTTCTCTCAGTTTCACCAATCAGTGCCCCTGGAACACAAGCTTACTTCAGGTCTGCTAAAAAAAAAAAAACGAAACCAAAAATATCACCCCGATTCTACCATAACTATAAGTCAGGTACAAAAGCCAAAGAATGAGGCATACAAAGTATATATTATAGTTCTCCCATCCATCTACATAGTGTAGCGAGGTCCATGGGGGACCACGGAGATCATCAATTGAGATGTTCCTACAGAGGGACACTGATGTTAAGGAGGATTCTAATGGGGACACTGATGTAAAATGGGCTCTGATGTAAAGGGAGACTCTGTTGTGTACTCTAATGGAAGGTAGGACTCTAATAAGAATCCTGCTATAAGAGGGACTATATGGGAACCCTGAATTAAGGGGGAACTCACATGGACACTACATTACAAAAAGACTTTGATGTAAAGGACACTCTGATGTGGAATGTCTTTTCTTTGTTTTTATGAAGTTCTTTCTGTTGTGAATCATATCATTCTGATTACAAAAAAGCTCCAAGTAAAATGTATTCTTTCATTTATAATACTAATTATTTTAAGTCCATGAATATTTGTATTCCATACGATGTGGCCCCCATACTGAACAGTTTGGGAACCCTGATCTATAACAGTCTAAGGATTCTTCCCAGTCTCTTTGAACAGACAGAATGGGGAGGAGGCAGAAGTTGTGAACATCGGACCCCTGGAGTAAAGCTCCCGCTTTCTATCTGACTTCCTCCCCCCCCCCCCCATATCTCTTCTAGTCACTTGTAGTCAGGTGTTCCCCACTTGGAATCTATTGTTTCCACCTTCTGAATGTCCCATGCCATAGTGGTATATTGATTTTGTGGTGTGACGGTGACCGAGGCACCACCAAAAATACACCACTAAGATTCCACCTTTTGAGCAATTTCCCATTCCAAGGCCTTAAGGCTAGCCCCTTTATGATGTCCCTTATGCGGACCACAGTGAAGGTCTGGCAGGAGGCTAGGACAATTTATAGGCGACCTGTGTCTCACTCCGCATGTCCCCCCTGTGGGGCAACCCAATGCTGCCCCATCTAAATAGTATTCCAGACCCATGCCTGTGGGAAAAGAAGGGGATCATCACTATGAAACACATAGTCCTAGATGGTAGGCTCGTGACTTTCCAGGAACTACGACGTACCTACTCTCTATCGGTCTCCTTTCAGTTTAGGTACTGGCAGCTGAAGCATGCCTTTGGAGCCCAGTTTCCTGAACCCTTGACCCTGGAGTCGGACTCCATTGAGCGCCTCCTGATCTCTGATGTGATGGGGAGACCTCCTCTCCTCCCTACCTCACACTAGAATATGACACTAAGCTCACTAAATCCTGGGATAAGTGGAGGGCGGATATACCGTCTCTGGGAGAAGAAGAGTGGGAGGAGTGCCTCTCCTTCATATATCCCTCCTATGATTGCCACTAAAGACAGATTTGCCCAACTAAAATTTTTACATAGGGCTTACTACACCCCGCAGAGGCTGGTGCGTATATACCCTCAGCGGGAACGCAACTGTCAAAGATGCAAACATGAGGTGGGCACATTCTGGCCTATGGTCTGGTCCTGTCCCAAAATCCGACCCTACTGGGTGGCTGTGGCTTCCACATTAAGGGACATATGTAAGACAAAGGTACAGGTCGAACCCGAAAATCCTACTATTAAGCCATATGGAGGACGTGGAAGGGGATCGGTATTGCAAACTATGTCTGACCTTCTCACTATATTGCACTAGACATGAAATTTTGCTGAAATGGAAGTCGGAGGATCCTCGCGCTCATGCCTCCTGGTGATGCTCGGTCACCTGGGTGCTGCCCCTATACCGGCTCACTTATGAGGGCAGACAATCCCGGGGAAGTTTGACAAGGTCTGGTCTGCATGGATAGATGCTTGTGATGATTTTGATTCCCCCCCCCCCCCCCCACCGTCTGAATACAGCTGATCAACTTGCTGAAGGGTGCTGCCCCCCCTTTCCCTCCCCTCCCCCCCTCCCCCTTGCCCTAGTTCTCTACACATGCTATAACTGGAAATTGTAAGAGATGCCATAGAGTTAAGGACATGGAATACTTATCATGCACAACTGAATTCTTGATATGTGTGTACTTGATCAATATTGGTTGGGTGGAAACTCCTGGATGGGTACTGATGACTAGACCTGTATACTACTGTATCACTGTAAGTTGATTGCACTGTAATGTTGAATTGTCTAAAACTTTTCTGTTAAACAAAAAAAAAAGATTCCACCTTTTGTATGAGGGATTGATTTTGGATTCATGTCACAGTGAGGTCTCTGGTTCCCAGTGAATTGATAGGCTGAACATTGTAGAATGGTCACTGTGATGTGGTGTGTTCAGGCGTTGTGTACACAGTTTATATGCCAAGAGTGTTCCTGCCAGAGGAGTCAGAAGCTGAGCTCAGAGAATTCTTCTCTCCTTTCTACACACAGATCACCAAAAAGATGATCGGAGCCAGGATACTTCGAAGAGGAGCAATTCTTCAATGACAGATTCTACCTTTGAGAATGGAGATCCCAAAAAACCTCACCTGAAAGAGAGCAGGGATTCCACCGGACACAGAGAATCCGAAAAAGACAAGGGTAATGGTGCACCGAAGGGGGAAGAACAAGATACTAACTCTTCTACCCGAAGATCATCAATAGAGAACGATAAGAGTCTTGAGAATTCTGCCGCTTCCAGTAATGAATCCAGAAAGTTGACTCGCACTTTCAGCAAAGAGGGGAAGAGCCGTCTTGCAGCCCCCCCAGAGGTATATGTGTGTTTATTGGAGGATGGAATATGAATGGGGCTCTGCCTGTCCTAACTTTGGGTTCCAAAGGGATACATCCAAAAGGAACTGGGAAATTATTATTTTTTACACGTACTTATATATACAGTATGTGTATGTGTGTATATGTGTGTGTATATATATATATATATAAAATATATTATAGATCCACCAATTTACACAGTGCTTTACATATACTGTATATATTGTACATTCAATACAAAGCAGTAAAGGGAAAACTCATTGGCTCTGGTAAGGCACATCTCATACAAACATACAGTAAGAGGCCATTGTGAAAATATAGGAGATAATTACACGGAGTTCACATTAGGGGTTAATTCAAGAGATCCAGTCAATTATTTATGAGTGGAGGAAGTCGAGTCTTTGGCTTTCTCTGGATTCTTTAGTCTCAGATTGGGGCCTGGATCTTGAAGGTTCCAAAGTTTCTTGGGTGGGATGGAACCTTCAATCCGGTGCCCGGATTTTACTGAGTGCCTGCAGCCGGTGTAAGTACACAGGTCCGCAGGGTCATTCGGGCTTGAAGATAGCTCCCAACTCCCATATTGGAGACAGGAGGTCTCACACAGAGGGGTCAGAGGAGATTGACTGGAGATCTCATCCCAAGAGTCAGGGCAGTTCCTATCTGGGTGTCAGGAGAACCCCCATGGGGGGGGGGGGGTGTGTTGCGCAGCAAGGCACTGCAACTAAAGGCTAAGTGAGCCAAGTGAACCAGAAGAGCTGGGCAATACAGTCAGAGGGACTGGTAAGGAGACCAGTGGTGCTACTGACAAGGAGGCCCGGTGGCTCAGCATGTTGATGTGGAAAAACCCTTGGGTGGGCAACTGATATGTAAAAGTGGGCTGCCATACCCTAAAATACAGTTTGGACTGGCACACCTCATTGGGGAAAAAGCATCTTCCACATGAGTATAATCACCTCAATACCACAGGCAGTATATACAGGACAATACTCAGCCCAGCACAACTTAACATCTGGATTGCTAGATTAGCATTCTAGTAGTATGAATTTAAAAAAAAAAAAAAAAAATTAAATCAGATTATCGGCTCTGGGTTAAGCTTTGTAGATTTTCTTCCTGTGAGTAAATATTTCTCTATGATTGTAATATCTCCTGGACCTGTTCCCATGCACAATAGGGTGTCCGTCTCTTGCATCCTCCATGAGGTGTGCAGAGATGCCACCATTAGAGTCCCCCAGAGATATGAGAAACTATCAGTATGAGGTTTATCTCTCCTGTCTTTGTGCGGATGTATAAATAATGAGACACAAATCCTGCTGATGTAATGATTTGTCTATTTATTATAATAAACTATGAGTAAATTTTATAAATTATTATTTTTTGATTATTACACGATACCGCAATAGTCCCTATTTCCCACTCAACCATCAGGAAACCCTCTAATTTTGAGTCGTTTTCTTTGAGGTTTTGAGCACATGCTCATTTTTCCTTCATAGATATTCTGTGGGACGATGGTATCTTATTTGAAACTGAGGCTTGTACATTATTTATGATGTAATGATTGGTCATCTCTGTGTTTTGTAGGACTATGGAGCATCTGGATCCTCGGCTGAAAAAGGTATTATACGCTCATTGTGGTATATTGGCCTTGGATCTGGAATGTTTGGCTGACTGTTGCAAAGGAAAGATGTTTAGCCATACACACAGTGCTTTTGGCCGGACCATTCTACTACATTCAGATTTTGGAGTGCAGCTCAGGTTGTATGTTTTTGGTCTATTGTCCTTCTAGATCAGGGATATGCAATTAGCGGACCTCCAGCTGTTGCAAAACTACAAGTCCCATCATGCCTCTGCCTCTTGGTGTCATGCTTGTGGCTGTCAGAGTCTTGCTCTGTCTCATGGGACTTGAAGTTCTGCAACAGCTGGAGGTCCGCTAATTGCAAATCCCTGTTCTAGAAGATGAACCTCTAGTACAGTGATGGTGGACCTTTTGTGAGCCAGAGTTCCCGAACCGCAACACAAAACCAACTCCATTTATTTCAAAGTGCCAACACTGCAATTACTTTCAAAGTTTTTTTATTGAGTTTACAAGACAGAGGAAACAATACAGTACAGTTATCGCTCATTACGTGATGAAGACATAAGACACAGTCATCAGACTCATAAATGTTTACTCAGAACACAACACGGAACTAGGAGTCTAGTATTCTTAACCCTGACCTCCATTCTCAATCACATACCTAATCTTCAGGTTTTACCTGAGTAACACCTACCGGGCCCCACCAGCACCCCTTCTGGGATCACACTGTGCAGGGTGGGAGCCCTGTGGTGTCCTGTCTCCTGCAAAATGGATGGAGGACATCAACTGTAATGTAGGAGGGGGACTCACTCGGGGGGTTTGTCCTACGCTCCAACTCCTCATCCCTCCAGATCTGACCGGCTAATAAAACTGGGGTGTGTAAGAGTTCCTGGAGGTTGAGGGAACGAACGGGAACTTGTACAGACAGACAGGGGATGGGGGGCAGGGGAAGACGGGGGAGGGGTGGAGGGGGGGGGGAAGCGTGCCCGCGGGCGTGTACCATCCACATCCAAGAGAGGTCCGGGGACCTAGGGCTGGACTCCTGGAATCAGAGATATGCCCATGTATTGCGCCCAAGGCTCCCATGTAGCTTCGAACTGGGCTGTAGTGTCTAGTAATATTCCAGTAAGTTTCTCTTGCAACATTATCCAAGAAATTTTTTTTTAACGGCAGCTGCTAATGAGACTCTAGGGAGTTTCCACGCTTTGGCTATTGTCATTTTGGCGCCCAGGAATATAAATTGAATTAGTTTACGAGTATGCTTCGGGGTCTTCGGGAGATTAGCATTAAGGAGAGCAATGGCAAGGCTTCTTGGGACTAACACTGCAATTAAACCAGAATACTGAGGGTTTTAGTTTAGAAAATGGTTTTGTAACCATCTTTGACTATGCTGTGCATGTTTGACAGTGGAATGCATGTGTATGGTGCCTGGGCCCTTGAGTGTTTTTTTTTTTTTTTTTTTTAGGGTGACAACATTGTCTATCCTTTTTTATTTACCGTTTTGGAGGATTGTCATAATACATAGCTGTAATCGGATCACTGCTCCTCATGACGGAGCCCAATGATTTCTGATGTGTCCCGTGCCCTCAGACATCACAGCGCACTCTCATCAGGTTCTGTATATACTCACTAGGAGTCCAGCAGAAGTTTGTCAGTCTCCTCGGGGCTGACACTCTGTTGTCAGATAAAGTTGATCTGAGCTTCAGCACATTGTCCTCCTCCACCTGCCTCTTCATAACCGCCTTCTGAGCTTTGCTCTCCTTGGGTTTCCACAACGGGCTTTGGTGCCTCCAGCTTCCCCAATGCCCTTGTGTGCTGCTTCGCAGGTGCCCACTTCACCAGAGAATCCTTAGGTTTTACCATCTTGGCTCTGGGTTGTTGTCCTTGTCCCCCCCCCCCCCCCCCAGGACAATAAGAAGCCTTGGTGGAGTACTAATGCCTCGTACACATGGTCGGCTTTTCCAATGGAAAATGTGCGATGGGAGCTTGTTGTCCGAAATTCCAACCATGTGTGGGGTCCATCGGACATCTTCCATCGGAATTTCAAATTTTCCGGCAACAAATTCCGTTCTCGTAAATTCCGATCGTGTGTACACAATTCCGATGCACATAATTCCATGTATGCCCGGAATCAAGCAGAAGAGCCGCACAGGTTATTGAACTTTGCAATGTGGGTACTCCTGCGCTAAAATGGTTTTGTAAATATATTTAGATAACAGGTGCTGCATACACCGTGTGGACCAAACTCATGTCCAAATTTATGTGAAATATGAAGGGGGAGTGGTGATGCGCTCCTATTTAGTGTGTGTTTTTTGTAATATGTTAGCACAATATTAACAAAATAATATATTTATCTACCTAATATATACCGCAATAGTAGATAGAGTGCAAAATAAGCAAAAAATTCATTAATAAATATGTGAAAGAAAATATAGTAATTATGACACTTGTGCAAATAGCAAAATAATTAAACCAATTCCTAGGTGATGTAGATATTATCCACATTAAAAGTGTAACTAAAGGTGATTATATCACTGTGCAAAATATATGACGCATGCGTGAATAGTTCATATAGTGACTGGTATGGCAAAAAAGAAATTGACAATAAAATTAAAATTATAAAAACCAACAGAAAAATAATAATTTAAATCTTCTAGCTAAACCAATGTTCAGTGCGGTAATGGACTTTAAAATCCTTAGTCCAATGTGCAAAATAAGTGCAACCGTGCAAAGTGTATCACTGGAACACTGTGTATCGCTGTCTTTAGCTTTTAAGGTGACACTGTGCCTTTAAGTGCAAACACAAGAGTAGATCTTCACTGACACCCATGGTAAAAATGAATGTTTACCTTACTGCTGTAAGGTAAACAGCATATAGCAAAAAAAGGAGGAGGGGGAAGCTACCGGTGTCAGTGATGCTGAAGATCTACTCTTGTGTTTGCACTTAAAGGCACAGTGTCACCTTAAAAGCTAAAGACAGTGATACACAGTGTTCCAGTGATACACTTTGCACGGTTGCACTTATTTTGCACATTGGACTAAGGATTTTAAAGTCCATTACCGCACTGAACATTGGTTTAGCTAGAAGATTTAAATTATTATTTTTCTGTTGGTTTTTATAATTTTAATTTTATTGTCAATTTCTTTTTTGCCATACCAGTCACTATATTACTATATTTTCTTTCACATATTTATTAATGAATTTTTTGCTTATTTTGCACTCTATCTACTATTGCGGTATATATTAGGTAGATAAATATATTATTTTGTTAATATTGTGCTAACATATTACAAAAAACACACACTAAATAGGAGCGCATCACCACTCCCCCTTCATATTTCAGGTTATTGAACTTAATTTTTCTTGGTTCGTCATACGTGTTGTACGCCGCGGCGTTCTTGACGTTCGCAATTTCCGACAAGATTTGTGTGACCGTGTGTACGCAAGACAAGTTTGAGCCGACATCCGTCGGAAAAAAGCCATGGATTTTGTTATCGGAATGTCCGATCGTGTGTACGCGGCATTGCTCTTCCCTCCCCAGTCTTCACCCAGAAATTGGAGACTGCCCGGGGCGGATAGGTCACAGGACAGAGGAGAAGACTCTTTTTTTTTTGCTTTGTCTGGCCTTCTCTCACGTCACTGAGCATCCAGCAGGGGGTGCTGGAGAGCGCGGAGAGGGGAGAGCACAGAGTGAGGTTAATATGAAGGCTCACTCGCATGTAGAATTTTGAGGAAGGTGATGTGAAAGTGATGGCCGGTCAGTGCGTGCTCACGTGCCCACAGAGAGGGCTCTGCGTCCCAGCTGTGGCACGCGTGCCATAGGTTCACCATCACTGCTCTGGTAGATCAAGCAAAGCCTTTCCTGTATTTGTCTTAATCTCTCTCTCTCTCCTCTCTCTCTCCTCTCTCTCTCCTAGTCACAACATTATACCCCCACCACCATGCTTCACAGTTGAAAACGATTCCATTTACCCTGATAAAGAGACTATATGTTGTGAAACGTGTTGGGGAAAGAAGAAATATTTATGGAACTTTTTTTTTTTTTTGTGAAAAGTGTGTGTGTGTGTGTGTGTGTATATATATATATATATATATATATATATAATACTATATTATATTATATTAATTTTTTTTTTTTAAAGCCTACAATTTTTTTTTTTAGCATTTTCCAGAACAGTTCTGAAGAGTGGTGCCTGGTGACCTATACTATAAGGGCACTGGAATTTGCAAGGTGTTTGCCAGGTGTTCACCCTGATGAACACCCTGCCATGCACTGAGCACTACACAGTGCAATCTACACCCTGATTGGGCAAAGCTTTGCCCAATCAGGGTGCAATATAAGCTGGTTGTTAAGGAGCGGAACCGGAAAGGGCGTGGCATCCTTAACAACCATTGAGTCAGTAGATGTCAACGGGTTTCTCCGCTGACAGCTGAACAATTAAAAAAAAAAAGAAATGGCGTGGGGTCCCCCCAGTCCATACCAGGCCCTTCTGGTCTAGTATGGATTTGTAGGGGAGCCCTATGCCAAAACCCCCCCACCCAAATCTATACCAAACTATTATCTGGGCATGCAGCCCGGCAGGTCAGGAGGGGGGGGGGGTTGAGGATGAGTGTGTGCTCCCCCTTTCTGAATCCTACCAAGCCACATGCTTTGGAGAAGGGGGGGACAATGGCCTCTTCCCGACAACCCTGGGCTGTGGTTGTTGGGGTCTGTGGGTGGGGGCTTAACAGGAATCTTGATGCCCCCAGAAAACAACCCCACCCATGTGCATGGGCATCGGGTAGTACCCCTACTCATTCACCAAAAAAGTGGCACAAAGAAATAGTTTTTGACAAATCTCTTATTAAAAAAAAATATAACAGTGCCCTTTGTAAATCCTTCACGCCGCCTGCCTTCTGGGGGGCCTCGCGCCATATGCCCGCTCTGCGCTTTGACAGTTCTTATATAGGCAAGGCCAGGGCCACCTGGCTACATTTATCACGTAGTCAGTCAGATTTAGTGGACGGTCCGCAATAGTCATATGTGAAAGCATCCTGCAGCACTTTAACCGCTTGCCTACCATGCTATAGCCGGATGACAGCTACAGAGCGGTCATCCAGTTCTGGGAGGACGTCCATTAATGTCCTCTCAGAACCACACCCCCGTGGGCACAGCTGATCACAGATCAGGGTAAACTGAGGATGAACACTTGCCTGGTTATCGGCATTCCTTTCCTGACTCTGTCACAGCGTTAGGAGAGAAAGGAGACCTCTACACATCAGTGTCCTGATTATCAGTGCCACCTCACCAGTGCCACCTATCAGTGCTGCCTATTAGTGCCCATCAGTGCCGCCTCCCCAGTGCCCACCAGTGCTGACTATTAGTGCATATGAGTGCCGCCTCATCGGTGCTCACCAGTGCAACCTATCAGCGCACATTAGTGAAGGAGTAAAATGACCTGTTTGCAAAGTTTTTATAACAGAAAATAAGAGAAACGTACGTATATAGATGTATATATATATATTTTTTTCTACATTTTTGGTTTCTTCCTTTGTTTAACAAAAGAAAAACCAAGTAGTGATTAAGGCTTCATGCACACGAGACGCAGATGCAAACGCTGCTGGACACATGCTGAAACTGGCGTTTAGAAATGCGCGTTTTGCCGCGATTTTTACCGCGATTTAGCGGCGTTTTACCACGTTTGCATCTAGAAGCGTTTAGTTAAGCTAACATCATAGACCCTCCCCAGCTCAAAAAAACAGTATTATTAACTATTTCAGCAATTTTGTGAGACCAGAGTGAGTAGCAGCAGCTGTGAGAGCTGCAGTGTACTTGTATTTAGCGTGTCACTTGCCACGTGACTTGCCACGTGACTTGCCACATCACCTGCCACGTCACTTGCCATGTCATCTGCCACAAGTTGTGGATTGTCCAACTGCCACGTCACCTGCCACAAGTTGTGGATTGTCCACTTGCCACGTGACTTGCCACATCACCTGCCACGTCACTTGCCACGTCACCTGCCACAAGTTTTGGATTGTCCACTTGCCACGCCACTTGCCACAAGTTGTAGATTGTCCACTTGCCACGTCACTTGCCACATCACCTGCCACGTCACTTGCCACAAAATGTGGATTGTCCACTTTCCATGTCACCTGCCATGCCACCTGCCACAAGTTGTGGATTGTCCACTTGCCACGTCACCAGCCACATCACCTGCCACAAGTTGTGGATTGTCCACTTGCCACATCACTTTCCACGTCACCTGCCACGTCACCTGCCACAAGTTGTGGATTGTCCACTTGCCACGTCCCTTGCTACGTCCCCTGCCACATTACCTGCCACAAGTGGATTGTCCACTTGCCACATCACTTGCCACATCACCTGCCACAAGTTGTGGATTGTCCACTTGCCACATCACCTGACACAAGTTGTGGATTGTCCACTCGCCACGTCACTTGCCACATCCCCTGCCACAAGTGGATTGTCCACTTGCCACGTCACTTGCCACGTCACCTGCCACAAGTTATGGATTGTCCACTTGCCACATCACATGCCAGTCACCTGCCACAAGTTGTTGATTTTTCACTTGCCACGTCACCTGCCAGGTCACTTGCCGCGTCACCTGCCAGGTCACTTGCCACGTCACCTGCCACAAGTTGTGGATTGTCCACTTTCCACGTCACTTGCCACTTCACCTGCCACGTCACTTGCCACAAGTTGTGGATTGTCCACTTGCCACATCACTTGCCACCTGCCATGTTACTTGCCACAAGTTGTGGATTGTCCACTTGCCACGTCACCTGCCACGTCACTTGCCACAAGTTGTGGATTGTCCACTTGCCACGTCACTTGCCACCTGCAATGTCACTTGCCACAAGTTGTGGATTGTCCACTTGCAATTGCAATTGTTTAAACTATTTTTCTAATGGTTTTTCATCATTTGCAATCATTTTTGAGATTTTTAATGTAAAAAAAAGTCACCTTTAAAAACGCTTATAAACGAAAACGCGGCAAAACGCGGTAGCAGCGTTTTGCCGCGTTTTCCGTTTGAAACGTGGAAATTTTTGCTTCTGAACGCATTTTTTTGCTTCTGGAAAAACGAGATTAAACGCAACTGCATAAAAACGAGACTGTGTGCATGGACACATAGGATAACATTGAATGAGTTCAGGGGCAGTTGAAAAAACTGTCCAACTGCATCTGAACGCGCGTTTAACTGCGTCTCGTGTGCATGAGGCCTAAATACCACCAAAAGAAAGCTCTATTTGTGGGAAAAATTTGATACAAATGTCACCTGTGTACAGTGTTACATGGCCGCGTAATTGTCATTCAAAGTGCGACATCGCTGAAAGCTGAACATTTTGCCTGGGCAGGAAGGGGGAGGGGGGGTGCCCGGTAGGCAAGTGGTTAAGTTAGCCATCTTCCCCGAACAGTCTCTCTCCACCCGGAGTCATTAGTACTGGCTGGGATCTCTGCAGTCACCTCCTCCATAGGTACACTTCTTCTGGGACCACCCAGGGGAAAGCCTCACTCTGGGAACTTTTGGACTGGTCTGAATGGCCTTTTCCATCCGCCCCAAAATTTAAATGGGAGGAGCCTGTGATACTTCTGTACATGGGAGGAGCCTGTGATACTTATGTACATGGGAGGAGCCTGTGATACTCATGTGCATGGGAGGAGCCTTTGATACTTCTGTACATGGGAGGAGCCTGTGATACTTATGTACATGGGAGGAGCCTGTGATACCTATATACATGGGAGGAGCCCGTGATACTTCTGTACATGGGAGGAGCCTGTGATACTTCTGTACATGGGAGGAGCCTGTGATACTTGTGTACATGGGAGGAGCCTGTGATACTTGTGTACGTGGGAGGAGCCTGTGATACTTGTGTACGTGGGAGGAGCCTGTGATACTTGTGTACGTGGGAGGAGCCTGTGATACTTATGTACATGGGAAATTTTTAATAAATTTGTAAAGATTTCAAACAAACTTCTCTCACACTTTTTTAAATGTAAAAGATGATGTTATGCCAAGTAAATAGATACCTAACATGTAATGCGTTAAATTTTGCAAGCTCGTTGAATGGCAGAAAACTACGGTACTTAAAAAATCCATATAAGTTGCAGAGAAAGTCTAGAGCTAGAATGATTGCTCTCGCTATGGCGTTTGTGACTAATAACTCGCGTGTGGTGTGATCACTGTTTACATATGAATTTGCCACTGTACATGAGGGGAAGGGGGTGCTTTAACTTTTTTTTTTTATTCTTTTTTTTTTTTTTACTTTTATTTTATTAAATTTATTTTTATTTTTACACTGTTCCTTTTTTCAAAAAAAAAAAAAAAATTTAGTTTATTCCTATTGCAAGAAATGTAAACATCCCTTGTAATAGAAATAAGTGATGACAGGTCCTCTTTATAGAGAGATCAGGGGTCTATAAGTCATCTCTCCTCTACAATGGAAAGAATTTGATAAAAAAAAAAAAAAAAAAAAAAAAAACATTGATTCAAAGCTTTAAAAAAATAAAGGGTTTGTTTACATTGGACCGGAACCAGAGGTGATGTCCGGTCCTCCTAGGCCATAGAGATGAGCAGAGGCCATCTTTCCTTCTTCTCTGTGGTCAGCCGGCACATCCGCCGAATTAGTTCCCAGACCCACTGATCATCCCGGTACGCACTAGAACCATCAGAAAGCAGCGGGAAGGGGGGGGGGGCAACCCCCGAACCCCTCCTGCCACTTCTAAAAGTGATCCAGCAGCTAATTAGCCACTTGGATCTGTTTTAGCAGTTAGAGAATCTCTGGCTGAAAAAAAAAAACACGTACCAGGGTGATGGCATATTACTGCAGCCATAAGCCCGGTATTCCACTTCAAACTAAGGATTTATTTTACTATGGCCCAAGTGGGAAGATAAGAATTCTTCTCTCTCTTTCTCACTTTTAGTAGGCAGGGCTGTGCCACATACTGCAACTTGCCTGTGCAATATGTGGCACCGGTAGGGTGCGAACACGGGACCCCTAGAGTGGCTTCCTTATCCCCCCTCCCTTCCTTTGACCTATTTTTGCCACCAGTCGGGATGAGCTTCGTGTTCGAGTCGAACAAACGTTCGACTCCAACATCGGCTCTTCGCCTGTTCGGCGAATACCGAATGTTATGGGCCGTTCTCGCCAAATTCGTGTGGCGCTCACGACCCACTATGCACTGCGCCATCGCAGTGCATTGCTGGCTCATGATTGGCCAAGCATGCACTGTGACCCCCGCATGCTTGGCCAATCACAGTGCCGGCAGCGAGGAGAGCCATGATTGGCCACAGGCAGGATGCCTGTGGCCAATCATAGCTCAGGCTGTGTAGTACACGCCCCACACTATATAAGACCGCCAGCGCGGCGGCCTTGTGTAGTGTGTTGGCGTCTGAAGCAGTTAGTGGGTGTTCTGTGTACCTTCAACACAGTATACACCGATCGTTATCGGCCGATTTTTCAATCTTGCTCTTCTGTAGTGGTTGTTGTCTGCGTACCCTGACCGCAGTATACACCGCTATATTCACCTCACCTATATAGCTAGCGATATATCTATCTTTTATAATAGAGCTTTCAGTCGGTGTTAGGAGATAGTGCGTGCTGTCTGCGTGCTCTGAACCCAGTATACACCGCTATATTCACCTACATAGCTGTTCTCTATTTGAGCCCAATTGTCATCTGCAGGAGTTATTGGAAGTTGTGTGTGCCTCTAGCACAGCACAGTATACATCTGTATATACCCCTTTATCTCTGGTGTTTTCTGGTTATTGTCTGTGTGCCCTGACCGCAGTATACACCACTATATTCACCTCACCTATATAGCTAGTGATCTATCTTTTATAATAGAGCTTGCAGTCAGTAGTGTTAGGATAGTGCGTGCTGTCTGCGTGCTCTGTACCCAGTACATACCGCTATAATCCACCTACATAGCTGTTCTCTATTTGAGCCCACTTGCTATCTGCTGGAGTTATTGAAAGTTGTGTGTGCCTCCAGCACAGCACAGTATACATCTGTATATACCCCTTTATCTCTGGTGTTCTATAATAAAGGCATCTGCAGGAGTTAGTGGGTGTTGTGTGCCTCCAGCACAATATACACGCTCCACACTATATAAGGCTGCCAGTGAGGCCCGGCCTTGTGTAGTGTGTTGGCGTCTGTAGGAGTTAGTGGGTGTTCTGTGTACCTTCAACACAGTACACACCGATCGTTATCGGCCGATTTTGCGTTCTTGCTCCTCTGTAATTGAGCTGTTAGCAATCTGCAGGAGTTTGTGCCTGTTGTCTGCGTGCCCTGACCACAGTATACACCGTTATATCCACCTATATAGCTAGCTATATTGCTCTTCTGTAATAGAGCTTGCAGTCAGTTGTAGGAGATTGTGCGTGCTGTCTGCGTGCCCTGACCGCACTATACACCATTATATCCACCTATATAGCTAACTATCTTGCTCGTTTTAAATAGAGCTTTCAGTCAGTTGTAGGAGATTCTGTGTGCTCTGAGCTAGCTATATTGCAAAAAAATGCAAGCAGTTTGAAATGACTTTTTTTCCGTTAAATGTCATTTTGTGCAGGGACTGTTCTAAACACGGGAAACACGTGGCACTTCACAGGCATACTACAGACACCCCCCAGGCACCATATTTAAAGGAATATTTCACTTTTTTTTTCACTTTAATCGTCATTAAAATCAGTGCTCCCGCCAAAACGGCCGTTTTAAAAAACATTTTAGGCATTGACCCATGTCCCCTGGGGCAGGAGCCAGGTCCCCAAACCCTTTTTAGGACAGCATCTTGCATATTAGCCATTAAAATTAAGACTTTTAATTTCGAACGTTCGAGTCCCATAGACTTCAATGGGGTTCTAAAGTTCGTACGAATTTGCAAAGTTCTGGTGCGAACCAAACCGGGGGGGGGGGGGGGGTGTTCGGCTCATCCCTAACCACCAGTAGTCAGGTATTCTCCTCTCGGAGTACATGACTTCCACCTTCTGAATGTCTCGTGCCATAGTGATGTCTCTGGTTCCTAGTGATTTTGATAGGCTGAACATTGTAGAGAGGTCACTGTGATGTGGTGTGTTCAGGTGTTGGGGACATATTTATATGCCAAATGTGTTCCTTCCCGGAGGAGTCAGAAGCTGTGCTCAAAAATATGTTTCCTTTTTTTTTTTGTGCATCTAGGTTACAAACAAGAAAACTATCAATACTCAGATATTCAGACGGGAGAAAATTCTTCACTGACAGGTTCCGGCTCAATGGATGGAGGTCCCAAAAGACATAGAGATGGTTTCACCAGCCGAGGAGGAGACGACTACAGAAGGGATGGTGCAATTGATAGGAATGAGCAAGATCCTAACACTTCTGTACCAACACCATTGAGAGTGAATGGAGAGAAGAGTCTGGATCAATTCTTGCACGGGAATGAGCACGGAAGGAACTCATTAGGATGCCATATGAGCCCCGAGGAACCTGTGAGGAACCGTCCTTCTTCCCCCCCAGAGGTACATATGTGTGTTCATTGTTGGGGTGGAATTTGTTGGGTGATATGGGTGGGGCTCTACCTGTCCTCACCTTACATTCTAAAGGGATAACTGCGAGAGGTGCTGGCAATCCAAAACTTGCTTGTACCGAGAAGAGGAAACACTTATTGGCTCTGGTAAGGCAACTCCCCTGCAAGCAGGACAATCCTCCTCCAATGGGTAGTGAGAAAGTCATTGAAGGCATATCCCAACAGAAGGAGCACCAGACCAAATCTGGGAAAGTCCTAACTGATTTACTGGTTTACAATATACGTTTTGGGGGTCAAAGTTCTCCCCCTTCATGACAAAAGTATAGATATAAATATATTATGGGCACTACAATAATACATTTCTGTGTGATCAATCATATAAAAATATATAAATGATCATTGGGGATTAGCCAAATTGCCCTGGGATTGGTTCAAGCTGGGTCCAGTGAACTACAAAGACGGTTGTAAACCTCAGACATGAAAGATGAACAGAGCATACTCATACGCTCTATAGTGTGTACTTGTCTTAGTCCAGAGCACTAATGCCCCATACACACGATTGGAATTTCCATTGGAAAAGTGTCATGTCTGTCTGCTGCCTCCTTCCTCTGCTATCTTCAGTCACTTCTGACAAGTTTTCCTGACACCAAGAGAAAACAGGAGACAGGAGAGGGAGCTCCAGTACACAGCCTGTTATTGACAGCCTCAGCTCTGTTGCTGTGTGAAAGGGGGGCTTGTCCCTTCCATCTAATCGGTTCTCGCTGAGCTCTGCAGAATGTAACTTCTGCTCTCCGCCTCCTTTTTTCTGACAGCTCATACAAACATTGTAAATTCAGTACTTGGAACGGATATAGAGAAGAGAAGCCTGCAGATAAACATGTACAACTTAGGAGGATTTGTTTCCTCTTTGTGTATCACCTGAGGCCGGTCACCTCACTGGGGATATGGAGCGTTTACATCCACTTTAAATGTCTACATTTGGGCAGTGATGTCATGGTTATCCCCACCCCTTTGCTTATGGAGTCAGGGACTCCCAGCCATATAGCCGTTTGCCTGTGGCTGTTCACTAGGGAACCAGTGACGGTGGGAAACTTTCACCAGAAATACCATTTCTATATATGATGTTCGGTTCCCACTCAACTGACCGCCGGATGGGCAAAATGAAACCATATGACCAGCCAAAGTGGTTTGGACCAAACCATCATTTCATCTGTAATAGTCATATATAAGTGAAGCGCACTACTCCCTTGGGAGCTGCTGGGTAGTTCATTACAGTAGATGCTGGTGTAACCCCCGCTCCTTCCACCCCGCTGTAGTAATGCAGATAAACATGTACAACTTACAAATCACAGACACAGTTCAACCGTTGAAACAATAACTTTTATTCTTGATGCTGCAGTCCATGTTGTGTGACTAGTGCAGGACAAGTATAAGTTGCCTCCTTGATTGTGCTGCACGAGTAGAAAGAACCCTTTCCCTTAATGAACTGGCCCATGCCTCTCTGAAAGATATGCGGTACTGATGAAATGCTGGAAGTCCCAGGCCTCACCTGCGATTTCTTCCCAGGCCAGCTCAGGAAAGTCCAGGCGTCCCCAGTCTACTCAGGTCGGTTTGCAGCTACATCCAGCTTCTTGAATGGTGAAACTTTCCAGCACTGGTGTCTCCGAACCCCCCCAGGCTTTCCGGCTGAGTTCCGTGGCTTTCCAGTGCTGGGGTCTCCGAACCCCCCCCCCCCAGGCTTTCCGGCTGAGTTCCGTGGCTTTACAGTGCTGGGGTCTCCGAACCCCCCAGGCTTTCCGGCTGAGTTCCGTGGCTTTCCAGTGCTGGGGTCTCCAAACCCCCCCCCAGGCTTTCTGCCTGAGTTCCGTGGCTTTCCAGTGCTGGGGTCTCCGAACCCCCTCAGGGTTTCCGTCTCCGAACCCCCCCAGGCTTTCCGGCTGAGTTCTGTTGCTTTCCAGCGCTGGGGTCTCTGAACCCCCCAGGCCTTCCAGGTGTCCCCAGTCTACTCAGGTCGGTTTTCAGCTACCTCCAGCTTCTTGAATGGTGAAACGGACTTTCGTGGCTTTCCAGCGCTGGGGTCTCCGAACCCCCCCCAGGCTTTCCAGCTGAGTTCCGTGGCTTTCCAGCACTGGGGTCTCCAAACCCCCCCAGGCTTTCCGGCTGAGTTCCATGGCTTTCCAGCACTGGGGTCTCCAAACCCCCCAGGCTTTCCGGCTGAGTTCCGTGGTTTTCCAGCGCTGGGGTCTCCGAACCCCCACAGGCTTTCTGGCTGAGTTCCGTGGCTTTCCAGCACTGGGGTCTCCTAACCCCCCCCCCCCAGGCTTTCTGGCTGAGTTCCGTGGCTTTCCAGTGCTGGGGTCACCGAACCCCCCAGGCTTTCTGCCTGAGTTCCGTGGCTTTCCAGTGCTGGGATCTCCGAACCCCCCCCCCAGGCTTTCCGGCTGAGTTCCGTGGCTTTCCAGCGCTGGGGTCTCCGAAGCCCCCCAGGCTTTCCGGCTGAGTTCCGTGGTTTTCCAGCACTGGGGTCTCCGAACCCCCCCAGGCTTTCCGGCTGAGTTCCGTGGCTTTCCAGTGCTGGGGTCTCCGAACCCCCCCCCCCAGGCTTTCCGGCTGAGTTCCGTGGCTTAACAGTGCTGGGGTCTCCGAACCCCCCAGGCTTTCCGGCTGAGTTCCGTGGCTTTCCAGTGCTGGGGTCTCCAAACCCCCCCCAGGCTTTCTGCCTGAGTTCCGTGGCTTTCCAGTGCTGGGGTCTCCGAACCCCCTCAGGGTTTCCGTCTCCGAACCCCCCCAGGCTTTCCGGCTGAGTTCTGTTGCTTTCCAGCGCTGGGGTCTCTGAACCCCCCAGGCCTTCCAGGTGTCCCCAGTCTACTCAGGTCGGTTTTCAGCTACCTCCAGCTTCTTGAATGGTGAAACGGACTTTCGTGGCTTTCCAGCGCTGGGGTCTCCGAACCCCCCCCCCCCAGGCTTTCCAGCTGAGTTCCGTGGCTTTCCAGCACTGGGGTCTCCAAACCCCCCCAGGCTTTCCGGCTGAGTTCCATGGCTTTCCAGCACTGGGGTCTCCAAACCCCCCCAGGCTTTCCGGCTGAGTTCCGTGGTTTTCCAGCGCTGGGGTCTCCGAACCCCCACAGGCTTTCTGGCTGAGTTCCGTGGCTTTCCAGCACTGGGGTCTCCTAACCCCCCCCCCCAGGCTTTCTGGCTGAGTTCCGTGGCTTTCCAGTGCTGGGGTCACCGAACCCCCCAGGCTTTCTGCCTGAGTTCCGTGGCTTTCCAGTGCTGGGATCTCCGAACCCCCCCCCCAGGCTTTCCGGCTGAGTTCCGTGGCTTTCCAGCGCTGGGGTCTCCGAAGCCCCCCAGGCTTTCCGGCTGAGTTCCGTGGTTTTCCAGCACTGGGGTCTCCGAACCCCCACAGGCTTTCTGGCTGAGTTCCGTGGCTTTCCAGCACTGGGGTCTCCTAACCCCCCCCCCAGGCTTTCTGGCTGAGTTCCGTGGCTTTCCAGTGCTGGGGTCACCGAACCCCCCAGGCTTTCTGCCTGAGTTCCGTGGCTTTCCAGTGCTGGGATCTCCGAAACCCCCCCCCCCCAGGCTTTCCGGCTGAGTTCCGTGGCTTTCCAGCGCTGGGGTCTCCGAACCCCCCCCCCCAGGCTTTCCGGCTGAGTTCCGTGGCTCTCCAGCGCTGGGGTCTCCGAACCCCTCCCCAGGCTTTCCAGCTGAGTTCCGTGGCTTTCCAGTGCTGGGGTCTCCGAACCCCCCAGGCTTTCCGGCTGAGTTCCGTGGCTTTCCAGCGCTGGGGTCTCCAAACCCCCCAGGCTTTCCGGCTGAGTTCCGTGGCTTTCCAGCGCTGGGATCTCCGAACCCCCCCCCCCCAGGCTTTCTGCCTGAGTTCCGTGGCTTTCCAGCGCTGAGGTCTCCGAACCCCCCCAGGCTTTCCGGCTGAGTTCCGTGGCTTTCCAGCGCTGGGGTCTCCGAACCCCCCCAGGCTTTCCAGCTGAGTTCCGTGGCTTTCCAGCACTGGGGTCTCCGAACCCCCCCCAGGCTTTCTGCCTGAGTTCCGTGGCTTTCCAGCGCTGGGGTCTCCGAACCCCCCCCCAGGCTTTCCAGCTGAGTTCCGTGGCTTTCTAGTGCTGGGGTCTCCGAACCCCCCCCCCCCAGGCTTTCCGGCTGAGTTCCGTGGCTTTCCAGCGCTGGGGTCTCCGAACCCCCCCAGGCTTTCTGCCTGAGTTTCGTGGCTTTCCAGTGCTGGGGTCTCCGAACCCCCCCCCCCAGGCTTTCCAGCTGAGTTCCGTGCCTTTCCAGCTCTGGAGTCTCCGAACCCACCCCTGCCCCAAACAAATTTATGATTGGGCAAGGGCCATACACACTGCCTGTCCCTCAGCCCCTGCACCCGCCTCCTTTCCAGAACTTGCTCTGGAGAAGCAAAGGAGGGTTTTCCAGGGTGATGAACAGGTGGTCACACCCCCCCTCTAACCTACAACTCCACCCTAACCCAAACCAAACCTCCAGACCTAAATGAAAAGAACAGTAAGGCACTGGCAATTTCTCCTATCCTTTATCTACTACTATGTTTCCCCAAAAATAAGACCTAGCATGATTGTCGGTGATGGCTGCAATATAAGCCCTACCCCTAAATAAGCCCTAGATAAAGTCCTTATAGGTCTAATTTTCAGGGTAGAGCTGTTCTGGGAAACGGGGTAGGGCTTATTTGGGGGATAAGGCTTATATTGAAGCCATCACCGACAATCACGCTAGGTCTTATTTTCGGGGGGAAAAGGGTAGCACCCACCCAAAAGTGGTGGGCGCTACATAAGTAATCATAGAATCCCTTCAAAGCATCACAAAAAGTTGCCTTTTTATATTTTGATTGATTTTTGATTATATACTCATTAGATTTATTTATCTATACGGTCTTGTTAATGCCGCCTTCAGTGACATTCCCAGTACCCCTTAGAGGTATGCCCTGTTAGAATGGAGGCTGTCCAACCAGAGCCATTGAGCTTGGGGCGTAATCTGGAATTTGAAGTCATCACCAAGATACATGTTGGGTCCGTCACAAAAGTAAAAATGTTGACAACATTAGACTAAAAGAGCTTGATTTGTGATATAACTGAAATTAGATGTTCAGTGTGTGGGGGGGGTTACGTAGAAGAGATCTTTTCCCCGTGCCATGACAGAACTGGAACAGGGATTGCTGATCCAGAATACTGTATATCCGATTGCTTTAGGGTAGAGGTCTCCAAACTGTGGCCCTGGGTCCAGATGCTGCCCTTTGATTGCTCTTATTTGGCCCTTAGGGCTCTATTGATCTTTTATTAAAAAAGAATCAAGCGACCAATTTTATACAAAAGTAAAAAACAAAACCATAGTATAAAACGTCAACAGAAAACAAAGAAATATACATCCATGTTCAGAATATATACAAAAATACATAATCCATTACCATTTTTAGAAAACTATTTACATAAAGCAGCAGAGAGGGCCTAATGCCGCATACACACGATCAAACAAGCGGGTGGAAAAGTCCGGCAAACTCAAGTCCGCCGGACAATCCCCCTGAGTGTAGCCTCCGGCATACTTTTTTTACCCGAAAGTACGGCGGACTTAGAAAGTAAGTTTTGCACTCCAATCTTCCCGCCGGACTTGCATTTCGGCGGACAATCCGGCTGTGTGTATGCCAGTCCGCCGTAGTTTTGAAATGAGCGGACTTTTCCCGCCCGGAGAAAAGTCCGCTCATTTTGAGCACGTCTCCAGGTAGGTGGGGCCCGCAAAGGATGCGTCGCTGGCCCCGCCACCTGGTATGGACTTAAAGGGGAACCCCAACGCCGAAAAAATCGGCGTGGTGGTCCCCCCCAGGTCCACATCAGACCCTTGTCCGAGCACGCTACCCGGCCGGCCAGGAAAGGGGGGGACGAGCGAGTGCCCCCCCCCCCTCCTGAGCCGTACCAGGCCGCGTGCCCTCAACATGGGGGGTACCTTGGGGAAGGGGGGGCCGCGCGGCCCCCCCACCTCAAAGCACCTTGTCCCCATGTTGATGAGGACAAGGGCCTCTTCCCGACAACCCTGGCCATTGGTTGTCGGGGTCTGCGGGCTGGGGGGCTTATCGGAATCCGGGAGCCCCCTTTAATAAGGGGCCCCTGGATACCGGCCCCCCACCCTATGTGAATGAGTATGGGGCACAATGTACCCCTACCCATTCACCTGTAAAATAAAGTACAAAAAAACACAACACACAGGGTTAAAATATTTTATTGCACAGCTCCGGGGGTCTTCCGTCTTCGGGGGTCTTCTCGCCGGACACCTCCGCTATCTTCTTCTAGCTCTTTTGCTAGCGGAGGAGTCCGGCTTTCTTCATCGCCGCCGCCCTCTTCTCCCGACTTCGGGGGTCTTGTCCCCCTCTTCGGTTCTTCTTGCCAGGCCACCGCTTCTTCTTTCAGCTCTTTTACTAGCGGTGGCCCGGTCTTCTGTCGCCGCCGCCGCCTTCCGTTCTTCTTCTTCTCCTGGAGATGTTGACTCGACGCTCTGTCCGGCCACTATGCCAGGGACGCGCTGCGCGGTGACTTATATAGGGACAAGAGGCGGGGTCGCCCCTTCCTCAAGGCACCCCCCATGTTGAGGGCAAGCGGCCTGGTACGGCTCAGGAGGGGGGGGGGCGCACGCTCGTCCCCATCCCCTTTCCTGGCCGGCTGGGTAGTGTGCTCGGATAAGGGTCTGGTATGGATCTGGGAAAAAACGCATTAATATTCATACCAGACCTAGCTCTTTTACAGGCGGTGGCCCGGTCTTCTGTCGCCGCTGTCGTCGCCGCCTTCTGTTCTTCTCTTCTTCTCTTCAGATGTTGCCTCGTTTTTTCAGCGTTGGGGTTCCCCTTTAAGTCCATACCAGGTGGCGGGGCCAGCGACGTCTCCTTCGCGGGCCCCCGCTTACCTGGAGACGCGCTCAAAATGAGCGGACTTTCCTCCGCATGTGTGGGCGAGTCCGTTCATTTCGAAAGTAGGGCGGATAGTACGGCGGACTTAGTACGCCGTATTAGTCCGCTGGAAAAGTGCCGTGTGTGGGCAAGTAGCCCGTTCGGAAAGTCCGGAGGGAAGTCCATCGGACTAAGTCCGCCGGATAGTCGGCTACGTGTGTACGCGGCATAAGAGGCACAACCCATCACCTATGTACGCAGCCATTTATCAAAAATGAATCATAATTTATAAAATCTCGGGTGATAAGAGACCGTCCAGCCACACCCGGGAAAGAGACTCCTGGCAGTCAGGAAGGCTTGAAACCCCTCCAAACCTTCAATCAAGCCCCCCGACTCCGCTTGTCTCTCTCAAGCCCCCCAACTCCGCTTGTCTCTCTCAAGCCCCCCGACTCCGCTTGTCTCTCTCAAGCACCCGAATCTTCTCCACCTCATGCAGAATGTCATACACCACCACCTCAACAGGAAGGATTTTATGCCGAATGCTGACCTGACACCGTGCGTTCCAGGTGAAATAACGGACTACTAGGCTAACTAGAAAAAGTGTATCCAAACAAAAAAAAAACCCCAGTATTGAATGCTCCATACCCCCACTCAGCATAACCCAGCCTGAAGAGGAAAGGGACACCGAGGGCCCGCCCCACCTGTTTGTACACCTCTATGTTAAAGGGGCAATGAAGCAGAAAATGGTCCATAGTCTCCTCCTCACCTGCACACTCCTCCCGAGGACAGCTACCATCCACCCCACTGCGGAATTTCAAATTGCCCCGAACATAGAGCCTCCCATGGAAGCACAACCAGGCCAGATCCCTAAATTTAGGGGGTACTCTGTCCATATTAATCAATCTTAACCCCACCCTCAAAACTGGGCCTGGGCAATCCCTTAAGGCCAGTGGGTCATGAAAGACTTCGCCCAAGATTCGACTCATAAGGACTTTCCTCGAAACCGATCTGAGATATTCAGCCGACAATCACCACTGCCGCAGTAACTTCAGGCACGGAGCAACATAGGCTGGTAGCTGACCACGATGACCCCTGAGATTCTTCACTTGGCCACCTTCTTCCCAAAGTCGTAGAAAAGGCCTAAACCAAGATCTAAATATGCCTACCCATCCAGGAGGTTCCACTGCAAGCATATTACCAATGTTACATTTGAGAAATAGCAGTGAAAGGAAAAGAACTGGGTTGACCATACCTAAGCCACCCTCCCTCCTGGATAGATAGGTGACATTCCTCTTGATGGGGTTCAGTCTGTTCCCCCACAGCATCTGGAAGAACACACTACTGATCCTAGCATAGAGAGACACTGGCAAGATGCAGACAAAGCTGACATACAAGAAGATCGGAATCAGGTAAGTCTTAATCAGATCAACCCTTTCCCTCAGAGATAACTTCCATCTCTTCCAGCTGACCACCTTAGTATTGGCAATTTCCAGCCTGCCTTCCCAGTTTTTGAGGCCATAATCGCCGGGTCCAAATTCAATGCCTAGAATCTTAATTCTTTCCTGGGGCACTGGAAAGGTGTCCGGGAGATCAAACCCCTCACCTTCCTTTCCCATCCAGAAAACTTCACTCTTTTCCTGATTGATCTTGGAGCCTGATGCTTCAGAATACCGTGATGTCAGAGAGACCACCTCCTCTGCTTCATCTGCCCCAGTGACAATCACCGACACATCGTCCGCATAGGCAACAACCCTCAAAGGTGGCTCACCCGGGAGCCCCACTGGCACCCCACACAACATGCCGCTCTCTAGCCTCCTGATGAAGGGGTCGATTGCAAACACATAGAGCAGGGGACTCAGAGGACAACCCTGGCGCACCCCGGAGCCAACCTCAAAGGACTGCCCAACCCAACCATTAACAAGAGGAAAGCTGTCTGCCCCCTTATACAAGACCTTTAACCAATCAACAAAACCACCCGGCAGACCGTACTTACTAAGGAGCAACCACAGGTACTCATGGTTAACACGATCAAAAGCCTTTGCCTGATCCAATGTCAGCAAATACTTTCCCCAGCCTGCAGCCCTGCACCGCTCCAAGGCCTCCCGGACAGCTAAAACCGCTGTGAAGGTGCTTCTACCCTGGACCGAACAGTGCTGATGGCGAGAAAGCAAAGACTCTGCTACTGACGATAGGCGCCAGAAAATAATCTTTGCCAGTATCTTTCTATCGACATTAAGAAGGCTGATGGGGCGCCAATTCTCAATCATCGAAGGATCTTTACCCTTTGAAAGAAGAATCACAGCCGAGTGCCTCATGGAAGGGGAAAGCACCCCCTCAGCAAGGCAACTGTTAAAAACCTCTACCAAGTGTGGGGCCAGAATAGACTTAAAGGCTTTGTAAAACTCATCCGTCAAGCCATCCGGTCCAGGTGACTTTTTGATGGCAAGCTGATCAATCGCCCTCATCACCTCATCAACTGTGATCTCCTCTGTCAAATTCATCAATGGAACATCTCCACCATTTAGACCTGGAGTAGAGTCCAAAAAGCTGTCCATCTTGTCACGGTCAAGCTCTTTCCTCCCAAGAAGGTCAGCATAAAAAGACCTCACGACCTCCAGGATCCCTGACCTGGACTTTGTCAAGGAACCTGTACTGTCCTTAAGGCCAACAACCGTTTTAACAGCTACACCTTGTTTGCAGTTCTGGTAAGGGTCAGGCGAGTGGTACTTCCCATAGTCCCTTTCCAGAACCAAAGAGGCATGCCGGTCATATTGACACTTCCTGAGGAGGAGTTTCACTTCGGAGATTGCCCCAGGATCTCCTCCTCTTGAGACAAGAATATCCAGCTTCCTCCGTAAACATTGGTAGGTCATGTATTTATTAAACTGCTTTCTATTGTGATATGATCCAACTGTAGCCACCAACCATGTTAGGTTCCCAGCATTTTTGTTCCCAGGAGGCCCAGCAGGGTCCTGAATTCTGGTACGTTTTCTTATCTGTGCACAATGGGGTTGACTTACTAAAGGCAAATAGACTATGCACAGTTACACTCTGTAAGAGCAGTTGATCCAGAGCTTGGTAAATGAGGGGAAGCTCTGCTGACTTCCATCATCCAATCACATGCAAGCAAAAATTTTATTTATTATTTTTTTTTTCCTTGCACAGTTTTGGATATTCTTTATAAAGTGAAGCTTTATTTCATTTACTAAGCTCTGGAGCAACTGCACTATGCAAAATGCACAGCCTATTTGCCTTTTTAGTAAATCCACTCCAGTGTATCTGTGGAAATGCTGAAAAGATGTAATGGAGAAGAACGTCCTGTGTACCCCAAGAAAACTATTCCTGCCAACAGACAAGTGAGGATAGGATGCTAGCTGTGTAACTCCAAAATATGTTATGGTAAAATAAATTCCTGTTATAAGGTAAGGCAGTGGTCATCATCCCTGTCCTCAGGGCCCACTAACAGGCCAGGTGTTATGTATTACCTTGGGGGAGATGCAGACTAGGGTGGCACAGTGGTGTAGTGGGCGGCACAGTGGTGTAGTGGGCGGCACAGTGGTGTAGTGATTAGCACTCTCACCTAGCAGTAAAAAGGGTCGCTGGTTCAAATCCCAACCACGACACTACCTGCCTGGAGTTTGCATGTTCTCCCTGCGCCTGCGTGGGTTTCCTCCGGGTACTCCGGTTTCCTCCCACACTCCAAAGACATGCAGGGAGGTTAATTGGCTTCTGTCCAAAATTGGCCCTAGTATTTTAATGGGGACCTTAGATTGTGGGATCCTTGAGGGTAGGGACCGATGTGAGTGTGCAATGTACAAGGATAGGGGTAGACACTCACTTAGGTTGAACTGGATGGACTGGTGTCTTTATTCAACCTTACAAATTATGAAACTATGAATACGGCCATCACTGAGCAGAAAATGATCTCAGCCCTCATGGATTTCAGTTATCTTGCAAACCTGGCCTGTTGGTGGGCCCTGAGGACAGGAGATGATGACCACTGAGGTAAGGCGTGTAAATGTCAGTTTCTGGTGGTCCGGTGAAAAGCAGTCCAGTGTCAGTCCAATGACCTGAGCGCTAAAGGAAACCTGTTACTGCCAGTTCTGCAATACTCTGGTTAGGATTGGCCCGGGGCGAGCAGAACTCGCTCTACAATACAGCAACTTAGTACAAAGCATATTGGTGGAAATGTTACAGGAAAAGAGACGTTTATGTTTTGTATTTTCTGTTGTGCCCAATGACATGGCCTAACCTGTCTTATTCTGTGTTTTGTAGTCTTTTCAGCCCTTTATCTCGGTGACCGCAAGATTAGATAAGAAATGGTTCGGTGAAGTTTTACAGGAGGAAGTAAAAGTTAAAATTCCGCGTCTCACTATAAAAGCTGAATTTGGTGTTGTGGAGGTGATGGGAACATTTGGTGAGATAGCTTCATTGTACCAACATCTCGAAAAGAGGAGTCAGGAACAGGATCTCGGTGCAGAGAAGCCTCCAGACACATCCAGTGATTGGAGTCCCACCGACAGCCAGGCGGACCAAGTCAGCTGTCCATCAGCCTTATATGAATACATTATGGAGATCCACAGAACAGAGATGGATCAGATAGAGAGAAGCTTTGGAGTGAAGATTTCCCATCGCTCCGCACCGGATGGATCCACATCTGTCAGATTTGTCCCTCAGGGACCAGAATCCTCACCTGAGAAAGCCAAGGAGACATTCACAGACAAGGTGCAGAAGGTGACGGCTGACTGGAGCCAGGTAGATATGGACCCCTCAGTTGTCCCCCTGACATTCTCTGACATCAAAGAGCGAGTGGCAGACCGGTGGCGTAATACCCTGGTGATACGAGGAGAGAACAAGGGCATCATCCTTCGTGGTCCCAGAGATGAGTTGTCCCAGGTGAAGAAATTCTTAGAGAAGGCAGACCATAAATCCACAGACCATAAATCCACAGACCATAAATCCGCTCGCCCTCGCAGGTCTGTGAAAATCTCCACCGGCAATATGAGGACTGAGATGGAGGTAGACGCCAGACACATGGATATCCTGAAGAAATTAAAGCTCAAGGAGATCTCCGACATTGAGAAGAAGTACAATGTGCATATAGAAGAAAATAGAAAGAATGGCAGCTCACTTGTCACCTTCAAATCCGTGAATGCCCCCCCTGACCTGTCAGCTCACGCCTCTCACAGCTTCATCACTCTTCTGCAGAAAACTTTCTTTAATATTCAAAAAAAAATAATCAGTGTGAAGCCAGAATTGCAGGATGGAGATTTCGCTATAGTGCAGGAAAAGCTGATGATGGGGGGAATTGCTGTTGTGATGGAATATTCCAAAGGTACGGTGATCCTCATCGGCCATCCAGTCCATGTCGCTTTTGCTGAGGAGAAACTCAATGGAAACCAGAATCCAGGAAGAAGTCAGACAGCAGCTCCCTCAGGAGAGCCAATGCATAGCAGCAGGTCTTCAGCTGCTGCACAGAAAGCAGAAGAGCCAGACACATGTCCTATCTGCCAATGTGAGATAGAAGATAAGGTGATATTGGAGAAGTGTAAGCATGCATACTGTAGGGGATGTCTGAAGGAACTCACGGCCCGTAAGCCGGTGTGTGCGATATGTGGAGACTCATATGGGAAAGTCACAGGAGATCAGCCAGATGGAACTATGAGAGACACAAGACGCGATTTCTCCTTACCGGGATATCCTGGATGTGGAACCATAGAGATCAACTATAACATCCCAGGGGGCACCCAGAAGGTGAGTGCAGACCTCAGAATTCATGAGATAGACTTCTCTTGAGATGTCCCCAGCAGTGACCACGTTACATTTTGTACACATTACAGTTCTTTTTTTCTGTGTTCTCTACTCCTAAAAGATGATTTCTGATTGGCTTCTACGATATTGTGGGTTGTTTTTGAGTTTCTTGCAACACAAACTCCTTCTGCACAAGAAATAGACATTTACAGTATATACAGAGCAGTATGGTAGAGCAGACGCCAAACCATAACAATCACAGAGAGGGGAACTTATCAAAACTGGAGCAGCAAGAATTTAAAGCATGGCGGCCAATTGGTTTCTTTGTTTTTTTTTTTTATATATATTCAAAGCCTAAAGCAGAAGTAACCCGGCAATTTAATGGTTTGCCAAAACCGTTACATTCAAGGTCAAGGCATGTCACAGTTGCTTGTGCTCTCTACTGAACTGTCAAAAGCCATCAAATTGCTGGTGTCATAACCCAGTGGTCATCAACTCCTGTCCTCGGGGCCCATTAACAGGCCAGGTTTTATGTATTACCTTGGGGGAGATGCAGACTAGAGTATGGCAATCACTGAGCAGCAAATTAAATCACCTGTCATGGATTTCAGTTATCTTGCAAACCTGGCCTGTTAGTGGATCCTGAGCACAGGGTGGATGACCACTGTCATAACTGATCACATGTGCAGCACCATGGCAACTGCACATTAAACAGATGATAATATCAGGGCCGTCTACACGCACAGGGATCCTTGGGCACTGCCCAGGGGCCCTAGGTGGATGGGGGCACATAAAGTCATCCACCCCCACCCAGCCGGGGGAATTGCATGAGCACAGAGCAGGTCATCAGTGTGACAGGTGAGGGAAATTCCCGGAACCAATCTTTTGTGGCTCTCGCTGCAGCAGCTGAAAGCCGGAATTTCCTCCTCCTCCCTCTTGCCGGCTTTCATCTGCTACAGGGAGAGCCACAAAACATCGGTTCCGGGAATTTCCATCACCCGTCGCATCGATGACCCCCTCCTGCCCACTATACCACTATCCAATTCCCTCAGCTGCCTGGGCTCCCCCAGCAGTGCTGCTGGATTCCCTCCTCTCCGCTCCTTCCCAGCAGCTTGCAGGCACATGGGGGGGATTTTCAGGATGGGAAGTGGGGTTAGGGGCCTGTAAATATGTCATTTACTGGCCCCTTTCTTTTCTAAATGAACACAGTGCGTGATTGGTACCGATCACTCACTGGGGTTTATTTACCAAAACTGGAGAGTGCAAAATCGAATGCTGTTGTGCATGGCGGCCAATCGGCTTCTAACTTCAGATTGTTCAATAAAGCTTTGACCAAAAAAAAACTGGAAGCTGATTGGTTTCTATGGAGAGCTGCACTAGACTTTACAGTTTTAGTAAATCAACCCCAACTGTGTTTTACTGTGATTCAGTTTATGAATGAACTGAAGCCTCCGTCTCCTCTTCATTCATCTTCAGTGCAGCCGAGGCTGCAGTAAGGAATTGGGGAATGTGTTTACTGTCTCCAAAGGAAGACCTCAGGGGTCAGTGTAGACCCCTAAGATCTCACCAAAGACCCCCAACGGGGGGGGGGGGGGGCAACAGTGCACAGCCACCACCCGGTTGGGGTTGGTCACCTGCAACACTTACCCCAGGCAGCACTTCCCGACGGGTGTTTCCTTCTCGGCATCACAGCGGTGATCTCGCGGTGCGTCTCCTTCCTTGGCCAATAGAGTATCTTCTCCTGTCGGCCACTCGGGAAACGGGTATCAGGACATGCTTCCTGATTGGCTGGGAGGCAGAATCGGTGTTACAATAATGAATATGCATTCGCTATTGTCACGCAGCTGGGTGGGCTTGGTTTGCAGTGCTCTGTACCCCGAGCCCAACCTTTTTTGAATGAATCAAAATATGATGTGAAGAAAACATCCACATATATAATATGCATATGCAGGGCTCAGAATTTCAAGTCCTGAGCCACTAGCCAGGCCTCAAGGGTTACTAGCCACCAGCTGCCTCACCCCTAATCCCACCCCTAAACAGGCCCTCATAAATGATCTAATGAAATGATACTTAAATGTTTTATGCAGAATTAAGTTATAAAAATAAATATTAACAACTTTATCCATGTCCATCAATGCAGCTTGCCTGCGTCCACCAATGCAGCCTGCCTGCGTCCACCAATGCAGCCTGCCTGCGTCCACCAATGCAGCCTGCCTGCGTCCACCAACGCAGCCTGCCTGCGCCCACCAACGCAGCCTGCCTGCGCCCACCAACGCAGCCTGCCTATGCCCACCAGTGCAGCCCGTGTCCACCAATGCAGCCTGCCTGTGCCCACCAATGGAACACCACAGCTTTTATTTCAATTGCTGTGTTGCCGCCACTCGTCCCCCGTGTCCTGGCTGAGGAACTTTGATATACGTCACACGTCCCAGGTTTGGACGGGCGATCTGTCTATCAAAGTCCCCGGGCCAGGAGGCGGGGCTATATGTGATGGCGAGCGGCGGGAACACACAGCAATTGAAATAAAAGCTGTGATGTTCCTCAGTGCTCTGATCATCCGGGCGCCTGCTCTCCTCTCTCTTCCCCTCTGTGATCGCTGGGTGAACAGCTCCCATACAACTCCGCTTGCACTCTCTGCGCCCCAAGCCCACCCTATTTTGAAGCCTATTAAAGCCTCTGGCTCTAATCAGGTGCTTCAAAAAGTACCGCATCCACCATAGGAATCCATGCTTCCGGCTTCCTAAAAGGGGCCAGGCACATGGAGGGGGGGGGGGGGGGCGTCACAATACACGAGCTGCTACTGAGTGGAAGTACTGTAAAAACTGTCTTTCCCATCTATGAAAGGAGAAGGGTACCTGGAGTGTATTGTGCAGGTAGAGGGTAATGGAGGAACATTGTACCTAGTTTTGTAGTGATGAAATTATAGTGTATATGGGATTGCTATGTGGATGTCCTGTCTAATGGATCCGCATGTCATCTGCTGCCATCGCAGGGTACAACTGTCCTTCAGCTCCTCAGACCGCCATTGTGACACCAAAGTGTCCTCCGACCTCATACAGCAATGGGTGGGAGAAGGAGCCTAGATTTACACTTCCAGCTTACCCAAAGAATTCATCATCTCCTGGGAAAATTTTAGTTATTGAAATTGTCTTTTTAGGTAGACCAGTATATGAGGCTTATGTATGGTGGTCCTTCCATAACACGCCATTGCTATCCGCAGGCTGATGTCTGAATACAGGAGGTGTGCAGAGCTCCCGCCTCTCTTCTCATGACTCCCATTATCTCATTATCCAGGAGAACCATCCTAGTCCTGGAAGGCATTTCTCAGGTGCTTCCCGTACGGCTTTTTTACCGGATAACCAGGAGGGGAGAGAGATCCTACGTCTGCTGAGAAGAGCCTTTGACCAGAAACTGATCTTCACCGTGGGAGAGTCTCGTACAAGTGGCCTTACCGACACCGTCACCTGGAATGATGTCCACCATAAAACCAATATAAGTGGAGGCCCAACAAAGTAAGATAAACACATATCGTATACAAAGAGATGTGTGTTATATACAGAGAGATCTAAATGTATTGTAACTGTATTGTCTCCCTTTTATATTGTAAAGTGCTCCACAATCTGCTGGCGCTATATAAATCCTGTATAATAGTAATATACAGAGCAGGGATGAGCTTCGTGTTCGAGTCAAACATACGTTCGACTCAAACATCGGCTGTTCGCCCGTTCGGCGAATTCCGAACGTTATGGGCCGTTCGCACCAAATTCGTGTGGCGCTCACGGCCTACAATGCACTGCACCATCGCAGTGCATTGCTGGCTCATGATTGGACAAGCATGCACTGTGACCCCGCATGCTTGGCCAATCACAGCGCCAGCAGCGAGGACAGCCATGATTGGCCACAGGCAGGATGCCTGTGGCCAATCATAGCTCAGGCTGTGTAGTACACGCCCCACACTATATAATGCCGCCAGCGCGGCGGCCTTGTGTAGTGTGTTGGCATCTGTAGCAGTTAGTAAGTGTTCTGTGTACCTTCAACACAGTACACACCGATCGTTAGCGGCCGATTTTTCGTTCTTGCTCTTCTGTAGTGGTTGTTGTCTGCGTACCCTGACCGCAGTATACACCGCTATATTCACCTCACCTATATAGCTAGCGATCCATCTTTAATAATAGAGCTTGCAGTCAGTGTTAGGAGATAGTGCGTGCTGTCTGCGTGCTCTGAAAAAGACGGACGGCAAAACAAATTATACAGGGGTGATAACCCTTCCCTATGTTTTCCAAAAAGCTTAAAAATAGTTTTTTTGACTGGAGCTACACTTTAAAAATGTACCAGTTGAAAATGACAAACAGATTCAACTTAACACAACAAACCTACACAGTCCCTGTCTTGTTTGCACCGCCTGTATACTGCTGTTCTGAGTATATAGGGCCTGGGGGCCACACGCATTTCCTTTTTTTAATATGGGTATGGGGTTCCCCTTAATATGTGTACAAGACCCAAATAGGCTGGTAATGGGCAGGGAGGGCTACCCATGCCATTTTTCTCAATGATTTTCATCCATATTGCAGGAACCAGATATAACATTAAAACCGCAAGCAGTTTTAAATGGTGTTATTTCCGTTTAATGTCATTTTGTGCAGGGACTGTTCTAAACACGGGAAACACGTGGCACTTCACAGGCATACTACAGACACCCCCCAGGCACCATATTTAAAGGAATATTTCACTTTTTTTTTTCACTTTCGTCATTAAAATCAGTGCTCCCGCCAAAACGACCATTTTTAAAAACATTTTAGGCATTGACCCATGTCCCCTGGGGCAGGAGCCAGGTCCCCAAACCCTTTTTAGGACACTATCTTGCATATTAGCCATTCAAATTAACACTTTTCATTTTGAACGTTCGAGTCCCATAGACTTCAATGCGGTTCTAACGTTCGCACAAATTTGGGGTCCGTTCGAAAGTTCTGGTGCGAACCGAACCGGGGGGTGTTCGGCTCATCCCTAATACAGAGCAGGGGGTGTATGTAGAGTCAGGGGGTGGAATGGGGTGGTTTGAGTATAATATAAAGAGAACAGAAGAGAAATTTTTTCTTGTTCAATATTTTTATTGAGTTTTATATAGGAAAAGACAAATATCTGTCTAGAGAATAAAATGAGAATAAACTACAATCATGGGATACGATACAGAACAATATAATCAAAACTTCTTAGCCCTTGTACACACGGGTCAGACATTCCAACAACCAAATCCGTCGGATTTTGTCTGAAACTGTTGCATACACACGGTTGGGCAAAGTTACATAGTTACATAGTAAGGTTGAATAAAGACACCAGTCCATCCAGTTCATCCTGAGTGAGTGTCTACAATTGTCCCTATCCCTGTACATTGCACACTCACATCGGTCCCTACCCTCAAGGAGCTCACAATCCAAGGTCCCCAGTTGTATACTAGGGCCAATTTTAGACAGAAGCCAATTAACCTACCTGCATGTCTTTGGATTGTGGGAGGAAACCGGAGTACCCGGAGGAAACCCACGCAGGCACAGGGAGAACATGCAAACTCCAGGCAGGCACGTGATGACGTTATTTCGTTACAACGGGACTACGTTCAGCCTAGTAGCCAATAGCTTTGGTCTAGGAATTTGATCTGAGCATGCGTGGCACTTTGTCCGATCGGATCATGTTGTCGGAAGGTTTTATAGCCAAGCTGGAAAACTTGGTCGGTCGGATATCCCGACGGAAACAGTCCGATGGAGCCCACACACACGGTCGGATTATCCGACAACGCGGTCCGATCGGACATTCTCTGTCGGAATGTCCGACCCGTGTGTACAAGGGCTTAGATATAATCACATTTGAGCAAATATAGATGTAATATTCGACAACTAATATACAAAGAAGAAGGAATGTTAATATAACTTTAAATAAACATCTCTGAATTCCCAACCACGCGTTCACCCCAATTGGGTTCAAGCTGTGAACGTGCATGGGTATTTTAGGACATAAGATAAAATGTATGGAGACTAAAAGTATATTAATTAAAGTAAAGAGGAAAAAAAAAAAAAAAAGTTATGTAGCAGACTATATGATTCTCATTTATCTTATATTTGATAACATAAGGAATCTATAATAAATGAGAAATCAGCCAAGTATGAGTGACAGAGATTCTAAGATATATATGTGAGTAAAAGAAGTGAATCAAGATCCCGTATTCGTTAATTTATTATATGAAAAAGTAAGTAAAAAGAAAAGAAGGAAGAAAAGAAGAAGATAAGAAGAGAGAGAAAGAGAGTGAGGGCCGGTTCACACAGCGGGCGATGCGACACGACTCGCCTCGCTCCCGCAAGTCGCCCCCGTTCTGTACAATGGAACCGTTCTGAGAGGAGCGACTCGAGTCGCTCCGACTCAGAAAAAAGGTTCCTTACTACTTCTGGGCGACTTCGGGGGCGACTTGCATTGACTTCTATACAGAAGTCCTCTGCAAGTCGCCGCTGAGGTCGCCGCAGGTCGCGGCGAGGCAAGTCGGAGACGCCTCGCCGCGCCTGCAGTGTGAACCGGCCCTGAGTGAAAGAAAAGAAGATAAGAAAAGTTTCTCCTGGTAGTGGTCCAGCCCCCGCCCCACAAGCACCTAGAAGTAAAAAAGATAATAGTAAAAGAATGTAAGGAGTATCAATTAGGCATCAACAATGATAGATCAAAGTTTGTAGACAGAAGGTGCTTAAAGCGGAGCTCCACCCTAAAGTGGACCTTCCGCTCATTGGAACCCTCCCCCCCTCCAGCGCCACAATTGGCACCTTTCAGGGGGGAGGGGGGTGCAGGTACCTGTACAGTACAGGTATCTGCACCCACTTCCGGGATAGATATCTGCGGAAAGGGGTGTAGAGGGGGATAGATATCTTTCCGAAAGTCCCCCGCTGCCTGCTGGGAAACACACAGATCCCAGAGGCAGCGGGTCCATCCTTATTGCGCAGCGCAACTCGCGCATGCGCAGTAGGGAACCGGGAAATGAAGCCGAAAGGCTCCACTTCCTGATTCCCATACCCAAGATGGCGGCGGCAGCACCCGACAGACGATCGAGAGATCGGCTTCGGGTGCCGACATCGCGGGCGCGCTGGGCGGGTAAGTGTCACTATTTTAAAAGTCAGCAGCTGCAGTATTTGTAGCTGCTGGCTTTAAAAAAAAAAAAACGCGGAGTCTCGGCGGACACCCGCATTAACCCATGGTTACCAGATTTTATTGTATTTTTTTCATATTATTATCCTCAATAGACGACATTTTATTAAAGATAAGAGCCCTATTCATTCGATGTTTAGCTTCGGCCACAACCAACGTCTGGGTGATTTCCATGCCTTCGCTATCGTTTGTTTAGCTGCAGTTGTGAGATGTACTGGTAATTGAAATTGAGTTCCGGGTGAGTCCAGGAGGTTTAAGATTTAGAAGTACTATGGCCGGGCCTGGAGATGTTGGAGTTTCCAAGGCTTTAGAAGCCAGATCAAAAAAAATTTTATCCAGAAGGTTTGAACAATTGGGCATTGCCACCAAATGTGAAAGTGGGTACCTGGTGATGAGCATCCTCGAGGGGATAAATTGAGCTATTCTGGCTAGCACCATATACCAACAAGCTAGGACTTTAACCACTTACAGACCGGACCATTTTGCTGGTCAAAGACCAGAGCACTTTTTGCGATTCGGCGCTGCGTCGCTTTAACTGACAATTGCGCGGTCGTGCGACGTGGCTCCCAAACAAAATTGACGTCCTTTTTTTTCCCCACAAATAGAGCTTTCTTTTGGTGGTATTTGATCACCCCTGCGGTTTTTATTTTTTGCGCTATAAACAAAAATAGAGCGACAATTTTGAAAAAAACACATTATTTTTTACTTTTTGTTATAATAAATATCTCACAAAAATATATAAAAAAACATTTTTTCCCTCAGTTTAGGCCGATACGTATTCTTCTACATATTTTTGGTAAAAAAATCGCAATAAGCGATTATTGATTGATTTGCGCAAAAGTTATAGCGTTTACAAAATAGGGATAGTTTTATAGCATTTTTATTAATAATTTTTTATTATTATTTTTTTACTAGTAATGGCGGCGATCAGCGATTTTTATTGTGACTGCGACATTGTGGGGGACCCATCGGACATTTTTGACACATTTTTGGGACCATTGTCATTTATACAGTAATCACTGCTATATAAATGCAGTGATTCCTGTGTAAATGACACTGGCAGTGAAAGGGTTAACCAGTGGGTGGCAGTGTAGGGGTTAAGTGTTCCTAGGGGTGTGTTACTAACTGTGGGGGGGTTGGGCTTTCATTTAGTGTACACTGATCTCTGCTCCAATCACATGGAGCAGAGATCAGCGTCACTAGTTGCTAGGCAGAATGGAGAAATGCTGTTTACACGGCATTTCCTCCGTTCAGCCGTCCCGTCAGACGATCGCGGGGATGCCCACGGCGATCGAGTCCGCAGGTCCTGCGACCGGACTCATGGGGGGTCCCGACCAGTGCGGGAGCACGCCGCCGGCCGCGCGCTCCCGATGGCAGGGCGGCATTGAATATTGGACGTACCTGTACGCCAATATGCCTGCCCGTGCCATGCTGTCGACGTACATCGTCGTGCGCCGGTCGGGAAGTGGTTAAAATTGGTTTCTATTGCGTAGCAATTTGGAGAGGAGTTTTTTTGTAGCTAACCATATACTGTTCCATTCGTCTTTTACTAAATGTTCTATTCAAATCAAGTGACCATTTCATAGTGTAGGAAGGTAGAGTGTCAATAGGAATAGAGTTAAGCTGTTTATATAAAAAAGAAATCGGTCCTCTAGCACGAGGGTCACTTTTGCAAATTCTTTCAAATTGCGATAATTGAGTAAGTATTGATCCCGTTTTTTGATAAGGGATGTATAAAAGTTTTTGATTTGTAAATAGCGGAAATGTTCAGTGTTGGGGAGCTTATAAATCTCACATAGAGTGGGGAAAGTATGAATAGAATTGGTGGAGACTAAATCGTGAAAACGAACCAAATTTTTGGAAGACCAGGCTATCAATGATTTTGGAAATTTCCAGGCAGGATAGAAAGCAGGGTTCTTAACCTCCCTGGCGGGATGATTAGTTCTTGTTTTAGGTGCTGAAAGCGGTACAATTATTTTGCATGAAAATTTGCCGTTTTATATTGTAGGCCTGCAATTCTTAGGAATAACTCTCTTAAATCTGTTCAAACCAGAGTCTAGCAGACATCCCGGGTATGATAAAGTTTATAATATAATAAATAATGATAATAAATAATAATAAAAATGTTTCAATAATGTAATCAAATCCAAAAACACTGAAATTTGCTGAGTTGCAGAATTGTCGCTGTCATTAGATTTAGTGTTTGATGACGGATCTTCCCCACAAATCGCTATCGCTCAGTTCTGCAAGTGATTCCAATTTACTATTGTTGTTTTCTAGTTGGTCTAAAATCACTTTTGACATAAAGGGACAGTTTTTGGTTGCTATGGACAATCTCCAAATTCCAGGCAGAAAAAAAACAGTATTTATAATATAAAAGTGCATGCAGCGCACTGGACAGACCACTAGGGACAAAGGGGGTGTGTATTTTTTTTTTTTTATACAGTATTGTAATCTGTAAGATTACAGTTCTGTATGTGTATTTTTCCTTTTTTGAATTTGGCGCCGTTCTCCGCTCCCGTGCGTCGTAACGTCGCAGGGAACGGAGCTCGGCAGCACTCGGGCACTGTGTGAATCGAGCGGAGGACACGGCTCGCACACACAGCGCGGAGGACATCGCTGGATCCAGGGGACAAGGTAAGTAACCTCTTCTTGTATCCAGCGATGCGATCCCGAGTCTGGCTCGGGGTTACCGCTCGTGGAACTAAAATCCCAACCCGAGCCAGACTCGGGATTACCTCCAGGGAGGTTAATGAAGGAGAGGAGGGGATTATGTGCAGATTGAAGTTTAAAGTGGTTGTAAACCCTTACAAACCACTTTGACCTACAGGTAAACCTAGATTAAGGCTTACCTGTAGGTCCAAGAAATATCTCCTAAACCTACACGGTTTAGGAGATATTTGCCAAAACACAGGCACCGCTGTCTACAGCGATATGCCACGAGTGGCGGCTCCCGTGCGCATGTGCGGGAGTGACGTCATCGAGGCTTCGTCGAATGACAGCGCTGGAGCAGCGAGACCCACCAAAAAGATGGATGCTCCGGACTACAGGGCACAGCGGTGACTTCGCTGGCTCCTGTGTCAGGTAAGTGATGCACTGCATATCAAAGTGTTCATGGGTAGGTCACACAGACTCCTCCTGGGTAGATGAGGTCAAATGACCAAAGTAAACACAATCACTTTCTGTTATCTTTCCAACACCATGGAAAAGGAAAATGGCTAAAGTCCATTTCCAGTTTTGGTCACTAGATGGCATCCAATACTAGTGAATAACATTGTCCATAAGTTTACATTGTACTTCACATTAATTGCATTAAAGTGGTTGTAAACCCTTATGCCGCGTACACACGACCAGACTTTTTGAGGGATTAAGTCTGACAGACTTTCGAAGGAGTTCTGACGGAGTTCTGGCAGAGTTCTGATGGACTTTCCGAATGAGCAAACTTGGCCACACACAATCACACCAAAGTCCGATGGATTGGACCGTGATGACGTACGACTCGACTCGAATAAGGAAGTTCATAGCCAGTAGCCAATAGCTGCCCTAGCGTCGGTTTTAGTCCGTTGGAATAGCATACACACGAGCGAATTTCTCGGTAGGAACTGGGTCCGGCAGAGTTCTGGCCAAAAAATTTGAAGCATGTTTCATTTCTAAAGTCTGTCAGACTTTTGCGAATCAAAAGTCCGTTGCAGCTCACACACGATCGGATAGTCTGCCGGAATCATTCCGCCAGACTTTGGATGTTGAAAAGTCCGGTTGTGTGTACGGGGCTTTACAACCAACTTTGACCTACAGGTGAGCCTAGATTAAGGCTTACCTGTAGGTCCAAAAAATATCTCCTAAACCTACACGGTTTAGGAGATATTTGCCGAAAGACTGGCTCCTGTGTCAGGTACGTGACACATAATGGACTACTATGTGATGCGATGCGATGCACAGTAGTCCATTATGCTTTACCTTTGCAGGGAATCAAAGAGGAAGTAACACCCATCAGGGTTTACTTCCTCTTTAAGAGAACTTCTGAATTTGTCCCTTATAAGAAGGGAATGCTTGGTTATGGGGCTGAAGATATGAGTTCTATCTTTGGGGGCTAACCATAACATGTTAAACACAGAAATGGGGTCAATGTCAATAGATTCAATAGCAACCCATAATAGAGAGTCAATGCTCGTATGATATTTAGGTAAATTGCGATAGTTGCACTGCATAATAGTATGAAGAGAAGTTGGATAATCCTAATCCACCACTAAGTTTATCCCCAAAAAAATGTTGATTTAGGAATACGTGGCTTAGTATCACCCCATATAAAGGACATGACTCTGCGTTGTAAAAGTCTTCGAAAGTAGGATGGTAATGAAAAAGGAAGTACTCTAAATAGGTATAAAAATTTTGGTAAAATAGACATTTTTATGGCATTAATCCTCCCTAGCCAAGATAAGGGGAGAGAGGACCATTGTTTCATTAAAGGTGGTGGGGGCCTTTGGGCTTGAGTCACTTTCGGGCCCTACCTTCTATACATTACTGTATTTATCGGCGTATAACACGCACCCCAAGTTTAGGAGGGAATTTTAAGGAAAAAAACTTACATTTAAATGCCCATCAAATGCCCATCAATGCAGCCTTATCAGTGCCCATCTGCAGCCTTGCCATCCATCTGCAGCCTTGTCGGTGTCATTTGCAGCCTTTCCCCAGTGTCATTTCGCAGCCTTGTCATTGCAGTCTTGAAGTTTAAAAATAGTGCCGCTGAGATACAGAGTCCTGTGTATCTCAGAGGCGATCGGGTCCTCTCGGAGGCTCTTGGCGGCTCTCGTGGCTCTCAGGTCCTCTTGGCAGCTCTCGAGTCCTCTCAGTCTCTCACAGTCCCGAGCGGAGCTGAGTGTAGCCGAGTGTACTTGGCTCGGCTCACAGTTACCCCCAGTACCCGTGTTATGTCCATCATAGGGCGGAACTGGGCGTGACTGTGAGCGGTGCGGAGCCGAGTACACTCAGCTGTGTATCCTGGCGGGGCCCACGGGGCCCCCTATTGGGTGGGGCCCATGGGCTTGAGCCCAGTCAAGCCCAATGGTAAGTCCTGCCCTGCCTGTAGTATATTTTAATAATGGTAGATAATTTGATAATGAGGATGTGAGTTGTATTCCTAGGTATGGAAAGAATTGTGTTACCCAATTAAACGGTAGTGAAGTTTGGGCTTGCTGTAGTTCATCTTGTGACAGGGAAACATTAAGTGCATTAGATTTCTGAGGGTTAATGTGAAGTCCTGAGATGTGGGCACAGAAGAGGAATTTTATGTACAGAAGAGATATATAGTATACATCGCATTAATATTTGATTTTTTTTTTTTTGTGTTTTCCTCTCGTAGTTTCGGTTACCCGGATCCGGATTACCTGAAACGCGTGCGGGATGAGCTGAAAGCGAAGGGAATCGAGTAAAAGCCGGCAATCCTGTATTTGTTGTATTTCAGGACAAATCATTGTCACCCTGAGAAAGGAAGTTCCCGTGCATACACCCGCTGATAGGAACACTAGGAATGATTTCACTGAAAGCAGCATGTATAGCAAAAAAAGGATAATTCAGCTTTTTTTACATTACTGGATTCTGTGCGGCATCATATTCTATTTTTATATTTGGGTTTAGATACACTTTAAATCAGCCTTTCGCAACCTTTTCAACACAGAGCAACCCCTCAAATAGTTCTCTGGTCTCGGGGAACCCCTGCTAAAAATTAGAAATCTACAACTCATGATACATTAGTGGTCATTGGGAAGAATGGTCCTCACAGAGAGCTAAAAAGATCAATAGTGTGAGTGGGAACTTATCTGAGAGGCGAAAATTGCCCAATGCTGAAGGAACCCCTACAACCTCTGGAGGAACCCTGGTTTAGAATCACTGCTTTAAATGTCTTATTGGCATTGTCACACCGGAAGCTGACTGTACTCTGTATGGAAAATATAATTCCGGGCTGCCTGCCTATGGGAGGGGTTTGGGGTTTGCACACCAATCCCAGCACTAATGTTCCTCCAACAATGAGAGATTTTGGGGCGATTTATACCTCCATACAGTTACCACCCCGCTGGTACAATAAATGTAAGGCCCCGTTCACATCTGGCGATTTGGGATCGTCGGGAGAATGGCCACAATTCAGTGCGATTCGGAATCATGGGCAGAATCGCACCCCGCGTGTCTTGGGTGTCATTTATTTTTAATGGCGCCTCACACCTTTTGCAGTTTTGCCGCGATTTGTCTCAGGGCAGAATCATGTAGCGACCCGCAAAGCTTGTTGCCCCAAAAGGGGTGCAGGAGCTTCTTTTGGGCAACAAGCTTCGTACAGCGCGGTTTGCCACAATTGCGCAATAAATAGCTTGACAACCGCAGCATGTTTGAGGCGCCATTAAAAATGAATGACGCCTAAACACGTGGGGTGCTTTTTTCCCCAACTGCAGAATTTGCGGTAATTCTGTCCGCTATCCCAAATCAGCCAGAGAGACAGCCAGAGAGAGAGAGAGAGAGAGAGAGAGAGAGAGAGACACAGAGAGAGAGAGAGAGAGAGAGACACAGAGAGAGAGAGACAGAGAGAGAGAGAGAGAGACACAGAGAGAGAGAGAGAGAGAGACACAGAGAGAGAGAGAGAGACACAGAGAGAGAGAGAGAGAGACAGAGACAGAGACAGAGACAGAGACAGAGACAGAGACAGAGACAGAGAGAGAGAGAGAGAGAGAGAGAGAGAGAGAGAGAGAGAGAACACCACGTATAAAGAATGATTCTGGAATAAAGTCGTATCCATCATCTATACACACACATAGTACAGATATGTGAATAAGTCATATTGCATCAACGCGGTTACCTGCGGTGGATGTGCAGAGAGCTACAAATAGCCGTGGCCACCGACAACCCGTCATTATAGTGAACAGGGCCGGCAGCTGCATCTAACCACTGAGAGGCGCAGCAGCACTCCCTGATTCCTGCCACTACTGTTTACACCGGCCTGATTCGCTGATGTGAATTTCTGTATATACAGGGTTGGAGTGATCACCAATCATGGCAGCAAATGTAGTGCCTATGTACCCCCAATAGTGTAGTGAGAGGGGTGAAAAGAACAGGCAGGAGGTCCTTGAGAAAAGGGGTTGATTTACTTCTCTTACCCCCAGAACATTGGGTTCTTCCCATGGGGTGTTCTCTGAATCTTGCGGTATAGCAGGGGTCCCCCTTTCACATCGGGAGTTCCCCATTACATCAAAAGGTCCCCCCAATTGACATCAGCCTCCCCCTACACATAGCTCACAGTGCCGCATATCTGAGAATGGGAGCCAGAAATGGGAGTAGGTCTGCAGGAGGACTCCAGGTGGCTTCCTTCTGAGATGAACGTTCTATCAGACTAAGATTGGTGCCAGTCTGTCATTGGTTGCTAGGACTCTGGCGGCAAGATGGCAGCCAGTTTCTAGCAACCAACAATGTGTTTTGGGGGGGGGGTACAAGCTGAGGCCTGCAGGAGGGGATATGCATAGAACTTAAGCTCACCCCCCCAACTGAATCCTCATTGTGGGTGGTCAGTGAGTGCACTGAGGGCCCCATACCCCTTGGGGTCCATGTTCCCTGAGTACATTGGGGATACCCCACCAGTTCTTATTCCTCCCCTTCTCTCACCGGGTCTGGCTCTTCTTCTGTTCTCATTTCTCTAATGGGGGTCCTGACTTCTTGTATGAATTCCCAACACCAGCTGCCATATGACTGGTGACCCCCGCTGTATGTACATGGATCCTTATTGATACCGATTACAATTACAATGTAACAAATCCTCCCCCTGTATTATGAACAATGTCACCTGATATACTCTGATGTCTCTACTGATTGTACTATACTGAGATTCTATATACAGTATGTTGGATATGACTTTAGTCTGTGTTGTGATCATGTGACTGATGTGATGTGATTATGCTGTACATTCAAGCTGTGTGTTTTGGAACAATAAAAATTTGTAACAGATCAGAGAAAAGATCCTCCAATCACACGGACTGTCCTCAGATCAGAGATCACGTCCTCCAATCACACGGACTGTCCTCAGATCGGAGATCACGTCCTCCAATCACACGGACTGTCCTCAGATCGGAGATCACGTCCTCCAATCACACGGACTGTCCTCAGATCGGAGATCACGTCCTCCAATCACACAGAGTGTCCTCAGATCAGAGATCACGTCCTCCAATCACACGGACTGTCCTCAGATCGGAGATCACGTCCTCCAATCACACGGAGTGTCCTCAGATCGGAGATCACGTCCTCCAATCACACGGACTGTCCTCAGATCAGAGATCACGTCCTCCAATCACACGGACTGTCCTCAGATCGGAGATCACATCCTCCAATCACACGGACTGTCCTCAGATCAGAGATCACGTCCTCCAATCACACGGACTGTCCTCAGATCAGAGATCACTTCCTCCAATCACACGGACTGCCCTCAGATCAGAGATCACATCCTCCAATCACACGGACTGTCCTCAGATCAGAGATCACGTCCTCCAATCACACGGACTGTCCTCAGATCAGAGATCACTTCCTCCAATCACACGGACTGTCCTCAGATCGGAGATCACATCCTCCAATCACACGGACTGTCCTCAGATCGGAGATCACGTCCTCCAATCACACGGACTGTCCTCAGATCAGAGATCACGTCCTCCAATCACACGGACTGTCCTCAGATCAGAGATCACTTCCTCCAATCACACGGACTGTCCTCAGATCAGAGATCACTTCCTCCAATCACACGGACTGTCCTCAGATCGGAGATCACATCCTCCAATCACACGGACTGTCCTCAGATCGGAGATCACGTCCTCCAATCACACGGACTGTCCTCAGATCGGAGATCACGTCCTCCAATCACACGGACTGTCCTCAGATCAGAGATCACTTCCTCCAATCACACGGACTGTCCTCAGATCGGAGATCACGTCCTCCAATCACACGGACTGTCCTCAGATCAGAGATCACTTCCTCCAATCACACGGACTGTCCTCAGATCGGAGATCACATCCTCCAATCACACGGACTGTCCTCAGATCGGAGATCACTTCCTCCAATCACACGGACTGTCCTCAGATCGGAGATCACATCCTCCAATCACACGGACTGTCCTCAGATCGGAGATCACATCCTCCAATCACACGGACTGTCCTCAGATCGGAGATCACATCCTCCAATCACACGGACTGTCCTCAGATCGGAGATCACGTCCTCCAATCACACAGACTGTCCTCAGATCAGAGATCACTTCCTCCAATCACACGGACTGTCCTCAGATCAGAGATCACTTCCTCCAATCACACGGACTGTCCTCAGATCAGAGATCACTTCCTCCAATCACACGGACTGTCCTCAGATCGGAGATCACATCCTCCAATCACACGGACTGTCCTCAGATCGGAGATCACGTCCTCCAATCACACGGACTGTCCTCAGATCGGAGATCACATCCTCCAATCACACGGACTGTCCTCAGATCGGAGATCACATCCTCCAATCACACGGACTGTCCTCAGATCGGAGATCACATCCTCCAATCACACGGACTGTCCTCAGATCGGAGATCACGTCCTCCAATCACACAGACTGTCCTCAGATCAGAGATCACGTCCTCCAATCACACAGACTGTCCTCAGATCAGAGATCACGTCCTCCAATCACACGGACTGTCCTCAGATCAGAGATCACGTCCTCCAATCACACAGACTGTCCTCAGATCAGAGATCACGTCCTCCAATCACACAGACTGTCCTCAGATCAGAGATCACGTCCTCCAATCACACAGACTGTCCTCAGATCGGAGATCACGTCCTCCAATCAGGAATTATCTGATCCTAATATTCCGGGTTATGTATGAATTATTAAGAATACAGAAAGGGAGAGCGGGGGAAGGAATGGTGGTGGGGGATGGGTGAAGGCTTATTTGTTATATGCATCAGCTATAAATAATATCTGTGAAGATTTATGAATAATCCAGAAGATTCAAATAAAAATCACATTTCTGATTGCATCCGATGAATTATTTGTACATTTTGTTCATTCTGAGCTGCAGGCAGACTATTCTGTATGGAGGAGATAAATGTGTTCAGCCTGCAGATATAATGACACCCGGCACGCTGGCAAATCTCTGCAGATTGTTGTTCTCCTTTCTGATCCTGTGCTGAAGAGCGATCACTGCATTGTGTGTGTGTCATGGATGCCAAGTGCGGGTATCCTGTGGAACAGGTGTGACCAGAAATGTGTGGACAGGCACAGAGAACACCAGGCAGAAAATAGGATATAAAATAATGTCATTTATTAAGAATAAAGTTACCAACAATATAAACGCACCTCCAATATACCAGAACCACATAAACCAAAAAACCAAGGACACTGGACTCAGGTCACTAGAATCAGGACACTGGACTCAGGACACTGGTCACTAGACACAGGACACTGGTCACTAGAATCAGGACACCGGTAACTGGACTCAGGACACCGGTGACTCAGGACTCAGGACATGGGTCACTAGACACTGGTCACTAGACGCAGGACACTGGACTCAGGACACTGGTCACTAGACGCAGGACACTGGACTCGGGACACTGGTCACTAGACTCAGGACACTGGTCACTAGATGCAGGACACTGGTAACTAGACGCAGGACACTGGACTCGGGACACTGGTCACTAGACGCAGGACACTGGACTCGGGACACTGGTCACTAGACTCAGGACACTGGTCACTAGATGCAGGACACTGGACTCGGGACACTGGTCACTAGACGCAGGACACTGGACTCGGGACACTGGTCACTAGACTCAGGACACTGGTCACTAGATGCAGGACACTGGTAACTAGACGCAGGACACTGGTAACTAGACGCAGGACACTGGACTCAGGACACTGGTCACTAGATGCAGGACACTGGTAACTAGACGCAGGACACTGGACTCAGGACACTGGTCACTAGATGCAGGACACTGGTAACTAGACGCAGGACACTGGTAACTAGACGCAGGACACTGGTAACTAGACGCAGGACACTGGACTCAGGACACTGGTCACTAGATGCAGGACACTGGTAACTAGACGCAGGACACTGGACTCAGGACACTGGTCACTAGATGCAGGACACTGGTAACTAGACGCAGGACACTGGACTCAGGACACTGGTCACTAGATGCAGGACACTGGTAACTAGACGCAGGACACTGGTAACTAGACGCAGGACACTGGTAACTAGACGCAGGACACTGGACTCAGGACACTGGTCACTAGATGCAGGACACTGGTAACTAGACGCAGGACACTGGACTCAGGACACTGGTCACTAGATGCAGGACACTGGTAACTAGACGCAGGACACTGGACTCAGGACACTGGTCACTAGATGCAGGACACTGGTAACTAGACGCAGGACACTGGTAACTAGACGCAGGACACTGGTAACTAGACGCAGGACACTGGACTCAGGACACTGGTCACTAGATGCAGGACACTGGTAACTAGACGCAGGACACTGGACTCAGGACACTGGTCACTAGATGCAGGACACTGGTAACTAGACGCAGGACACTGGACTCAGGACACTGGTCACTAGATGCAGGACACTGGTAACTAGACGCAGGACACTGGTAACTAGACGCAGGACACTGGTAACTAGACGCAGGACACTGGTAACTAGACGCAGGACACTGGACTCAGGACACTGGTCACTAGATGCAGGACACTGGTAACTAGACGCAGGACACTGGACTCAGGACACTGGTCACTAGATGCAGGACACTGGTAACTAGACGCAGGACACTGGACTCAGGACACTGGTCACTAGATGCAGGACACTGGTAACTAGACGCAGGACACTGGTAACTAGACGCAGGACACTGGTAACTAGACGCAGGACACTGGACTCAGGACACTGGTCACTAGATGCAGGACACTGGTAACTAGACGCAGGACACTGGACTCAGGACACTGGTCACTAGATGCAGGACACTGGTAACTAGACGCAGGACACTGGACTCAGGACACTGGTCACTTCTAGGAGGCCTGATTTTCACACATGCCCTCATAAACTGTATCAGAAGGGAATGAGATTCCCATCTAAAGCCCGTCTTTGCAGATAATGCTGATACCTGCACCTTCAGGGTGCTTGAACTTAAACCTTTATTTAGACCTGTTTGAAGGAATTCTAGAATCAGAGGTGCCCCTGGAGATAATGGGTCCTAGTTATTCTGTTGAGCCATGGATGAAAACCTCTCCCATATTTTGTTGTAAGTGGCGTTGGTGGTACTCTTCCTGGCCTGAAGTAAAGTAGAAATGACTTCCTGGGAACAGCCCTGTTCTAGGAGCCTATTCCTCTCAACTTCCATGCCATTAGGTGTAATCTCTCTGGAGCCAGATGGAAGAACTGCCACTGGTAAAGCAGATTCTGAGTCACCGGAATGAGTATTGGGTCTTCTACACTGAGCTGCAGCAATGTTGTGAACCATGGTCTCCTGGGCCAGAATGGAATCACTGCTACCGTGTTTCCCCGATAGTAAGACACCCCCGATTGTAAGACGTATCGGGAGTTTCAGAGGGGTCGGCTAATATAAGCCGTACCCCGAAAGTAAGACATATGTCTTACTTTCGGGGAAACACAGGGGTATTGCCGCCTCCAGTGGCGTACTAAGAGTGGGGCGGGGGGTGCGGGCCACACCGGGTGCCACACCCTGGAGGGGGTGCCAGGCCAGCGCCCTCCCCCTCCGACTGAAGAGACAGCGCCGTTCTGATCAGTCTCGGGCAGCGGCTGTCACTCACAGCCGAGCAGAGTGAAGCCGCCTCCCCCTCCTCTTGTATGGCTACACAGTGCTGTCCATGAAGGAGGAGGAGGGGGAGGCGGCTTCCTCCATACACAGCACTGTGTAGCCATACAAGAGGAGGGGGAGGTGGCTTCACTCTGCTCGGCTGTGAGTGACAGCCGCTGCCCGAGACTGATCAGAACGGCGCGACGCAACCACAGAGAGAAGGGGATTATTGAGCCAGGTCCCGGATCACTGCCGACAGGTGTCACTGGCTCTGTGTCCTCCCGGTACAGGTCAGTGCTGGTCACACAGAGAGAGACTAAGGAGGGGGAGGGGGGGGGTGTGAAGAGATTCTCTGCAGCTCTTATTATGTAACTGCAAGATGCAGCTGAGGAGGACTACAAGTCCCAACATACTGTTCGTTCTTACCATTTTTCATTGTTTTACATGTTATGCAATGTTGTAACAAGACATTCTTGGCACTTCCTTTTATAAAACTGTTTTGTGGTGAATACAATACTGTTCAGGTTGTTAATAAATGTTAATTTTAGGGTTAAAACAAAAAATTCGACAATTTTTTTCCAATATAAGACATACTCCGAAAGTAAGACATAGTGGGGCTTTTGGGGCTAAAAAGAAAGTAAGACACTGTCTTACTTTCGGGGAAACACGGTATTACTAATGCTGATGACATCCTGAGTCTGGAAAGGAACCTTGCGATTAGCGGAGTCGGTGGGAATATGTACCTCAGATGAAAGTTCCATGGGTGAAGAAGACAGTCCACTCCTTCTGCTGATGGAAAAGCTGTCCTCGACAGGAACCTCCGACACTTGGTGTTCGCCGGTGTTGCAGCCAGGTCGATATCCGGAGTTCCCCAAGTTTGGGTCAAGAGACTGAAGACTTGGTTGTTCAGAGACCACTCATTGTTTGACAGGAATTCCCTGCTCAAACAGTTGGCTATTAGGTTCTGAGTTGCCGGAACATACACAGCTCGTAGATCCATCAGGGACAGTTGAGCCCACTCCAAGATGGGGCGAACCTCCTCCAGTAATGTCTTGCTTCTGGTGCCCCCCTGCCTCTGAATGTATGCAACCGCAACCTTGTTGTCCATTCAGATAAGGGCATTCTTCCCCTTCAAGGATGATCTGAAGACTAGTAGAGCCTGAAAGGCTGCTCTGAGCTCCAGAATATTCGATAACAAGCCTTGCGCCTGAAATTACCATTGACCCTGGGCTGCTTGGTTCCGGTAGTAAGCCCGCCAACCTTCCTGGTTGGCATCTGAAGTGATCACTTCTGGCTCTGGGGGAACTATGGGTCTGTGCCTCCTGAGGTTGAAGACATGCATCTACCACCAAATTGATTGTTTCAAACCCTTGCAAATGGAAATTGCCTGAAGCATTGATGCTCCATCCCACTGATTGAGAAATGAGGTTTGCAGTGTCCTCATGTGCCACAGTGCCCATTGGATGATTGGCAGAGTGGATGACATGGAACCCAGGACGCTCAAACAAGCTCTGGCCGGAAGGGATGCCCATGTTATCACCCTCCTGAACTGCCGAATTAATGGATCTATCTTCTACAGAGGTAATTGGACCCTGTTTGACAGGGTATTCAATTCTGTCCCAAGGAAGACCATGTTCCGATCTGGCTGCAGGTTGCTCTTTTTCCAGTTGATAAACCAACCAACTTTCTGGAGTGTGGCGATTAGTATGTTGCGATGATAAGTCAATGATTCTTGACTGTCTGCTAGGAGCAGAATGTCGTCCAGATAGTGATGCAACCTCAGGCCTTTCTCCCTTAGAAATGCGATCGTAGGGAGTAGGGTTTTGGTAAAGGTCCTGGGTGCAGATGAGATGCCAAACGGTAGGCACTGAAATTGGAAGTGCTGATGATCGATTGAAAAATGTAGATATCTCTGGAAGGCATGATGAATAGGCACGTGTAGGTCGGCATCCAATAAGTCTACGGAAAGCATCCAGTGGCATAAGTTTTTTTCCTACCAGTATTGACTGGAGGCTTTCCATCTTGAAGGCCTCAATCTGGATTTTTCTGTTTAAATTCTTTAGATCCATCACGGGATGCAGATCTCCAGTTTTGTTTTTTACCAGAAATAGGGGAGAGTAATAATCCAACCCTCTTTGGGATGTTGGAACCTCCAGGATTGCTCCTTTTTGTACTAACTCCAGCGCAGTACCTTCCTCTTTTCTGGGGATGACGGTAACCTGGTTGATTGAAAGTCATTTCCTGGTAAACCGCTTATGAACTTCCATCTGTGCCCATGTTTTATTATGGAAAGTGTCCATGCATCTACTATATGGTCCGTCCAAACCTGTTCAAATTCCTTGAGCCTGGCTCCCACTCTCACAGGATGGACATGTATACCCTCAAAAAGATTTCTCGTGTTCCCCTGCCGAGGTGGTCTTGGATTTTTGAAGCCTCAAAAATGAAGACTGAGGATTCCTCCAGGTCTTTTTGAACTCTTCCCCCCCCCCCCCCCCCCCAGCCCATATGTCTTCGCCTCTCTGTACCTTTCTTGAAGGTTACGTTTGTAGGAAGGACCTTTTTGTGTTTTCGGTCTCCTGTCAGACGAGATCAATCCCGATTTTCCTCCAGTCACTTTAGAGATTGCCGAATCCAACTTAAAAAAAGAAGAAAAGATTAACTCCGTCATAAGGAATCTCGCACCAGTTGGTTTTAGACGCTGCGTCCGCTACCCATGGTTTGAGCCATAAGGCTCTCCTTGCCATGACTGATGCCAGCATAGCCCTTGCAGAGGATCTGATGACATCAACTGAGGCTTCAGCCACAAAGTCACCTGCCAGCTTCAGCTCTTGAAAGGAACTAATGATCTTCTCTTGGTCACCCCCCTCACCTACAGATTTTTCTATGTTAGCGGACCATCCGGAAATTGCCTTGCCGACTGCTGCTGCAGGAACTGCAGGCCTACAAGCTCCTCCTGCCGTGCAGTATGCTTTTTTCAAGTCTAGGTCAATTTTATGATCTAGCACATCACGAAAGGTTACTTCATCCCTTATTATTATTATTATTATACAGGATTTATATAGCGCCAACAGTTAACGTAGCCTTTTACAACTTGAGGGTAGACAGTACAAATACAATACACTAATACAGTAGGCATAAGAGGGCCCTGCTCCTTAGAGCTTACAATCTAAGAGGGAGGGTCAAGAGATACAAAAGGTAATAACTGTGGGCGATGTGCTGAGTGAGAAGATAAATGTATAGTTGTTGCGGTAGTCAAGGTGGGAGATGACCAGGGAGTGGATTAGAAGCTTTGTGGTGACATTGGTTAGGAAGGGGCATATCTTGGAGATGTTGCAGAGGCTGAGGCGGCAAATTTTGTATAGCGATAGGATGTGGGGCCGGGTTCGTTCAGAGTCCAGGATTACACCTAGGACCTTGGCGTGGGGGGGTAAAAGTTTATAGTTGAGCCGTTGATACTGACAGAGAAATCAGGGGAAGCGGCACCTGAGGGAGGAAATATCATGAGCTCGGTTTTGGATAGGTTGAGTTTGAGGAAGTGATGTGACATCCAGGCTGATATGTCTGCTAGTAAGTTGGTAATGTGTGAGGAGACAGATGGAGAGAGCTGGGGGGGTGGAGAGATAGATTTGGGTGTCATCAGCGTAGAGATGATATTTAAAGCCTTGGGAGGCAATCAACTGACCCAGGGAGGTGGTGTAGATTGAAAAAAAGAGAGGTCCAAAACAGAACCTTGGGGGACCCCAACGGGGAAAGGAAGAGGAGAGGAGGAAGTAGAGTTGTAAGTGACACTGAAGGAGCGGTGGGATAGGTAGGATGAGAACCAGCGAAGAGTAGTCACAGAGACCAAAGTAGAGGAGTTTATTGAGGAGGAGAGGGTGGTCCACTGTGTCAAAGGCAGCAGAGAGATCCAGAAGAAGTAGTACAGAATAGTGTCCGCTGGTTTTAGCCATTAGTAGGTCATTGGAGAGTTTAAGGAGAGCAGTTTCTGTGGAGTGTTGAAGGCTAAATACGGACTAAAGGGGATCAAGAAGTTTATTTATGGTCAGATGGTCGCTTAATGGGTTGCAGACCAGTCTTTCAAGAAGTTTGGAGGAGAAGGCGAGTAAGGAGATGTAGGTGACATAGTATAAAGTTTTGTCAGCCTATTATTGAGTTTAGACCTTTTGTCTGATCTTTCCCCATTCATCTTTAATGAGGTCCTCCAATTCTTCTATGAAAGGGAAGGATTCCGGCTCTTTCTTTAGATTGGGAAAATACTTCCGGATTTTACGGGGAGTTTCTTTAGCTTCCTCCCATCCTATGGCCTCCATCACTGATCTCACGAAGGGCTCGACCAGGGTAAAATCAAAGCCTGTAGACCTCTCTGAGTCTTCAATTTCTGAAGAGGACTCTGGATCCACAGAAGGAGTGGGAGCTACAGAAGACAAGCTTGGGCCTGCTCTGTCTGTCTCAGGGGCTGATGTCTCCAGGATAGTTTCCCAAACAGATTTCCTGATGAGACTGGTTACCTCCTTTGCGTCCGACTCTTTCTCCCTGGTAGCTCCGTTTAAAGCATGTGCGGCAGGCTAATTTGTCTGGCAAAGCTGGAGCTCCGCACACCCAGCAAGTGTTTGCTGCAGGGCGGGTGTGATAGCCCCTGTGATGGGATACTGATGACCTCCTCTGATGAGAGCGGCGCGAATGGGAGCTCCTCCTAGACCTCATATGGCTTGATGCATGGCTTGAGCGACCTTGATGCCTGGAACTCGCTGATCTTGACCTGGATGGGCTGCCCAAAAAAAAACGCAGCATTAACGTTCATGCACTCTTTTTCCTTTTCAGTATTTTCCATAGTAAGGGTCACCTCTTACCTTACAAGCTGAGGGTGGTCTGCTTGGGCAGTGGTCTCCATGACAGTGAGCAAGTATAGTATCTAAAACAGAAAGGCTGAGTAAGTGTAGATAGAAAAAGAGGTAAAAGAGAAATATTAAGAAAGTCTACAGGACCGTAAGGTGCGGGCAGGAGACTTACCTGAGACTGGACGGGCAGCAGGGATTACAAAATCCAACAGATAGTGTTCATCTGTAGCCGATAGCAAAACTGACCGAAAATCCCATGTGCGAAAGTGATCCGAATGGACCCGCGCCATATTGGAAGAGGGCAAAACGACCGGATTGGGGGTCTTCTTCCTCCGGCACATGCGCAGAGTGCCAGAACAGACGCGGCCACCATGATGAAGAGGCACGGCCTCCTGGGGAACTATAGAGCCCAGCATGTCAAAGATAAAGAAAAACAACAAGACAGTACCTGAATGCAGGAAGAGAAAGATAGGAGACCACTGCAACAATATATGCCAGATGAAAATGCCCCCGAGACCACCAGATTGGAGTTTCTCTCCATGAAGAGACTGAACAGGAGAGACTTCCAGCCGGGTGGGGCGAATGCAGTAAGAGGTGCGAAGTCCAACTTCAATCTTGTCAGGTGAGGAAAAAAAAATGAGGTGGGGTGCCTTTACCTTCAAATTTATAGTTAACCAATCCTGTCAGGTTGTGGGGGTGGAGTCACAACCCAGTGTGTGTGCTGCCATGATGCGTCAGGAAAGGCGTGCTCAATAAGTAAGGTTGTCACAGTCAAGGTTATTAAAAATATTTATTCACAGTCCACAGGTAATTAGTAGAGACAACGCGTTTTAGGCCAATGCTTCCCCATTCGTCAGGGCTGTGATGGTTGGTGTGGTCAGGATTGACCTAATTTAACATAAGAGCCCTTTAGGTGCTGTAAAATGACAGAGAACTGGTGTGTCAGTTCTTTGTCATTTTAAAGGGTCCCTACCGTATATGAACTCTGGTTCCTGGTCAGTACTGACCACACCAAGCATCACAATCAATGCTTTGGCCCTACTTATTGCCTGTGGAATGTTAATTTAAATAAATATCCTAGCCTCAAGTGTGGCAACCTTCCTCTACACCCATTTATCTTGTGGTGTTCCTTTCCATCACTACCAGATTGACAACAGCTGAGAACCCAACAAGGCTCACCCACGTATTGGCTCATCAGTAACATACCCCCATGAAGGACAACACATTCCAGATCATTTCCAGGGATACCAGACTGCAGACTGGTCCATCACTGTCACACACGTACATTGAGGTCAAGTATCAAACAGCTCTAACATGATGTTATGGGTGGAATATTCTATTGAAGGTTTATGTCTGACCATTCCATAGTGACAACTGTTATTCTGGATTATTGGAGTGCCCAGTTATTTGCACCATACTGTCATAACTGAGCCTGAACCTAAACCCTCATCATACCCCTCTTGTGGATACTTCATCCTAGAGCAGTCGCTTTGCCCTTTCTGCCATTTTGCTGTCACCAGTTGGAGAATCTACATACAGCATGCACTAGACTAGCAACAGTGGATGTGGCCTTCACACCTGGGTACAAAGCCAGACATTTACCTCCAGCTCCATTGCCTGTTCATAGATATTCCTTGACTAAAGCCGCGTACACACGGGCGGACTGTCTGCCCAACTTAGTCCGCCGAAACACATTTCAGCGGACAGTCCGCTCGTGTGTGGGCTTCAGCGGACTTTTTCAGCGTGCAGTCTGGCGGACTAAGTATTTCGGAATTTCCGTAATACAGTCCGTCAGACTTTGGTTTCAGCGGACAATCCGCTCGTCAGTAGGCTAGTTGGACGGACTAAGTATGGCGCATGCTCAGAAAGGATTTACACGGCGGAAGGTTGCATTGCTGTGTATGGGACCTCCTATTTCTAGTCCCGTCGTACGTGCTGTACACGTCATCGCGCAAGCTTTCGACGGACTGTTTGTTCATCGTGTGTGGTCAAGTCCGTTCATTCGAAAGTAGGACGGACTGTCCGTCGGATTGTCTGACGGACTAAGTTGGCCATACAGTCCGCCCGTGTGTACGTGGCTTAAGATTTGGAATCCAGAGCTGAACTTTGATTACTTGGCTATCCAATGGTAATGTTTTCTGCTGTTGTCATGAGAGATAAGTGAAAGGTCCTGCATCCTTGCACCTGTGTTCTGCTGCCTTTCTAGACTTTTGGAAAGCTTCTACCAGATCATCACTTTACATCTGCCCCGCCTGTATCAGAAGTCACCAGAGGAGCCTCTAACTGGGGATTTATCTTGCACCATCCAACAATGGTGTAACCAGGAGGATCCATTTACTCCATAACACACACTCAGCTCCAGTCCCCAGCGCCATGTTGGTGTGTCAAGTCCCCACACTATGAGCAGAACACCATCATTCCCACCCAGAATTCTATCACTGACATCATTCATCACAATGTATCAGAAACATTACCTTTAGTATTTGGTTTGAACAGCTCATCTGGAATTTCTGCTGTACTGAGAAGTATTCACATCCACCTCCATCACAAGAGTCCCACCGATCGGCTTCCAGTGTGACGGTAATTTGTGAGTGTCCCCATCTGAAAGATAAGATGTGCAGTCAGGACCAGAAGAAAAACTATACAAGTAAAACCTTTGGGGTACAACCTCGCTGAAACCATTGACATGGCAGCCAATAAGAACATTTTAATGTAGAAAAGATAAGTCTGAGGTCCCCTCATACACTCAGGTGTCTGTTCTCTGAAGGCGACCAAATCGTACGAGAGAAGCAGATTGTCCCCTTTATCCCAGATGGTCTATCTTTAGGCTTTCAGATTCCCTCCATGTCCCTGCAAAATAGGAATTGGTAACTAGTTATAGACAGACAGATGTGTCACCAGAAATGATGAGTGATCAAAAAATCCGGCTGCCATCTATCTTCTTGGGGTATGAGCCAAGGTTCAAGAAATCCAAGCCGGCCTGTGTTAGGGGCTGGAGGATCGGGGGGGATGGATGCTGGTTGGAGCATCTTCAGAGGAGTCTGCTATGCAGAAAGAAATCCAAGAGAGCTTGGGGTAAACAGCTGCTGGATGGTCATCACATTAAGACCTCATTGCACAACCCTTAAAATTACCTCTAAGGCCCCTTTCACACTGGGGCGCTTTGCAGGCGCTACAGCGATAAAAATAGTGCCTGCAAAGCTCCCTGAAACAACTGCTGCTGTCTCTCCAATGTGAAAGCCCCGAAGGCTGAAGGCTTTCACACTGGAGTGGTGCGCTGGCAAGTCCTGCTAGCAGCATCTTTGGAGCGGTGAAGGAGCGGTCTATACACCACTCCTTCACTGCTCCTGCCCATTGAAATCAATGTGGCAACGTGGCTATACCGCCGCCATAGTGCTGCTGCAGCGCCACTTTGCATGCGGTTTTAACCCTTTTTCGGCCGCTAGTGAGAGTTAAAACAGCCCCAGCTAGCGGCTGAATAGCGCCGCTAAAACGACGGTAAATCGGAGCTAAAATTAGTGCAGTTTTACCGCCGATGCCGCCCCCGCCCCAGTTTGAATGGGGCTTAACTGCTTGTATAGCGTTATAGGACCAATTCATATTTAGAGTCTGCTGCTAAAATATTAGGACCACCAATAGCCACTCCTAAAGGGTCTAGTGTCATTGGGAGGGAAGGAATTAAGCCAATAGCTGCTCTAAGCCCTTGTACACGCGGTCGGAGATTTCCGATGGTATGTGTCCTATCGGACCGTTTTGTCGGATATTCCGACTGTGTGTGGTCTGCATCGGACTGTTTCCCTTCGGAGTATCCGACGGACCAACTTTTCCAACTTGCCGGTAAAATTTTCCGACAAAATGCTCCGATCATGTGTAGCCTACTCCGACGGACAAAGTGCCACACATGCTCAGATAAAATTCCTAGACCAAAGCTATTGGCTACTAGCCTGAACGTAGTCCCGTTGTAATGAAATAACATCATCACGTTCTGTGCAATCGGATTTTCTGACAACTTTGTCCGACCGTGTGTATGCAACATCACTTCCGGACCTCTCCTGGAATTAATCCGTCAGAATTACTCCGATGGATTTGGTTGTCGGAATCTCCGACCCGTGTGTACAAGGGCTTAGAGGAATTATTCATTACTGGCCCAAAACATTAGGGCCACTATCAACTTTAACCACTTCCCGCCCAAGGACATCATATGAGTCACTTTGACTGGAGATATCTGAATAATGCCTGCAGCTATTTGCAATTCCCTGCAAATTAAAAGCCATCATAGCAGCTGTTTAGCCACTTGATTGCTTTTACAGGCAGTGGGAGGGGACACCTCCTTTCTAACTCCAAACCGGTAACCTGTAAAAAGTTTTAAAGTGTAGCCAGTGAAGATTTTTATGTACGAAAGTCTGGCGAGTGTGCACAATTTTAAAGTATGACATGTTAGGTATCTATTTAATCGATGTCACATCATCTTTCACATTATGCAAAAACATTGGGCTAAATATTGTGTTTTGTTTTGTTATTTTTTATAATTTATGAAAGTGTTTTTTTTTTTTTTTTGAAAAATTGCTGCACAAATAATAAATTAAAACGACTGCCGTTTTATTCCCTAGGGTCTTTGGGAATTTTAGATATATGAATTTTATATATAATCGCCTTGAGGCGATTCAGTTCGCGTTGTTCGCTAACGATATGTTATTATTTTTCGGAGACCCTTAGTCTTCATTAGTGGCAGCTATGTTCTTTATAACCACATGTGGCTTTTTCTCTGGTTTTACCATTACCTGGGGCAAAGCGGTCCTTTTACTGTTAGACCCTCGGTCAGTGAATTTGGCAACCACTCCATCACAAATAACAGGGGTTTTGTCATTTAAATACTTAGGAGTCTTTGTCACCCCTCATGTCAATGATTATGTAGAGAGGAATCTGGACCCCTTACTCACTCAGTTAAAACAGACTGCTAAGACATGGAGTAAGTTGCCCCTAACGATAATAGGTAGTAGACATGTGCAAAAGGAAAAAATTTGTTTAGTTTCGTTTCGTTTTAATTAGTTAATTCATTAATTTCGTTTAGTTATATTCGTTAACTTCCTTAAATTCGTTTTCGGATTTCGTTTAGTTTTCTACCGAATTCAAAAAATTGGCCGCATTCGAAAATATTTAAACGAAATTCGAAAATATTTCTACCGGATTCGAAATGATTTCAACATGATTCGACATTATTTCAACCACATTCGAAAATATTTTGTGACCCGACTTTAGGGCCATGTATCTCGGGGTCACTTGGTGATAGACACTTCATGTATTTGCATACCAAATTTGGGGTTTCTAGCTATAAGTGACCCCGAGATATGTGGCCCCAAAATCGGGTCGCAAAATGTCATTCTCTGCTCTATTAACTAATAACATTTTGCGACCCGATTTTGGGGCCACATATCTCGGGGTCACTTATAGCTAGAAACCCCGAGTGTCTAGCACCAAGTGACCCCGAGATACATGGCCCTAAAGTCGGGTCACAAAATATTTTCGAATGCGGTTGAAATAATGTCGAATCATGTTGAAATAATTTTGAATGCGGTTGAAATAACTTCAAATCATGTCGAATTCATTCGTTATATTTCTTTCGTATTCGTTGTAATTTGTTATTTTTTTATTCGGACATTCGGATGCATCCGAATGTCCGAAAGATGCAAAATTACGAAACGAATTGCACAAGCCTAATAGGTAGAGCCAATCTGGTAAAGATGGTGTGAAGGCCGCAAATACTATATCTTCTAAATAACTTCAAGACATTGAGTCCCTCACTGATGAAGAGTGGACTCAAGCTATAGAAACTTTAGGCTCCATGCACGCTGGAGCTCATAAACTGCAGTTTATTGGAGTTTGGGCATTTTTTTTTAAAAGCCCATAAACTCTACTCTATGTTAGCCTATGTGTCCATGCACACATGGACGTTTTTTTAGCTTTAATGAGAAGTGGAGTTTATGGGCTTTTTTCTGAACGCCAGAAATTTGCGTTCAAAGTGCCGTTTTTCACGTCCAAAAAAACGACAAACACCGATAAACGCTTATAAACGCTTATAAAATATGCGTTTTCTGCCAGCAATCTGGCGTCCAGAAAAAGCTTTTTTGAGCTTCAGTGTGCATGAAGCCTTAAATCCCGATCTCTTCACAACGTCTGACCCAACTGTTCATTATCCACAGAGTCCCCACAATGTCTTAGATGTACTACGGCCACAGGTACCCTCATTCCCATGTTGCCCTAAGCTTCACCGATATTAGGAGTTTATTTTTACTACTACCCTAAATACCATCTTCTCCACACAAGTTTCATTCGACCTGAAAGTTGCTCGCCTGGGAGTAGTTAAAGAGGATATTCTTCTGATTGAAGTACACTTAATGTTGACGAGATCTCCGGGGCGAGATCTTTACGCTTGGCTGGTAGACCCATTTCGCAGAAATTGATTTTGTCTTCTCCGCCAACACCAGGCAACTTATAAACATAGGGGCTGCCTTAAAAAAAATTTTAAAACATAGGACTGATGGCTGGATTCTAACAAACCAACCAATTCTTTATTGTTCTTAGGAGACAATATGGGGCGCTAGGTGGTTGTTTGGTCAATGGGCTAGGAAGTTATAGGCCACTCTGTCTAATAAATATGCGCTGTATGACCCTTTAAAGAGGAAGTAAACCCTTCCAAACAACTTGGACCTACAGGTAAGCCTAGATTAAGGCTTACCTGTAGGTCCAAGCAATATCTCCTAAACCTATATGGTTTAGGAGATATTTGCCCGAAAATGGGCACCGCTGTCTACGGCGCATGCGCCGTAGACAGCGGCGCGCAGGCGCACTAAATGCGGCAAATCCATGAATGGATTTGCCTAATTTGTCGACTCCCGTGCGCATGCGCGGGAGTGACGTCATCGCGGCTTCGCCGAGTGGCAGCGGCGGAGCTGCGAGACGCGACTCCCGTGCGCATGCGCGGGAGTGACGTCATCGCGGCTTCGCCGCTGTGATTCGTCGGAGCTGCGAGACGCCACCAGCAACATGGATGCGGCGGACTACAGGGATCAGCGGCGACTTCGCTGGCTCCTGTGTCAGGTAAGTGACACATAATGAGCTACTATGCGATGCATAGTAGTCCATTATGCTTTACCTTTGCAGGGAAAAAAAGAGGAAGTTAACCCATCAGGGTTTACTTCCTCTTTAATGTAGAATATTGACAGATACTTGAGTAGTACTTCTCTGTGTGTGTGATATTTGTTATAGTTGAAGGTCTCTTATACCTGTTATGGAATGATCTCCAAGTCACATGTTCTCTTTGAATTTTATTTCTATTTGGAAGTCTATGTGATGCTTCTATTCAATCTACAGGAGCGTGTTTCTGTATAAATTGTTATTGTAAAATTAAAGAGAAAGTAAACCCTGATGAGTTTACTTCCTCTTTCATTCCCTCCAAAGGTAAAGCATAATGGACTACTATGCATCGCATCGCATCGCATCACATAGTAGTCCATTATGTGTCACTTACCTGACACAGGAGCCAGCCAAGTCACCGCTGTCCCCTGTAGTCTGGCGCATCCATCTTCTCGGTGGGTCTCGCAGCTCCGCCGCTGTCATTCGGCGAAGCTGCGATGACGCCACTCCCGCGCATGCTGTTTACGGCACATGCGCCGCAGACATCGGTGCCTGTCTTTCGGCAAATATCTCCTAAACCGTGTAGGTTTAAGAGATATTTCTTGGACCTACAGGTAAGCCTTAATCTAGGCTTACCTGTAGGTCAAAGTTGGTTGTAAGGGGTTTACAACTACTTTAAGATCTGTTTAACAAAAATTACCTAATACAAAAAAAAAAAGTAATATTACCATGTTTCACAACACGTTGGATCTGAATTTGGTTCCCATGCTTGTCTATGGCTGTTTCTCCTTGTAAACTGACAGTATATTGGTGTCCTTGGATCTGGATTGTGATCTGGGCCTTGTTGTCATTTTTTGCTTCTTCCAGCTCCAGGTTTGTCATCTTTCCAAAGGGAATCATAGTTCTTCCATTACCATATCTCCATTCCACCAGTTTCCCGGTGAGCTCTGCTGCCCTCTCCCGGTTCTTTCTGTCTTTTAACCGGATTATAATCATTTCTATCTCCCCGGACACAGGTAGGACGTCCCGGGTGAGGCCCACAATCCGGATGGAGGGGTCGGGTGGTTTGTAAATGACAGAGACCTGAAACTTTTTCTGGAGGTCGGAGATCTTCTGCACCTCGGCGTCTTCTAATTCGGAGATACATTCCTCTCGGATCACCTTCTCTCCCTGCTCATTGTCGATCAGCTGCAGCAGCCAAGCCTTCGTCCTGTCCACACTCCCTTTATCTTCAGAACACAAGCTGAACACCACAGGCTCAATGCCCTCCATCAACTGGAAGGCGGGGAGCTTTGGGGCTTTTGTTAGGAGGAAAGAAAAGAGACAACGATATCACAAACTGCTCTGAAAGTGGAAATAAAAATTGTGAACAAATAGTTGATGAACGGGATGTAGACCAGGTTTGGGTATCATGGATTTTAGCTGAGGAACTGTGAGGATATCTGTATAAAGTTGATTTAATATTTAATGCTTCGCTGATTAACCACTTAACAACCGCCCTATAGCCGAATGATGGCTACAGGGCGGTTTCTTAACTCTGGGAGGCCGTCATATGACGTCCTCCCAGAACTCCGCTCTCACGCGCCCCCTGGGGCGTGCACTCGAGAGCATCCGTGACCCGGTAGCATCCCGGTGTGGACCCGGCGCATCACGGATCATGGTAAACGGGCGCTCATAGCGGGCGTTTACCACGTGATCGCTCCGTCAAATGACAGAGTGATCACTTGTAAACAAACCGGCGTCATGTTATGACGCCGGTTCCTCCCTCCCCCTCTCTGTCCCGATCGGAACAGCGGAGGGGGAAGAGATCGGTGTCAGCAGCGATGTGGGCTGCATCTGCAGTGCCCACATCGCTGCTCACCAAAAATTAACCCCTCAATTCCCTGCCATTACTCTGCAATACCCTGCAATACCCTGTAATACCCTGCAACACCTTGCAACACTCTGCAACACTCTGCAACACTCTGCAACACTCTGCAATACCCTGCAATGCTCTGCAACGCTCTGCAATGCTCTGCAACACCCGCCAATACCCTGCAACACTCTGCAATGCTCTGCAACACCCACCAATACCCTGCAACACTCTGCAATGCTCTGCAACACACACCAATATCCTGCAATTCTCTGCAACGCCATACTCTGAGATACCCAGCCATAGTCGGTGATACCCTGCAATACCCAGCCATAGACACCCCCCCCCCCCCCTCCCGCCGCCCTCCGGTGCTTCTACCGACTCGCCAATACTATCAAATCCAGAATCTTTTTTATTTTTTATTTTTTTCAGGCTTCCCAGCCTAGAGGTGACATGTGGGGTCTTATTGACCCCACATCTCACTGTAAAGAGGACCTGTCATGCCATATTCCTATTACAAGGGATGTTTACATTCCTTGTAATAGGAATAAAAGTGATCAAAAAATTTATTTTTGGGGAAAAAAATGTCAAACTAAAATAAATAAAGTAAAATGAACAATAATTTTATTTTTTTTATTTAAAAGCGCCCCTGTCCCCATGTGCTCGCATGCAGAAGCGAACGCATACGTAAGTCCCACTGCACTCGAGAGCATCCGTGACCCGGTAGCATCCCGGTGTGGACCCGGCGCATCACGGATCATGGTAAACGGCCGCTCATAGTGGGGCAGAGTGTGGTGGTAGTGGATGTGTCAGTGGGGCCGAGTGCGGTGTCAGTGGGGCCGAGTGCGGTGTCAGTGGGGCCGAGTGCGGTGTCAGTGGACGGTGTCAGTGGGGCAGAGTGTGGTGGCAGTGGATGGTGTCAGTGGGGCAGAGTGTGGTGGCAGTGGATGGTGTCAGTGGGGCCGAGAGCTGTGTCAGTGGGGCCGAGAGCTGTGTCAGTGGATGGTGTCAGTGGGGCAGAGTGCGGTGTCAGTGGGGCCGAGTGCGGTGTCAGTGGGGCAGAGTGCGGTGTCACTGGACGGTGTCAGTGGGGCAGAGTGTAATGGCAGTGAATGTGTCAGTGGGGCCGAGAGCTGTGTCAGTGGATGGTGTAAGTGGGGCAGAGTGTGGTGTCAGTGGATGGTGTCAGTGGGCAGAGTGCAGTGTCAGTGGATGGTGTAAGTGGGGCAGAGTGTGGTGTCAGTGGATGGTGTCAGTGGGCAGAGTGCAGTGTCAGTGGATGTTGTAAGTGGGGCAGAGTGTGGTGTCAGTGGATGGTGTAAGTGGGGCAGAGTGTGGTGTCAGTGGATGGTGTAAGTGGGGCAGAGTGTGGTGTCAGTGGATGGTGTCAGTGGGGCAGAGTGCGGTGTGTGGTGGCGATTTTGAAATATCATATTTATAGCAAGGAGTTTAAAGGAAACCATTCTGAATGTAGGACTTAATATTTTCAGAGGTTTTGATCTTCTATCTGATGGAAACCATTGAATGGCCCCCAGGTGTTCAGCCTTTTGTTTTCCCAATCATCTGTGCAGACAGTAAGGCACCATCTCACCAGGGGACATTAACATGCTAATGTCGGAACTGTTTGGGGTTTAATGATAAAAGCAAATTGTTAGACAATCTGGCTCCGGTCGTTCAGGCCTGACCTAGGGATGGTTCTGGGAGCTTGAGAATTAACTAATCAGAGTGTGAGCCATCCTGAACCAATCAGCATGTAGACTTGAGAATCGGCCAATCAGAGGTTGATGCAATCTCAGAGCCAATGGGTGCGTTCCATCTTCTGATTGGCCGAGAATGCATATAAAATAGGAAAAGAATTAGCTGATCTCTCTCTTGATTTCTAGACCATGGAAGGAGACCGGAAGTCTGTGTAACGTATCTCTCTCTCTCTCTCTCTCTCTCTCTCTCCTTTTTTATTATGTCTCTTCTATTTCTAATTATTTCTTTCTTAGGACTTATCTTGAAATATTGATAAATATATAGAAAGTGTATGTCTGTTGTAACCATATGACCTAAATTATCTTGGCAGCCTAAGCAACACTGTACTTGTAACATCACTTGAGTTATATGATAAGTTCTAATTATTCTAAAGTTCCTTTTCTGTATAAATAAAAGTAATTGTTTATCTTTTCGCACTGTTATCGTTCATTTTTATTCTTATGTAGACAAAGGTTTAATCACTTATTTTCTTGTATCGTTAGTAATTTAAGTGAGATATAAAAGTAGCCATAACAGGTGTCAGTGGGGCAGAGTGCGGTGTCAGTGGATGGTGTCAGTGGGGCAGAGAGCGGTGTCAGTGGGGCAGAGTGTGGTGTCAGTGGATGGTGTCAGTGGGGCAGAGAGCGGTGTCAGTGGGGCAGAGTGTGGTGTCAGTGGATGGTGTCAGTGGGGCAGAGTGTGGTGTCAGTGGATGGTGTCAGTGGGCAGAGTGCGGTGTCAGTGGGCAGAGTGCGGTGTCAGTGGGCAGAGTGCGGTGTCAGTGGATGGTGTCAGTGGGGCAGAGAGCGGTGTCAGTGGGGCAGAGAGCGGTGTCAGTGGGGCAGAGTGCGGTGTCAGTGGGGCAGAGTGCGGTGTCAGTGGGGCAGAGTGCGGTGTCAATGGATGGTGTCAGTGGGCAGAGTGCGGTGTCAGTGGATGGTGTCAGTGGGCAGAGTGCGGTGTCAGTGGGCAGAGTGCGGTGTCAGTGGATGGTGTCAGTGGGGCAGAGTGTGGTGTCAGTGGGGCAGAGTGCGGTGTCAGTGGATGGTGTCAGTGGGGCAGAGTGTGGTGTCAGTGGGGCAGAGTGCGGTGTCAGTGGATGGTGTCAGTGGATGGTGTCAGTGGGGCAGAGTGCGGTGTCAGTGGGGCAGAGTGTGGTGTCAGTGGATGGTGTCAGTGGGGCAGAGTGCGGTGTCAGTGGGGCAGAGTGCGGTGTCAGTGGGGCAGAGTGCGGTGTCAGTGGGGCAGAGTGCGGTGTCAGTGGGCAGAGTGCGGTGTCAGTGGGGCAGAGAGCGGTGTCAGTGGGGCAGAGTGTGGTGTCAGTGGGCAGAGTGCGGTGTCAGTGGACGGTGTCAGTGGGCAGAGTGCGGTGTCAGTGGATGGTGTCAGTGGGGCAGAGTGCGGTGTCAGTGGGGCAGAGTGCGGTGTCACTGGATGGTGTCAGTGGGGCAGAGTGCGGTGTCAGTGGGGCAGAGTGCGGTGTCAGTGGGGCAGAGTGCGGTGTCAGTGGGCAGAGTGCGGTGTCAGTGGATGGTGTCAGTGGGGCAGAGTGTGGTGTCAGTGGATGGTGTCAGTGGGCAGAGTGCGGTGTCAGTGGGCAGAGTGCGGTGTCAGTGGATGGTGTCAGTGGGGCAGAGTGTGGTGTCAGTGGGGCAGAGTGCGGTGTCAGTGGATGGTGTCAGTGGGGCAGAGTGCGGTGTCAGTGGGGCAGAGTGCGGTGTCAGTGGATGGTGTCAGTGGGGCAGAGTGCGGTGTCAGTGGGGCAGAGTGTGGTGTCAGTGGATGGTGTCAGTGGGGCAGAGTGCGGTGTCAGTGGGGCAGAGTGCGGTGTCAGTGGGCAGAGTGCGGTGTCAGTGGATGGTGTCAGTGGGGCAGAGAGCGGTGTCAGTGGGGCAGAGTGTGGTGTCAGTGGGCAGAGTGCGGTGTCAGTGGACGGTGTCAGTGGGCAGAGTGCGGTGTCAGTGGATGGTGTCAGTGGGGCAGAGTGCGGTGTCAGTGGGGCAGAGTGTGGTGTCAGTGGATGGTGTCAGTGGGGCAGAGTGCGGTGTCAGTGGATGGTGTCAGTGGGGCAGAGTGCGGTGTCAGTGGATGGTGTCAGTGGGGCAGAGTGCGGTGTCAGTGGGGCCGAGTGTGGTGGCAGTGGATGTGTCAGTGGGGCAGAGTGCGGTGGCAGTGGGGCCAAGTGCGGTGGCAGTGGGGCCAAGTGGCAGTGGATGTGTCAGTGGGGCAGAGTGCGGTGTGAGTGGGGCCGAGTGCGGTGTCAGTGGACGGTGTCAGTGGGCAGAGTGCGGTGTCAGTGGATGGTGTCAGTGGGGCAGAGTGTGATGTCACTGGACGGTGTCAGTGGGGCAGAGTGTGATGTCACTGGACGGTGTCAGTGGGGCAGAGTGTGATGTCACTGGATGGTGTCAGTGGGGCAGAGTGTGGTGTCACTGGATGGTGTCAGTGGGGCAGAGTGCGGTGTCAGTGGGGCAGAGTGCGGTGTCAGTGGATGGTGTCAGTGGGGCAGAGTGCGGTGTCAGTGGATGGTGTCAGTGGGGTAGAGTGCGGTGTCAGTGGATGGTGTCAGTGGGCAGAGTGCGGTGTCAGTGAATGTTGTCAGTGGGGCAGAGTGCGGTGTCAGTGGGGCAGAGTGCGGTGTCAGTGGATGGTGTCAGTGGGGCAGAGTGCAGTGTCAGTGGATGGTGTCAGTGGGGCAGAGTGCGGTGTCAGTGGATGGTGTCAGTGGGGCAGAGTGCGGTGTCAGTGGGGCAGAGTGTGGTGTCAGTGGGCAGAGTGCGGTGTCAGTGTGCGGTGTCAGTGGGCAGAGTGCGGTGTCAGTGGATGGTGTCAGTGGGGCAGAGTGTGGTGTCAGTGGATGGTGTCAGTGGGGCAGAGTGTGGTGTCAGTGGATGGTGTCAGTGGGGCAGAGTGCGGTGTCAGTGGGGCCGAGTGCAGTGTCAGTGGATGGTGTCAGTGGGGCAGAGTGCGGTATCAGTGGGGCAGAGTGCGGTGTCAGTGGATGGTGTCAGTGGGGCAGAGTGCGGTGTCAGTGGGGCAGAGTGCGGTGTCAGTGGATGGTGTCAGTGGGGTAGAGTGCGGTGTCAGTGGATGGTGTCAGTGGGGCAGAGTGTGATGTCAGTGGGGCCGAGTGCAGTGTCAGTGGATGGTGTCAGTGGGGCAGAGTGCGGTGTCAGTGGATGGTGTCAGTGGGGCAGAGTGCGGTGTCAGTGGGGCAGAGTGCGGTGTCAGTGGGGCAGAGTGCGGTGTCAGTGGATGGTGTCAGTGGGGCAGAGTGCGGTGTCAGTGGGGCAGAGTGCGGTGTCAGTGAATGGTGTCAGTGGGGCAGAGTGCGGTGTCAGTGGGGCAGAGTGCGGTGTCAGTGGATGGTGTCAGTGGGGCAGAGTGCGGTGTCAGTGGATGGTGTCAGTGGGGCAGAGTGCGGTGTCAGTGGGGCAGAGTGCGGTGTCAGTGGGCAGAGTGCGGTGTCAGTGGATGGTGTCAGTGGGGCCGAGTGCGGTGTCAGTGGACGGTGTCAGTGGGGCAGAGTGTGATGTCACTGGACGGTGTCAGTGGGGCAGAGTGTGATGTCACTGGATGGTGTCAGTGGGGCAGAGTGTGGTGGTAGTGGATGTGTCAGTGGGGTCGAATGCGGTATCAGTGGACGGTGTCAGTGGGGCAGAGTGTGGTGTCACTGGATGGTGTCAGTGGGGCAGAGTGCGGTGTCAGTGGGGCAGAGTGCGGTGTCAGTGGATGGTGTCAGTGGGGCAGAGTGCGGTGTCAGTGGGGCAGAGTGCGGTGTCAGTGGATGGTGTCAGTGGGGCAGAGTGCGGTGTCAGTGGGGCAGAGTGCGGTGTCAGTGGGGCAGAGTGCGGTGTCAGTGGATGGTGTCAGTGGGGCAGAGTGCGGTGTCAGTGGGGCAGAGTGCGGTGTCAGTGGGGCAGAGTGCGGTGTCAGTGGGGCAGAGTGCGGTGTCAGTGAATGGTGTCAGTGGGGCAGAGTGCGGTGTCAGTGGGGCAGAGTGCGGTGTCAGTGGATGGTGTCAGTGGGGCAGAGTGCGGTGTCAGTGGACTGTGTCAGTGGGGCAGAGTGCGGTGTCAGTGGATGGTGTCAGTGGGGCAGAGTGCGGTGTCAGTGGATGGTGTCAGTGGGCAGAGTGCGGTGTCAGTGAATGGTGTCAGTGGGGCAGAGTGCGGTGTCAGTGGGGCAGAGTGTGGTGTCAGTGGATGGTGTCAGTGGGGCAGAGTATGGTGTCAGTGGGGCAGAGTGCGGTGTCAGTGGGCAGAGTGCGGTGTCAGTGGATGGTGTCAGTGGGGCAGAGTGCGGTGTCAGTGGATGGTGTCAGTGGGGCAGAGTGCGGTGTCAGTGGACGGTGTCAGTGGGGCAGAGTGCGGTGTCAGTGGAAGGTGTCAGTGGAAGGTGTCAGTGGATGGTGTCAGTGGGGCAGAGTGCGGTGTCAGTGGATGGTGTCAGTGGGGCAGAGTGCGGTGTCAGTGGAAGGTGTCAGTGGGGCAGAGTGCGGTGTCAGTGGACGGTGTCAGTGGGCAGAGTGCGGTGTCAGTGGAAGGTATCAGTGGGCAGAGTGCGGTGTCAGTGGATGGTGTCAGTGGGGCAGAGTGCGGTGTCAGTGGGGCAGAGTGCGGTGTCAGTGGGGCAGAGTGCGGTGTCAGTGGATGGTGTCAGTGGGGCAGAGTGCGGTGTCAGTGGGGCAGAGTGCGGTGTCAGTGGGGCAGAGTGCGGTGTCAGTGGGGCAGAGTGCGGTGTCAGTGGATGGTGTCAGTGGGGCAGAGTGCGGTGTCAGTGGATGGTGTCAGTGGGGCAGAGTGCGGTGTCAGTGGATGGTGTCAGTGGGCAGAGTGCGGTGTCAGTGAATGGTGTCAGTGGGGCAGAGTGCGGTGTCAGTGGGGCAGAGTGTGGTGTCAGTGGATGGTGTCAGTGGGGCAGAGTGCGGTGTCAGTGGATGGTGTCAGTGGGGCAGAGTGCGGTGTCAGTGGATGGTGTCAGTGGGCAGAGTGCGGTGTCAGTGGATGGTGTCAGTGGGGCAGAGTGCGGTGTCAGTGGATGGTGTCAGTGGGGCAGAGTGCGGTGTCAGTGGACGGTGTCAGTGGGGCAGAGTGCGGTGTCAGTGGAAGGTGTCAGTGGGCAGAGTGCGGTGTCAGTGGATGGTGTCAGTGGGGCAGAGTGCGGTGTCAGTGGATGGTGTCAGTGGGGCAGAGTGCGGTGTCAGTGGAAGGTGTCAGTGGGGCAGAGTGCGGTGTCAGTGGATGGTGTCAGTGGGCAGAGTGCGGTGTCAGTGGATGGTGTCAGTGGGGCAGAGTGCGGTGTCAGTGGGGCAGAGTGTGGTGTCAGTGGATGGTGTCAGTGGGGCAGAGTGCGGTGTCAGTGGATGGTGTCAGTGGGGCAGAGTGCGGTGTCAGTGGATGGTGTCAGTGGGCAGAGTGCGGTGTCAGTGGATGGTGTCAGTGGGGCAGAGTGCGGTGTCAGTGGATGGTGTCAGTGGGGCAGAGTGCGGTGTCAGTGGACGGTGTCAGTGGGGCAGAGTGCGGTGTCAGTGGAAGGTGTCAGTGGGGCAGAGTGCGGTGTCAGTGGATGGTGTCAGTGGGCAGAGTGCGGTGTCAGTGGATGGTGTCAGTGGGGCAGAGTGCGGTGTCAGTGGGGCAGAGTGTGGTGTCAGTGGATGGTGTCAGTGGGGCAGAGTGCGGTGTCAGTGGACGGTGTCAGTGGGCAGAGTGCGGTGTCAGTGGATGGTGTCAGTGGGGCAGAGTGCGGTGTCAGTGGAAGGTGTCAGTGGGGCAGAGTGCGGTGTCAGTGGGGCAGAGTGCGGTGTCAGTGGGGCAGAGTGCGGTGTCAGTGAATGGTGTCAGTGGGGCAGAGTGCGGTGTCAGTGGATGATGTCAGTGGGGCAGAGTGCGGTGTCAGTGGATGGTGTCAGTGGGCAGAGTGCGGTGTCAGTGGAAGGTGTCAGTGGGGCAGAGTGCGGTGTCAGTGGGGCAGAGTGCGGTGTCAGTGGGGCAGAGTGCGGTGTCAGTGGATGGTGTCAGTGGGGCAGAGTGCGGTGTCAGTGGATGGTGTCAGTGGGGCAGAGTGCGGTGTCAGTGGATGGTGTCAGTGGGCAGAGTGCGGTGTCAGTGAATGGTGTCAGTGGGGCAGAGTGCGGTGTCAGTGGGGCAGAGTGTGGTGTCAGTGGATGGTGTCAGTGGGGCAGAGTGCGGTGTCAGTGGATGGTGTCAGTGGGGCAGAGTGCGGTGTCAGTGGATGGTGTCAGTGGGCAGAGTGCGGTGTCAGTGGATGGTGTCAGTGGGGCAGAGTGCGGTGTCAGTGGATGGTGTCAGTGGGGCAGAGTGCGGTGTCAGTGGACGGTGTCAGTGGGGCAGAGTGCGGTGTCAGTGGAAGGTGTCAGTGGGCAGAGTGCGGTGTCAGTGGATGGTGTCAGTGGGGCAGAGTGCGGTGTCAGTGGATGGTGTCAGTGGGGCAGAGTGCGGTGTCAGTGGAAGGTGTCAGTGGGGCAGAGTGCGGTGTCAGTGGACGGTGTCAGTGGGCAGAGTGCGGTGTCAGTGGATGGTGTCAGTGGGGCAGAGTGCGGTGTCAGTGGAAGGTGTCAGTGGGGCAGAGTGTGGTGTCACTGGATGGTGTCAGTGGGGTAGAGTGTGGTGGCAGTGGATGTGTCAGTGGGGCAGAGTGCGGTGTCAGTGGGGCAGAGTGTGGTGTCAGTGGGGCAGAGTGTGATGTCAGTGGATGGTGTCAGTGGATGGTGTCAGTGGGGCAGAGTGCCTTGTCAGTGGATGGTGTCAGTGGGCAGAGTGCGGTGTCAGTGGATGGTGTCAGTGGGCAGAGTGTGGTGTCAGTGGATGGTGTCAGTGGGGCAGAGTGCGGTGTCAGTGGGGCAGAGTGCGGTGTCAGTGGGGCAGAGTGCGGTGTCAGTGGGGCAGAGTGCGGTGTCAGTGGATGGTGTCAGTGGGTGGTGTCAGTGGGGCAGAGTGCAGTGTCAGTGGGGCAGAGTGCGGTGTCAGTGGGGCAGAGTGCGGTGTCAGTGGGGCAGAGTGCGGTGTCAGTGGATGTGTCAGTGGGGCAGAGTGCGGTGTCAGTGGATGGTGTCAGTGGGGCAGAGTGCGGTGTCAGTGGGGCAGAGTGTGGTGTCAGTGGATGGTGTCAGTGGGGCAGAGTGTGGTGTCAGTGGATGGTGTCAGTGGGGCAGAGTGTGGTGTCAGTGGATGGTGTCAGTGGGTGGTGTCAGTGGGGCAGAGTGCGGTGTCAGTGGATGGTGTCAGTGGGGCAGAGTGTGGTGTCAGTGGATGGTGTCAGTGGGGCAGAGTGTGGTGTCAGTGGATGGTGTCAGTGGGGCAGCGTGTGGTGTCAGTGGATTGTGTCAGTGGGTGGTGTCAGTGGGGCAGAGTGCGGTGTCAGTGGATGGTGTCAGTGGGGCAGAGTGTGGTGTCAGTGGATGGTGTCAGTGGGGCAGAGTGTGGTGTCAGTGGATGGTGTCAGTGGGGCAGAGTGTGGTGTCAGTGGATGGTGTCAGTGGATGGTGTCAGTGGGGCAGAGTGCGGTGTCAGTGGGGCAGAGTGCGGTGTCAGTGGGGCAGAGTGCGGTGTCAGTGGATGGTGTCAGTGGGCAGAGTGCGGTGTCAGTGGATGGTGTCAGTGGGCAGAGTGTGGTGTCAGTGGATGGTGTCAGTGGGGCAGAGTGCGGTGTCAGTGGGGCAGAGTGCGGTGTCAGTGGGGCAGAGTGCGGTGTCAGTGGGGCAGAGTGTGGTGTCAGTGGATGGTGTCAGTGGGTGGTGTCAGTGGGGCAGAGTGTGGTGTCAGTGGGGCAGAGTGCGGTGTCAGTGGGGCAGAGTGCGGTGTCAGTGGGGCAGAGTGCGGTGTCAGTGGGGCAGAGTGCGGTGTCAGTGGGGCAGAGTGCGGTGTCAGTGGGGCAGAGTGCGGTGTCAGTGGATGTGTCAATGGGGCAGAGTGCGGTGTCAGTGGGGCAGAGTGTGGTGTCAGTGGATGGTGTCAGTGGGTGGTGTCAGTGGGGCAGAGTGTGGTGTCAGTGGGTGGTGTCAGTGGGGCAGAGTGCGGTGTCAGTGGGGCAGAGTGCGGTGTCAGTGGGGCAGAGTGCGGTGTCAGTGGATGGTGTCAGTGGGGCAGAGTGTGGTGTCAGTGGGGCAGAGTGCGGTGTCAGTGGATGGTGTCAGTGGGGCAGAGTGTGGTGTCAGTGGGGCAGAGTGCGGTGTCAGTGGGGCAGTGGACTTTTAATTACCAAAAAAAATAAAAATAAACAAAAATCAAAGATATGCAGAAATAGAGAAGAAAAGATATGAGATAAAGGCTACTGAGTGGGCACTGCACAATGAAGTCCTTATGCCAGGATGAGATGGCACTGCAGGGAGAACTAGACTGCAATCTTCAAGCAGCAGCCCTGGAATGTCCCTGGAAAGACCAGACTGAGCTGCAGGGAAGTGAAGACCCTCAGCTCTGCCCTCCCCCAGCGGTCTGTCGGTGTCCCCTTATCTCGCTCCGCAGGCTCTCTGTTCCTCTCGATTTCTGGACAGGTCACATGATCGGCTGGCAGAGGGGAAGAGCCGAGGCTGTGTGTCTGCAGGGCGGCTGTGAGGGGGAGAGACCAGTGCCCACTCCGTGCCATGTGTCACCAACACAGCGCCGGAGACTTGGCCAGAGCGCCGGGCAGTGCACGCAGGGAGGGAGACACCTGCACGGGGAATCCCATTACAGAGTAATAATAGGAGACTCCTCAGCACTGTGTCCGGGGCTCAGGCGGACTGATCCCCGGACATAGGATTCAAAACCCGTACTGTCCGGGTGAATCCCGGACGGGTGGCAACCCTAGCTCTATAGAAGGATTAGATTGGAGTCTGCTGTGATCTCTCTGTAATAAGATATAAGTCTATCCCCTCCTCCTCTTACATTGATTATTGATCACCTATAATCTGTACTATTGATCGATTCCTCTGTGTCTCCTCCTCACCTCTCCATACAATTCCTCTTCCTGTCTCTCCCCCACATCCGGGGATTCCTCCTCCTGTGCGGTAACGCTGGGACCTGTAGCTCCTCCCCCTCCGCTCCTGATTGGTCAGTCCTCCTCCCTGAACCATCAGGCTCTCCAATCACAGCCGCCTCTTGGTCTTATCACACCACTTCCTGGTTGCCATGGGGATATCACATGACAGTTAAGTCTCCTCCCCCTCACTGTTCTCCCGGCGGCCATCTTTGATAACGGTCGGCACCAGTCTGAGCTTCTATCCCCTCATGATGTATAGTAATATAATGTGATGTCATGGAGTCACTCATAGTGTGTGTACCCCGGAGAGCCACCAGAGGGGGATATTATATTCCCATCACATATCTACACAACATTAACACAAATCTCTATGGGGGAGAGCGGGGCATGCTGGGAGATGTAGTCCTCCATACACAGATCCCCTGCTGGCCTAACTGCTCCATAAAGGGGAGGAGCTTCATCAATCTACTCCCTGATAGGTCCGATCCTGATGATGTCATCCTGGTCACATGACCTGGTCCTATAAATATCCTTTGCAGCCACACAGCCGTGTCAGTTGACTTTGCATCTCTGAAGAGACAGGTTCTGTTTAGAGGAGCTCCCTCAGGTCTCTGTGTGTTTCATTGTATTGGAACTCCAGTGATTTGATTTTAGTGTCAGTTGATTCTTTTTGATCGGCGAGAGCTGATTTATTTCTCGATTTTCTGTAGTAATTGATTTTTTTGTATCAATTACAATTAATATAAGAATGAGGCGTCCAACCCTCACCTTGATTCTTATGTTTTTACTCCCATTGGGAGGAAGAGGGAACATCACCGAAGACCCCCCAGACATCCACATGCTGGATGAGGGGGCGATTATCAGAACGACCATGAAGGACGTGGTCAACACAACGCAAAACCAACCTCCAGAGATTCTCATGGCGGAGAAGAATGCGGCTATCAAGCCCATGGAGGAACCTTCAAAGGAAATGGTCATAGAAATGGCAAACGGGCCACCGGAACCCTCTGGCTGGTTCCCATTACTGGACAGCACTGCATTGTGGGTAATGATGACAATCTGGGGAAGTATTATCATTCTGAAATACATCCTGGGGCTTGTCATCATACAGCCGCTGCTGCCTGCAATGCTGCAGGTGCTGCTGGTAATATACATCAAGTCATTCAAACCATTCTCCACAACGTCAAGTGATAACATCACCGACCCACCATCACGTGAGGACATGACCCCACCATCACGTGAGGACATGGCCCCACCATCAAGTGAGGACATGGTCCCACCATCAAGTGAGGACATGGTCCCACCATCAAGTGAGGACATGGCCCCACCATCAAGTGAGGACATGGTCCCGCCATCAAGTGAGGACATGACCCCACCATCAAGTGAGGACATGGTCCCACCATCAAGTGAGGACATGGCCCCTCCATCAAGTGAGGACATGACCCCGCCATCAAGTGAGGACATGACCCCTCCATCAAGTGAGGACATGGCCCCTCCATCAAGTGAGGACATGGCCCCTCCATCAAGTGAGGACATGGTCCCGCCGTCACGTGAGGACATGGTCCCACCATCAAGTGAGGACATGGCCCCTCCATCAAGTGAGGACATGGTCCCTCCATCAAGTGAGGACATGACCCCACCATCAAGTGAGGACATGGCCCCTCCATCAAGTGAGGACATGGTCCCGCCGTCACGTGAGGACATGGTCCCACCATCAAGTGAGGACATGGCCCCTCCATCAAGTGAGGACATGGTCCCTCCATCAAGTGAGGACATGGCCCCACCATCACGTGCTTCATCCCAGATAGTTAAGCTCAAGAAAAACAGCAGCCTCAGACGACCCAGTGCTATTCCCCGTCCTATCAACCCACGAAAGGCGGGCAGCATCACCCCAACATGTGCTAACAGCGCTCCACCATTACATGTTTTGCCCTGGGTGATTGACTTAAGGAAAAACAGCAGGAGACTCAGTGCCATTCCCCGTCTTATCACCCGCCGAAAGACTGAAGACATCACCACGCAGATTGGCAGTGGTGCCCCAGTTGCTTCACACCAGATAAATGAGCCCAGGAAAAACAGCAGCCTCAGACGACCCAGTGCTATTCCCCGTCCTATCAACCCACGAAAGACGGGTGGCATCACCCCAACATCTGCTAACAGTGCTCCACCATTACATATTTTGCCCTGGGTGATTGACTTAAGGAAAAACAGCAGGCGACCCAGTGCCATTCCCCGTCTTATCACCCGCCGAAAGACTGAAGACATCACCACACAGATTGGCAGCGGTGCCCCACTTGCTTCACACCAGATAAATGAGCCCAGGAAAAACAACAGCCTCAGGCGACCCAGTGCTATTCCCCGTCCTATCAACCCACGAAAGACGGGTGGCATCACCCCAACATCTGCTAACAGCGCTCCACCATTACATGTTTTGCCCTGGGTGATTGACTTAAGGAAAAACAGCAGGCGACCCAGTGCCATTCCCCGTCTTATCACCCGTCGAAAGACTGAAGACATCACCACACAGATTGGCAGTGGTGCCCCACTTGCTTCACACCAGATAAATGAGCCCAGGAAAAACAACAGCCTCAGGCGACCCAGTGCTATTCCCCGTCCTATCAACCCACGAAAGACGGGCAGCATCACCCCAACATGTGCTAACAGCACTTCACCAGTATGTGTTTTGCCCTGGGTGATTGAACTAATGAAAAACAGCAGGCGACCCAGTGCCATTCCCCGTCTTATCACCCGCCGAAAGACTGAAGACATCACCACACAGATTGGCAGCGGTGCCCCACTTGCTTCACACCAGATAAATGAGCCCAGGAAAAAATGCTGCCTCTGGCGACCCAGTTCTATTCCCCGTCCTATCAACCCACGAAAGACGGGTGGCATCACCCCACCATGTGCTAACAGCGCTTCACCAGTATGTGTTTTGCCCTGGGTGATTGACCTAAGGAAAAACGGCAGGCGACCCAGTGCCATTCCCTGTCTTATCACCCGTCGAAAGACTGAAGACATCACCACACAGATTGGCAGTGGCACCCCACCATCACATGCTGAAGCACCCCCCCGGATAAATAAGCTCAGGAAAAACAGCAGCCTCAGGCAACCCAGCGATATTATACATCCTATCACTGCACAAAAGACAGGTGACATGACCCCACCATGTGATAACAGCAATCCACCATCAGTGGACAGTGTCACTAGGGCAGTGGACAGTGTCACTAGGGCAGTGGACGGTGTCAGTAGAACAGTAGAGGATTTCAGTGGAGCAGAAGATGGTGTCGGTAGATCAGTGGGTGTTGTGACTAGGGCAGTGGATGGTGCCAGTATGGCAGAGGTTGATCTCCTCAGATCAATGGTCAGTGTCAGGAAAGCAGTTGGTGGTATCAGTACAGCAGCGGACGGTGTGTGGACAGAGGACAGTGTCAGTACAGCAGCGGACGGTGTGTGGACAGAGGACAGTGTCAGTACAGCAGCGGACGGTGTGTGGACAGAGGACCGTGTCAGTACAGCAGCGGACGGTGTGTGGACAGAGGACAGTGTCAGTACAGCAGCGGACGGTGTGTGGACAGAGGACAGTGTCAGTACAGCAGCGGACGGTGTGTGGACAGAGGACCGTGTCAGTACAGCAGCGGACAGTTTCAGTAGAGCACTGGATTCTATACTTGGGGTAGTGGAAGGTGCCATTATGCTAGATGACAGTGTCAGCAGAGTACTGGACATGGTCAGGAAAGCAAGACGGTGTCAGTAGAGCAGTGGTTGGTGTCAGTAGGGCAGAGGACACCGTACAACTCAAAATCATCATAAAGGAGTCATGCTACCTAAAAATTATGGTTCTAAACAACTCACTGTGGGGGGTGAAGGGCAGAGGCAGCTCTTTTAATTAGGCAAATTAGGAGGTCGCCTAAGGCCTCGTGTTTCCAGGGGCCTTGACGGCTGCCTACTTTGCCTAGCTGACCACTCTTCCAGACCACCCATCGTCGTTATACATGGTACTTTGCAGAGGAATATTGTTGTTATGGAAGCAGCTAGCTACCTCTTCTTCAGATAAAAATGGTCTCTGCAGCCTCAAGATTCGCAGCAAGATCACTTTTATCGGCGGCGGGAGAGGGTTGGGGGCCCTCTCCCACCGTCGATACATGGCACATTGCAGAGGAATATTGTTGTTATGGAAGCAGCTAGCTACCATAGCCCCGGTATCCTCTTCTTCAGATAAAAATGGTCTCTGCGGCTGCAAGATTTGCCTCAAGATCACTTGTATCGGCGGCAGGAGAGGGGGGGGGGCCCTCTCCCGCCGTCAATACACACATGTGAGGTATCGCTGCGATCGGTAGAGCGAGAGCAATGATTCTAGCTCTAGACCTCCTCTGTAACTCAAAACATTCAACCTGTAGAATTTTTAAACCCGGTCTATGGAGAATTTTAAGGGTAAAAGTTTGTTGCCATTCCATGAGTGGGCGCAATTTTGAAGCGTAACACATTGGGTATCAATTTACTCTGCGTAACATTATTTTTCACAGAATAAAAAAATTGGGCTAACTTTACTGTTGTCTTATTTTTTTATTTACTTAAGTGGTTAAATTTGCAGAGATGGCTCTTTAACTAGGCAAAGTAGGCAGCCCCGAGGCCCCTGGGAGAGCGAGGCCTTAGGCGACCACCTTATTAAAAGAGCCGCCCCTTCACCCCCTCCATAGTGAGTTGTTTATAATTGTCATTTTTAGGTAGCACAGCTCCTTTATGATTAATTTGAATTGCACGATGTCAGACAATTGCACAGACAAACATTACAGAAGAAGAGTCCCCCTCATCTTCACAGAGGGACATAAGATGGACGATGTCACCTAACCCGTCCATGTGACAATCTAGAGCTGAAGGCATCATCTCTAAGCTCTATTGGACATCACTGATGTACCCCGCTCAGCGGGGGCGGGCCTTAGAGAACAAAGGCCACATATGGGCAGCACAGAGGCTTAGTGGTGAGCCTTGCAGCACTGGGGTCCTTGGTTCAAATCCTGACCAGGACACCACACCTGCAAGGAGTTTGCATGTTCTCCCTGTGCTTGCGTGGGTTTCCTCCGGGTACTCCGGTTTCCTCCCACACTCCAAAGACATGCTACATCGCGTTGGTGAGTATAGCTGCCTTCCCAGCAGCTGACCCGGGTTCGATTCCCAGCCAACGCAATTGCCAAGATAGCTGACTCTCCTGCTAAGTGCTTTGAGTTCCCAGGGAGAAGAGAGCTATACAAATTCAATTCGGAGTATTTATTAGAGATGGAATAAAATTTTAACCAAAACGAATGAAGTGAATGTGTCTTAGGTTTGCTTGTATTTTCTTAAACACTTTTGAATAATAGACTTTATTTCTTGCAGGGGGTTCTGATTACATTGTATTCTCGTTTTCAGCCAGTAGGTGGAGCACTCGGATTCTTTTCATGTATTTTCTAGACTATCCTTAGCAGCTTGGCTGAAAAAAAATGGCGGATGTTTATTGTATAGCTCAATAGCTCTCAGGCTCTTCAGATCTGATTGAGTCTGAGCACTGACTCCGCCCCCTCCCTGCCGGTGCAGTGTGGGCGGTTCCACCCGGAGCTTCAATCACACGCGGTCTGACAATACGATGATAAAACAGAGATAACATTTTATATAAAATACTTATAAACGTTACAAATATATCGGAGTGATCAGACGCTGTCACAGGCTGGTAACGGTTTGTTTACATCGGAAATGAAATACTTGTTGTTTCCGGTTTCTTAGACCATAGAGATGATTGGGGATGTTTCAGTCCTCCATCATCTCTATGGTCAGCGGAACCGGCAGCTTCAGTCCCGGACTCCCCGGTGGGAAGGGAAAGCCTGAAATTGTCTATTGTCATTGTCTATTCTGACATTAGGAGACTCTCCCGCCTTCAGAATACACAGATCAGCTCTGCAGGCTATTACCTGCAGTACTGAGCGAGCGGAAATATACCAACAGGGCACCAAAGTCTTACAGTGCTTTGCAAAAGTATTCACCCCCCCTTGGCATTTTTCGTATTTTATTGCCTTACAACCTGGAATTAACATGGATTGTTTGAGGATTTGCATTATTTAATTTACAGAACACGCCCACAACTTTGAAGATTTTTTATTTATTTATTGTGAAGCCAACAACAAAGGACAAAATAACAGAAACAGTCAATGTGCATAACTATTCACCCCCTAAAGTCAATACTTTGTAGAGCCACCTATCACAGCCCCAAGTCACTTTGGATAAGTCTCTATGAGTCTTGCCACATCTTACCACTGGGATTTTTGCCCCATTCCTCCTGAGCAAAACTGCTCCTTCAAGTTGGATGGTTTGGGCTTGTGAACAGCAATCTTTAAGTCTGACCACAGATTTTCTATGGGATTGAGGTCTGGGCTTTGACTAGACCATTCCAACACATTTACACGTTTACCCTTAAACCACTCAAGTGTTGCTTTAGCAGTGTGTTTGGGGCCATTGTCCTGCTGGAAGGTGAACCTCCTAAAAATGAAGGAACACTATCATCGTTTAAATGTTAAGAATATAACGGAGTATGTAAAAAGGAAATTAAGGACATCACAGAGGATGGGGGGAGGGGGGGGAGACACTCTTTACGTTTAGAGGAAAAAAGATTTAATCTCCAAATACGGAAAGGTTTCTTCACAGTAAGAGCTGAGAAAAAAGTGGAATAGACTCCCTCCAGAGGCGATTCTGGCCAGCTCAGTAGATTGCATTAAAAAAGGCCTGGATTCTTTTCCTAAAAGTACATAATATAACGGGGTGACATTTATAGGGAAAGTTTATCTGGGGAAAATTTGATTGCCTCTCGGGGGATCAGGAAGGAATTTTTTTTTTCCCTGCTGTAGCAAATTGGAGCATACATTGCTGGGGTTTTTATTTATTTTTTGCCTTCCTCTGGATCATTTGTGGGTGAAAGATTGTGTATATGGGATTGTATTATTATTTATTTATTCATTTTTTTGGTTGAACTGGACGGACTTGTGTCTTTTTTTTCGACCTGACTAACTATGTAATAATGAATACAGTGAAGAAGAACCGATGACGGATAGAATGGTATATCAGAATACATCATATTTAATGTAAAAAAAAAAAAAACTCCTTTTTATTTATTTCATTCGTTTATTAAAGGGTCAGCTCCAGCCAATTGGAACGCTTCTGCTGGCCAGAATTGCTGAGCCACTGCATTACCTCCTCTTTGGCACGAGACCTAAACTTCCCCATTGACTTGTGCTCCATCACCCCCTCCTATTTCCTGATGCCAGCACACTAACCCACACACCTATATATTGCCATGGATTGGCCGCAGGAAAGGAACATTCCAGCACTTTCCTGGTGCCAACATGGAAACATACCTACAGTGTCTGACAAAAGTAAGTACACCCCTCACATTTTTGTGTAAATCTTTTCTTCTATCTTTTCATGTGACAACACTGAAGAAATGACACTTGTCTAGTGATAGACGAACTTCCGACAGGACGTTTCGCGAAAGCGGCCGATAGTTCGCGAACCCGGAACGTTCACGGCGGGCCCCATAGGAGGCGAACTTTGCAAACCTACAGGTCAAATTTGCAGCCACAAAATAATTACTAGCTGTGCAAACATAGTCCCACCACATGGCCAATGACATAACACATGTATGAGGTGAATTTGGGATCGACAACTACAAGCATTCTTTTTTATATGGGAAATTGTTGCGACAATTCAGGGCTGTGGAGCGCATTAAGGCAATGGAGGAGAGGGAAGGTCAGGGTAGGCAAAGAAGAGGGTGCAGGAGATGATCACCAGCAGCGTGACATACAGCAATGACACCTGCACCGTGATAGAGAGCACTGACATCAGCAGCGTGACATAAAGCACTAACACCAGCACCGTGATATACAGCACTGACAGCAGCACCGTGATAGAGAGCACTGACATCAGCAGCGTGACATAAAGCACTCACACCAGCACCGTGATATACAGCACTGACAGCAGCACCGTGACAGAGAGCACTGACATCAGCACCATGATATACAGAACTGACACCTGCACCGTAAGCAGCCCCAGGAGGAAGTCAGCATAGCACAGGGATGGTGGGAGCCCCTCATAATGAGCATAGCACAGGGATGGTGGTAGCCCCTCATAATAAGCAGCCCCAGGAGGATGTCAGCATAGCACAGGGATGGTGGGAGCCCCTCATAATAACCAGCCCCAGGAGTAAGTCAGCACAGCACAGGGATGGTGGGAGCACCTCAAAATATGCACAGCAGAGGTACAGCCCCAGGAGGAAGTCAGCACAGCACAGGGATGGTGGGGGCCCCTCATAATGAGCATAGCACAGGGATGGTGGGATCCCCTCATAATATGCACAGCAGAGGTACAGCCCCAGGAGGATGTCAGCACAGCACAGGGATGGTGGGAGCCCCTCATAATATGCACAGCAGAGGTACAGCCCCAGGAGGATGTCAGCACAGGGATGGTGGGAGCCCCTCATAATAAGCAGCCCCAGTAGAAATATGACACCGCTCAACCTCTTCAAAGAGGAGGGTAGGGGCATATAGTACGGTGTGCTTTTTTTGGACAAGGAAGTGAGCCAAATGAAGAAAGAAGGTCTCTGTGCTGGATTAAAAAAATTGTTTATAGACATATACATGGTCTACTGGTCACATGTGTTGAATTCCTCCGAGATCCATGCCTCATTCATTTTTAGAAATGTGAGGTAGTTAACACTGTCGTGAGCTAGGCGAGTACGCTTATCGGTCACAATCCCCCCTGCTGCGCTGAACGTCCTTTCGGACAGGACACTGGATGAGGGGCAAGCCAACAGTTCGATTGCAAATTGGGCAAGCTCTGGCCAGAGGTCAAGCCTGCCCACCCAGTAGTCCAGGGGTTCATCACTCCTCAAAGCGTCCACATCGGCCGTTAACCCGATGTAGTCGGACACCTGACGGTCTAGGCGTTCCCTGATGCTGGATCCGGATGACACCTGACGATGGGTCGGCTGAAAGAATGACCTCATATCCAAAGTCACCAACACATCTTCAAACCGGCCTCTTCTTGCAGGCGCTGTTGGATTGGTACCCACAATTCCTTCTCTGGGAGTGGGAATTGCTCCTCTGCCAGCGCACGCAAAAGCAGAATGCAGCATTTCTCGAAGCAAGGCCTGTAAGTGCTCCATTCTGCCTGCCCTCTGTGATGGCGGTAACATTTCCACCATTTTGTGTTTGTACGGGGGGTCTAAGTACGTTGCCACCCAGTACTGGTCCTTGACCCTTATGCTTTTTATATGGGGGTCCCTATTAAAACACTGGAGCATGAAGGCCCCCATTTGCACTAAACTGGAAGTGGTGTGGTGGCCTGGCTCCTGCTCATCATCCAGGATAATGTCGTCCTCTTCATTCTCCTCTCCCCATCCACGCACAACAGGGATCCCAGAAAGGTTTAAAGCATGCTCTTCTTGCTCCTCCTCATCCGCCCCGGCACCATCCTCCTCTGACTCCTCTTCAGACTCCTGTTGTTGACTTGTCTCAGATAGAGTAGCCCCCACTGGGAATTCATCCAGCATTGCGACTTCCTCATCTTCCCGCTCCTGCTCCTCCACAGCTTGATCAATGACACAACGCAATGCACGCTCCATAAAGAAGGCATAAGGTACCATGTCACTGATGGCGCCATGGCTGCGACTGACCAGTTTGGTGATCTCCTCAAATGGGCGCAGAAGTCTGCATGCGTCGTGCATGAGCAGCCACTGGCGCGGTGAAAAAAACCCCAGCTCCCCAGAACCGGTTCTGCCGCAGAGTTCATACAGGTAGACGTTAACTGCACGTTTCTGCTGGAGCAGCCTATCAAGCATATAGAAGGTTGAGTTCCATCGCGTCGGGCAATCGCAAATAAGACATCTGACCGGCAAATTGTGTCGCCGCTGAATGTCAGCAAGGCGAGCCATGGCCGTGTAAGATCTTCTGAAATGGGCCAAGATTTTCCTTGCCTTCAAAGCCCATGAAGTAGAATGCTAAGGCCTTCTCATGAAGGAGCACCCTCACTCGTTTGGGTGAGGGGAAAGGTCCTGTGATTCTCAAGGTCTGGCAGGAACAATGTTAAGAGCAGAGTGATTTCTGCGATTTTCTTTTTCTTTTTTTTTTCTCTAGGTTACATCTAGAGTTTCAAGAGCCTGGATGGCCCAGTCGGCTTTCGATCTGAGGGTCTGGGGTTTGGGTCCTGTTTGGGTGCTGCCTGTGGGGTCCTTGGGGCTGCTGATACGGCAGTCTGGTGAGTGCAAAATCCATTTCTTGCACGAAAATCGCACCGGGCTTCTCATCTCAGAATCTAAGAATCACTTGGGCACAAGTCACTTTATTACATTTTGGATGTTTTTAATACTTCATTATTGCTGTTTTATGGACATTAACTAATGATTATTATTGATATTATTATCACAATTAATGTATATATTCTCATATATGTTTTTGCTGGTCCCCAGCATTTAGTCATTTTACCAGGCACTTGTCACTTTCAGCCATTATATATATATATATATATATATATATATATATATAATATTATATATAACATTTTTTTTTTTTTTTTATCCCATTTCAGGTTTGCTATATGGGAGTTATTTAGGTTAATTCACTTCAATGCATATATCTTCACTTGCACTTTATATGGTAGTTCACCAAAATTAGAGTATTACACTTAAAGCGGGAGTCCGCCGGGAGTCCGCCGTTTTTTTTTTTTTTTAAAAGCCAGCAGCTACAAATACTGCAGCTGCTGACTTTTAAAATAATGACACTTACCCGCCCAGCGCGCCCGCGATGTCGGCACCCGAAGCCAATCTCTCGATCGTCTCTCGGGTGCTGCCGCCGCCATCTTGGGTATGGGAATCAGGAAGTGGAGCCTTGCGGCTTCATTTCCCAGTTCCCTACTGCGCATGCGCGAATCGCACTGCGCAATAAGGATGGTCCCGCTGTCTCTGGGATCTGTGTGTTTCCCAGCAGGCAGCGGGGGACCTTCGGAAAGGGGCGTCGTTTCTGCGGAAAGGGGCGTACCTTCTGCAGAATCTACGCCGGAAGTGGGTGCAGATACCTGTACTGTACAGGTACCTGCACCCCCCTCCCCCCTGAAAGGTGCCAATTGTGGCGCCGGAGGGGGGGAGGATTCCAATGAGCGAAAGGTCCACTTTAGGGTGGACCTCCGCTTTAATGTCTATGGTGGGAAGGTACACACCCACCTCTTTTTGCAACTGATTTCTTTGTATTTTACACGATTTAAGTGAACCATTTTTTTATTTTCTTTTTCTTTTATGATTACTAGTTATCTGAGGTTTGAGTGGAGCGCCATAGCTACCTATATAATTTCTTATCTTATATTCCAATCTAATAGGTTGGCAATATCAGGAAGTGGCAGCCCCCTCCTTATGTAATATTCCTTGCACCCTATCCATAGCGCAAACCTACTTTTCTTTGTCGTTGTTCTAGCTTTGGCAGAACACAACACTCCTTGCCTGTCAGCAATTCAAATTTTTCAGGCGTACTACTTGAGACGCCAACAATTATTTCCAGGAGAAGGATCTCTTCATCCCGACATCTTCCTAGCAATATGTCAGATGGGGTACTCAAGACATGGACCTATTTGTGCCCAGATTGATTACGAAGGTCGACAACTTTGTGTCGAACAAGGGGTCTGCTAGCAGGTGGAACAGACGCATTAGTCTTCCTAGGGGATCCGTTTTTCACTGATCTATGCATTTCTTCCAGTTCTGCTACTTCCGCGCCTTCTCCGCAGGATTAAGCAAGAACAGAAGGAAGTGATTCTGGTGGCCCCAGCTGGGTCCCAGAAGATCTTAATTTATCATAAAAGATGGCAGTAGGAGTCCTTTGGACTCTGCCATTATAGCCAGACCTTCTTGCACAAGGTCCGGTATTTCATCCTGCTTTACGGACAAGGAATTTTAACAGGTTTGACTGTTGCATCCCACTCTATAAAAGATCGTGGGTGATCTCCTTCAGTAGTGTCTACTTTGACTAATGCCAGGAAGCCGGCTTCCAGAATCACTTACTATAGAATCTGGAAGGCATAGGTTTCTTGGTGTGGATCCGGGGGTTGGCACCCCAGGAAGTATGTCAATGGGCAGGATTCCTGCATATGGGATCTGAAATGAAGCTGGCCTTGACTTTTATCAAGAGCCAGATCCAGGCCGTGTCAGTGTCTCTTCGTACGGCCTCTTGCTTCCCACTCTTGGCGTGTAGCTTATTCAGGGGGTAACACGGTTTATTCCCCCTATCAAGGCACCTCTAAATCCTTAGGATTTAAAATTGGTTTGTTAAATCAACCGTTTGAACCTTATGAGAAATTCTCTTGGTTCTTTGACAAGAAAGATAATCTTTTTTGCTTGCCATTTCTTCTGCTAGAAAAGTATCAGAACTAACGGCTCTGTCTTGTAAGAGCCATATGTCATCATGCATAAGGATGAGGTGGTTTTATGTCCTCATCCTGAATTCTTACCAAAAGTGGTAACAGGTTTTCATTTAACCAAGATATTATTCTTCCTCCTTTCTCCTCAGAAGCCTTAATCTGGGTAAGAGAAAGCACTACAGTCTCTTGATGTAGTAAGAGCGATCAGAATCTATTTAAGGGCGACCGCTCAGGTTCACAAAACACAAGTTTTGTTTGTACTGCCAGAGGGCCCAAGATATGGACAGGCAGCGTCAAGATCCACTATTTTCCAAATGTATTTGTCAAGTGATTGATCAAGCTTCAGCTTAAAGAAGAAAATTCTTCCTTCTCAGATTAAGAGCACACTCATCCAGGGCGATCAGTGCCTCTTGGGTGGTGCATCATCAGGCATCTATGGCTCAGATCTGTAAGGCCGCGACTTGGTCTTCGGGTTCATACGTTTATCCGATTTTATCAAATCGATATTAAAGGTCATGAGGATATTGCCTTTGGGCAAAGCATATACTGCAGGCTGCAGTATGAGTCCTCTGGCCTCCTGTTTTCTTGATTCTGTCTCCCCTCCCCCCCCCCCCTTCAGTTGCCATTGCTATGGGACATCCAACATAGTTACTACTATGGCTCTGTGTCCCTTGAGGTAAGAAAAGAAAATAGGATTTTTATAACGGCTTACCTGTAAAATCCTTTTCTTTGATGTACATCAGGGGACACAGAGGTCCCTCCCTTCTTCTAATACACTTTAATTGCTTGGCTACAAAACTGAGGACTTCCAGTAGTGGGAGGGGTAATATGGGGGAAGTTCACGCCTTAATGGGCATGCCAGTGTCCAGCACCTGATGGTCCTATATAACCCACATAGTTATTACTATGGCTCTGTGACCCCCGATGTACATCAAAGAAAAGGATTTTACAGGTAAGCTGTTATAAAAATCCTATTTTTTGTAAAAAAAATAAAATAAATAATTTTTTTATTGGGGAGGGGCACATGGTGGGGCACAGCATAATTTTGGGGAGGGGGGTCAGGGCCCCCTTTGCCCCCCCCAGTGACGCCCCCCCCCCAGTGACGCCATTGCTCCCCAGTGCCGACAGCACTCATGCAGCCCCAGACCATGACACTCCCACCACCATGCTTGACTGTAGACAAGACACACTTGTCTTTGTCCTCCTCACCTGGTTGCCCCCACACACGCCTGACACCATCTGACACCAAATACCTTTATCTTGGTCTCATCAGACCACAGGACATGGTTCCAGTAATCCATGTCCTTAGTTTGCTCGTCTTCAGCAAACTGTCTGCGGGTTTTCTTGTACATCATCTTTAGAAGAGGCTTCCTTCTGGGACGACAGCCATGCAGACCAATTTGATGCAGTGTGCGGCGTATGGTCTGAGCACTGACAGGCTGACCCCCCACCCCTACAACCTTTGCAGCAATGCTGGCAGCACTCATACGTCTATTTCCCAAAGACAACCTCTGGATATGACGCTGAGCACGTGACCTCAACTTCTTTGGTGGACCATGGCGAGGCCTGTTCTGAGGGGAACCTGTCCTGTTATACCGCTGTATGGTCTTGGCCACTGTGCTGCAGCTCAGTTTCAGGGTCTTGGCAATCTTCTTATAGCCTAGGCCATCTTTATGTAGCGCAAAAATTCTTATCTTCAGATCCTCAGAGAGTTCTTTGCCATGAGGTGCCATGTTGTACTTCCAGTGACCAGTATGAGAGAGTGAGAGTGATAACACCAAATTTATGTTTCAATATTTCTATTGCTTTATAGCAAAGGTATAGGTAGCAAATAAAGAAAAGTACAGTTGGTTGCCTTGGTTATAATAACTTTACAAAATTTGTGTAAATAACAGCAGGGGATGATCAGAGGAAGAAAAGTAATTGAAGGTAAAATATGTTCAAAATGTTATATACATAACCTATCAAATGACATTGCATACGGGAAGATGTTCCTATTATTTAGACCTCTCATGATTAAAGGGGACAGTGGGCACCTTATCTATTTCTTCTAGCTATGGGGAAAGGTTCTGAATAAATGCCCTGTATTCTGACCCGAGCAGATGACTGAATCTGTTTAAGATCGAGAATAGAAAGGACCAAGAGACCATGTCCAAAAGCCTTCTGAAGGTCTAGCGACAGTAATTAGCCCTTTTAAGGAGAGCCCCCATCCCAACCAGACTTCATAAGGGAAATCGCATCAATCGCTATCCTTATCTGATCCAGACCCTGCCTGCCACCTGGCCTTTATGTATATAGTTACCTATGAAAGAGGCTAAGCGATTGGATAAGAGTTTTGCTAGAATTTTCAAGTCATTATTGACCAGTGAGATAGGCCTGTAGTTTTCCACTTCACTGTGGTCTTTGCCCGGTTTTGGTATAACCAAGATAAATTCCAGGTTAGCTGTAGGGTCTAAGGGTTTGCCTTTCCTCGGAGAGTTAAAATGCCAGACCATATAAGGTGAAAGAGTGTTTGCGAAAGCCTTATAATAACAGTTAGAAAAACCATCAGGTCCCAGGGCAAACCCGGTCCGCAACCCTCCAAAAGTTTGGTCTTCAAGATGGGTGATTCAAGAAGGGGGTGATGATTATCTGCAAGAGTGGGAAGGGGGATCCCCTCCAGGAAGGTGGCAAGGTCTCTAGGGTCCTCATCCTTGTTCTTGCTATACAGTTTGGAATAGAAATAGTGGAAAGTGTCCATAATACGGCTTGGGTTTTGAGTGATATCACCCTTCAGGCACCTAATTTTGTGAATGGAGATTGGCCGGAATGTAGGGATCAGTTTGTTTGTGAGTTTTGGTCCTATTTTGTCTTTTTGGGCATAGAAACGGGCTGCCTGCCATCTGAAACTTTTTTCCACTGCAGAAGTTAGAGCTAGGTTCAGAGCTAACCTAGCTGTGTCAAATTTAACCAGCGTAGCGGGAGTGGGGTTACGTTTGTGAGTTTTGCCAAGTAATTTGAAATCATTTTAGAGCTTGTCTATGTCCACCTGACGCTCCCGTTTTTAACTGAGAAGCTAATTGAATAAGCTTACCGTGGATCACCGCCTTATGTTCTCCCCATAAGGTACCCGGAGAAATATTATCCACATCATTCAGCTTCCTTCCCTAACATGGTGCATCTAATCGGGTCGCTCAGGAGGGATTCGTTGAGTTTCCACCGCCGAGGAACCGAAGGAGAAGTGGCCTTAGAAAGTTTTAATAGAATTAGGGAATGATCTGACCATGCTACTGGGAAAAAACATGGTCAATACTTGCGTATGTTTTATGGCGTGCAGAATAATGCGTGAAGTCCCGTAAGGAAGGATTGATCTCCCTCAACATGTCTACAAGACCCAATGAATGAAAAAGTCGGGCTATGTGTAAGCTTTGTTTAGGGGGCTTTTCTTAGCTGAGGAGCACCCGTTTTGTCTAGGAGCTGATCAAACGCAATATTGGAGTCACTCTCCATTAACAGCCGACCCCCAAAGTGGGGAGAAAGGGTAAGAAGCATGTCTGAGAAAAATTTTGCTCCACCCTTATTCGGGGTGTAATATGAAATGAATGTGTAAAGACAGCCATAAACAAGTCGTTTGACCAGGATGTAGTGACCCTCCCTGTCCTTGATCATTTGGGAATGAGAAAAAGACACTCCTTTTGGAGAAAAGAATAGCTACTCCCCTTTTTTGACCTCTGCATTTGCTGAGAAAATGGTGGGGAATTTATGGTGTAAAAACACTGGGTTGAAGTTCCCAGGGAAGTGAGTCTCCTGAAGCAGGAGGACGTCAAGATCCTGTGAATGGTAATGTTGAAATGCCTTACGTCTCTTTATTGGGGAGTTAAGGTCTTGTGTATTGTGAGACGCCACTCTAAGCCCTTGTACACACGGTCGGAGAATCCGTTGGAATGTGTCCTATCGGACCGTGTCGTCAGATAATCCGACTGTGTGTGGTCTGCATCGGACTGATTCCGTCCGAATCTCCGTCCGACCCAATTTTCCAACATGTTGGAAATATTTCCCGACCAACTGGGCCGGACGGACCTAATCCGATCATGTGTAGAGCATTTTCATCGGACCAAGTGCCACGCATGCTCAGATCAAATTCCTACATCAAAGCTATTGGCTACTAGCCTGAACGTAGTCCCATCGTAACGAAATTACGTCATCACGTTCTGAATGATCGGATTTTTCGCCAACTTGGCCCGACCGTGTGTATGCAACAGTTTCGGACACAATCCGTCGGACTAAATCCGACGGGCAAAATCCGACGGATTTGGTTGGCAAAATCTCCGACCCGTGTGTACAGGGGGCTAAGAGAACCACCCCGCTGAACTGAATTAGCCATGGAGAAGAGGGGAGAGGCATAGCTGCATTTTTACTTACCAGGCTGGCCTGACTGGAGTCCACATAGAAACCACTCCGAATAGGCAAGAGTTCCTGATATTTTACAAGAGGCCAGAACCCCCGCACAGGTATCTGAACGAAGGGGAGCAGAAAGAAAGGTTTTGAAGGAGAGGGGAAACTGAACCTAGAACTGGACTCATTACCTGTTTTTCTTTTTAAAACCGGAGCGGTCATGCCTTAAAAGGAATAAAAGAAATATGAAATTATGTGCGTCCTGAAAAATTCAGGGCACAAACCTGATGAATAAGAATAAACATATTAAGTCTAATATACGTAATGGATCTTGGGGGCCCATGGTGGACCCTCACTAAATGAAAGTTATCTATTTCCTAGCAAACCATAACATGACAAAGTACAATAATGTTTGATGCAAAGTAGGGGGAACTAATGCGCAACATGACATGACAAAGGTATCTTTGAGAAAGTCACGTGAGCAGTGACGCAACACGTCAGGGAAGAGAGTCGGGTCACGTTTGATCACGGCCGGGGTCGGGAACACCATTTCATTACAAGCTGTTGTTATCTTCTTAAGTGTAAGTGTTTTACCATTATTAAATTGTCGTTATTAAAATACTACACTATGGAGTCCCTCCTCTCCTTTGAAATATTTTGCGGAGTGTGTGGAACGCCTTAGATGGAGTATAGAGACCTACAGGAGCTGTGCCATCAGGGGGAGCCTGTGAAAGGATCAGCCAGTGCTTCTAATTTGTAAGGCTGTTTTTTTTTTGTTTTTTGTTTTTCACTTTGAGGTGAGAGGCTGGGGGAAACGCTATTTACACTGGAAAGTATTTGGACGGACTGAATTTGGAAAGTGATTGTCACAATTGGATTGGATTACATTGCACTGTGTATGGGACCTTGATCTGTCACTATTTTTTGGATTTCTTTATTTTTTTTTTATTTTTTTTTTATCTTTTTTTTAAGATCTTTTATTCATTGCTTCTCTGAGCACTTTTTTGGTCTACTGTGGAAACTATCTTTTATATGAATTTTAAAAATAATTTTTTTTGCTGCAGTTTTTTGTTTATCATTTTTGCACAAATTACCAGGTGTTAAAGCTGGAGTCCGCCGTTTTTTTTTTTTTTTTTTTTTTAAAGCCAGCAGCTACAAATACTGCAGCTGCTGACTTTTAAAATAGTGACACTTACCCGCCCAGCGCGCCCGCGATGTCGGCACCCGAAGCCGATCTCTCGATCTTGGGTATGGGAATCAGGAAGTGGAGCCTTTCGGCTTCATTTCCCGGTTCCCTATTGCGCATGCGCGAGTCGCGCTGCGCAATAAGGATGGTCCCCGCTGTCTCTGGGATCCGTGTGTTTCCCAGCAGGCAGCGGGGGACTTTCGGAAAGGGGCGTAGATTCTGCGGAAAGGGGCGTAGCTTCTGCAGAATCTACGCCGGAAGTGGGTGCAGATACCTGTACTGTACAGGTACCTGCACCCCCCTCCCCCCTGAAAGGTGCCAATTGTGGCACCGGAGGGGGGGAGGGTTCCAATGAGCGGAAGGTCCACTTTAGGGTGGACCTCCGCTTTAAGAACATTTTTTTTTGCACTTACTGTGTTGCACAATATTATTTTTATTATAGCCATTTTGCACAGATTGTGTATTTTGCACTTTTTTGCACATTTCATAACCAGCATTTACACATATTACGGAAATTTGCACATATCTTTTGTGTATTTGCACTTTGGATGTTTTGAGGATTTTAGTTATTTATTCATATTGCCTGAGCTGTTATTAATTATTTGATTGAAGGATAATTATTCAAGAATTGTTTTAGCATTGGTTTGCTAATCTTCGGCTATACGATTTTTATGAAGCAATCAACTTAAGGATGCCTTATTTCTTTGGATATATCTATTTGGAGTCTCCAAAGGATCTATATATTTTCGCTCATTAGTTTAAAATAGTGTTTTATCATTTTGAGTAAGCGCCACATTACAATAATGTTTGAACCACATGGTGCTGGATCATAGAGCATCCAGGCAGGGAGAGACCCGAGGCTTACCCCCCAGGAGCACTCACAAGACAGTGTAGATAGAGAAAGTCTTGCTATCCTTTTAGGGGGCTCGGCCTAGGAGGCAGAGGACCAGGAAAGGGGAGCAAGGTCAAAATGGCGCCTTTAGACTGTAGATCTGAGAGATCTCAACTCCAGACCAAAGGGGGAAAAAAAAAAACAGGAAAAAACAAAAGAAACCCCACACAACAATTAAATAAACATTGACCCCAAATTAGTAGGGTAGGATTGGGGTACAGTCACAACTTTGTAACCTGGGAAGGTATACTTCCATCCAAGAGTGTACCATAGCTGGTCAGATAAAGATCCCGAGGGAAAGTTCTCCATCAGGGAGGGTTGGAGTTCTGATGTCTTTGTTTCTGTTTCTGCCAGGCGGGGGTCAGAGGACTGACCGGGAGGGGTCGCTTGGAAGAGCTCTGGCGAATTCGAGCAGTAGTCGCTCAACCTCTTGGAATGATGAAAAGCCAAACAATTTTTTCCTGAATTGAAATGGCAGAAAAGGGAAAGACCACCAGTATTTCACATATTTTTGGGATAGCTCCCCTAAGAGGGGTTTGAGTGATCTCTTGCGTTGAATAGTTGTAGGAAACAGATCCACAAATATTTGAACCGGATTCCCCTTTATGGAAAGATTATCTGAATCCCGAGCTTTCCTCATAACTTATTATTTTATGGCATAAAAGTGCAGTTTAACTACAATGTCTCTTAGGAGACCGTCCTGGCGAGGGGGTTGGAGAGTCCTGTGAGCTCTATCCATCTATAGTCTGTGTTCTGGGATGAGCTCCTTAATGAGGGATTTAAATGACCCCTGAACGTCTACAATCGATTCTGGGAGGCCCAGACCCAAAAGCTATTGCGTCTCCTTCAGTTCTCTAGGTCGTCAATTTTCAACAATGCTGTGTCTAGTTGTTCCTGCAGGGATTGGATACAGTTGGCGTTCTGGGTCGCCCTTTAGAACTGTTTGATCCACAGTCTGTTCAATGGCTTCTATGCATGTGCCATTAGACTCTGTAGATCCATTTTAATAGAGTTGGTTATTTGTTGTGCGGTTTGTGCTGAACTGTTTGCCAGCATTTCAGAGAATTTTGTGAGGATCTGAGCTACGTCAGGAATCTGGCCTGAAGTGAGGGAAGCAGACTGCTGCATAGTATTGATATCTGCAGGGCTGTGGAGTGGAGAGTCCAGGAGCCCCTGAAAAGACTGACTCCTTGGATTCAGGACAAACTGTGGGGAATATTTAAGTTCCCTCCAGTGCACAGACCGTGTGAGGCTCAGTGTCTGTAGAAAGATGGGCTCCCAGTCTTACGATTGGCAGCCAATCTTAAGCCTTCCTCATTGAATGATCACTGTGGCAGCCAATCACAGTGATCATTCACTGTAACATTTGTAATCAATAAGCAAAGTAGCACAGTAGCTGTCTTATCTCCTCCGTTCCCTGACAGACAGCAATCCTGGAGAGAGCTGCAGCTAAAGCCCCGCACACACAATGAGATTTTTAGACTAATAATTGTTTTTATTGTTTCTTTGCATGCTAGTCTTATATGGAAAATGAAGAGGTTACCAAAGTTACAAAAACTCTCATCTGACAGAATACAACTTGGGAATTGATGCCATATATTCTTTTGTTTTTCAGGCCCTTTTCGTGTTTTTTTTTTTTTTTCTTTGGTTGAAGATTGTACCAATTCAATGAAAATAGTTTGTTCTAGAAGAAAAACAAGAAAAATATTTGTGTTTGTCCCAGATAAGCTCTCGAAAACTGTGTACCAATGATCAGATTATCGTACCATCGCTTTGAAAGAGGCGTTTTTCATCTGATTTTCTGATTTGTGTGTACTAGGCATGACACTGAAGAGGGTTTATTGTGTGCACAGGGAATTAGTTAACCCTTAATTAACCCATACATGCCTTTTTTTATTTAAAGAGGAAGTAAACCCTGATGAGTTTACTTTCTCGTTTATTCCCTGGAAAGGTAAAGCATAATGGACTACTATGCATCGCATCGCATCGCATCGCATCGCATCACATAGTAGTCCATTATGTGTCACTTACCTGACACAGGAGCCAGCGAAGTCACCGCTGTCCCCTGTAGTCTGGAGCATCCATCTTCTCGGTGGGTCTCGGCGCTCCGCCGCTGTCATTCGATGAAGCCGCGATGACGTCACTCCCGCGCATGCGCACGGGAGCCGCCACTCTCCGTAGACAGCGGTGCCTGTGTTTTGGCAAATATCTCCTAAACTGTGTAGGTTTAGCAGATTTCTTGGACCTACAGGTAAGCCTTAATCTAGGCTTATCTGTAGGTCAAAGTGGTTTGTAAGGGTTTACAACCACTTTTTAATCTTCTTTTTTACTATTTAACCCATTCATTTCAGTAGATCACCCAGTATAAGCAGTTTCATCTCCTTTTCCATGTTTCCATTTTTATTTTTTTTTTGAAAAACAAATAGAATAAACTATTATACAGTGTATATACATTGTTACCTTTTAATGCCCCTTTCACAGATGCTGTCTGTCTCTCAGTTTTTCAGGCGAACGTGATCGGAAAAACAATTCTCCAGTAGACTTTTAAGGTCACAAGAAAGCTCAGTTTGCCTCCCCCCCCCCCCAAAAAAAAAAAAAAAAAATGTCATCAACTTTGCAACATTAGTAAATACAAAGTTATAAACTCGTGAATAAACACATAGCGAAAATGTGAGAATGTCGTCTGGTTCATAGGGGGAGGACCGGTGTGAGGGCCGAAGTGGTTAAACAATGTAAGAAGACCAGAAGGAATTCCAAAAGAAACTTTATTTTTTCCAGCTGGCATAGACCATGAAGCATTGTTTGTCAGACATCAGATAAAAAATTGCTTGTATGATCAACCAATAGATGTATATAAGTGGAAGAGTCTATAGCAGTGATTCTTAAACTGTGTGCAGTGGGAGTTTTGAAAAATATTTAAAATTGCGAGTGTTTTGAAACCTTAAACATATCGAAAAAATGTAATGGTAAATTTAATGTCGCAAAAGAAAAAAAAAAAAAAAGTAACATATAAAAATGCAATCTCCGTCAGTCTGCCATTCATTGGTTCCTTGTGTAACCAGTAGTGTATTTAGGTTTTGTGCTGCCCTAGGCCAGTCTAAACTTGTGTACCCCCTAATTTAAATATGACTCCCCCCTTCCTTTCACGGCCACACCCCTTGCTGTTTAAGACCTGCCCTGAAATATTCGACTGGGGACACTAGTTCTGGGGGGGGGCAATGGATTCCCTTAATTTGCATAGTTTTCCTCTTACTTCCTGTTTGGCTATGGGGCAGGAAGTGAAGGTAAATCTCTGCAATGGAACAGGGATGGTAATAAATAAACTGACAGGGGCTATAACCCTTAGGCCGCGTACACACGCGGGGACTGTTCGCCCAACTTTGTCCGTCAAACAGTTTCGGCAAACAGACCGCTCAAAATTAGCATGGACGGACATGGCCACACACGACGGACGAACAGTTTGCTGAAACCGTGCGCGATGACGTGAACGGCACGTACGACGGGACGAAAAATACGACGTCCTATACACTGCATTATAACTTTCGGCGTGAAAATCCTTTCTGAGCATGCGCGCAACTTTGTTTGACGAACAAGCCTACACACGCGGGGACTGTCCGCTGAAACAAGGTTTCAGCGGACAGTTTTTCGGAATTTCCGAAAAACCTTGTTCAGCGGACTGTTCGCTGAAACTGTCCGCTGAAAGCCCACACACGAGCGGACTGTCCGCTGAAACTTGGTTTCAGCGGACAGTTTCGGCGAACAGTCCCCGCGTGTGTACGCGGCCTTACTCTTTCCAAAACGGGAAAAAAAAAAAGGTGTTGCCTATAGTTCTACTTTAAGCACAAATTTCCAAATTTTTTATGGTGATGACTATGCCAATGGTGGAGCAGAAAACATATAGCACAGCGAGGAAGGTTTGTGGTCCAGGATGAGAGGACAGTCAAAATTAGAAGTGGCAACCCCCCCCACACACAGTTGCAGAATCCCGGCTGCCCACATACCGGAAGCAGTGCGGCCACTTTACGGGGGCGCTAGACTTGTTTGCCTCTCAGCCCAGTCTGCCCCATAAGACTGGCACTACACTAACAGCGCAAGCTGGCGGGTACTCTTTCCGTGCTGCCCAGCCCCCCCCCCGCAAAGTGCTGCCCTAGGCCTGGGCCAGGACACAACGTTGTTTGTAACGCAAGACTTGTGTGAAATCTCGGGAGAACTTGATCTCTCTAATTATTTTATAATAATAGAGACCGTTCCATTCCAACTTTGATGCTTATAAATAAAGTTTGTTTAGTGATGGCGAAATTGAGTCTGGAACTCTGAAAGAGAGACCGTTAAATGAAAAGCAAAGGAAGCAAGCAAAAGTAAAACGTAATATATATATATATATATATATATATATATATATATATATATATATATAAATAAATAAGTTCTTCACCACAAAAATTGTTACATCTTTTCAGGTGTGCCGCAAGACAAAAAAGTTTGGGAACCCCTGGTCTATAGCTTGCGGGAATAGGAAAGAGACGCACTGGGTTTACTGATTGGGACTCTGAAGGATTCTGTTATAATATTTTGTATATATTCTGTTGATTTGTTATCAGTTGCTGGGATCCAATAAACATTGGATTCTCTGGAGAAGAACCCAGGTTGTACGATTATTCGGAGGAGTTTGTGTTCTGCACTCCTCTTTCCACAATACTAATTATTATTATTATTATTATTATTAATATCACTTGGAAGAGGAGGGAGTATATTAGTTTATTAAGTATATTATTCAGCGAGCAGAGTAGGAATTGTATATACAGAGGAGATACAGTAGAAGGTATACATTATGTATCATTTTGATTATTTTTTGTGTTTTCTTCTCGTAGTTTCGGTTACCCGGATCCGGATTACCTGACCCGCGTGCGGGATGAGCTGAAAGCCAAGGGAGTTGTGTAAAAAAAAAAAAGTCAGCAATCTGTATTGTTGTATTTCCGGGTTCATTGGGGTTTAATCGTCATGTGGGGTGACCCTTCACAATAAATATATCATGGGAGGATATTTTGGTTTTGTAGAACTATGTGAGTAAGACCGGCCATACATCGTACAATTTTCTTGTTCAATTTGCCTTTAGATTTACTAAAACCATAGGCTACGAGGTCCCACCTAAACACTTTCAGTTGGTGTGCAATCAGGCCGGCCCTCGCACTACATAGTTGAAGGTAAATCTAAAGGAATTTAAACAAGAAAGTTGTATAATGTGTGGCCAGTTTAAGTGTTTTTTGGGGGGGTTTTTTTCTCCTTCTGTCCATGGTTTGTGCACATCTTGGGGACGCTTTGTATGGGAACTCTATGTAGATGTCCGCGCACCCTCCACCAGAGGCGGAATGTGAACTGAATGTTCCGGCGTTGTGCACTAAGAAGGCTGCCCAACGCAGAAGGGTGACAACACTGCAGCCGAATGGACAAAGCGTTGTCACCCTGAGAAAGGAAGTTCCTGTGGATACACCCGGTTGTAGGAACACCAGGAATGATTTAATTTTAAGCAGCATATATAAGAAAAAAATCAACTTTTTGACATTACTGGATCCCGTGCAGCATCGTATTTAGTTTATATGTTGGGGTTTAGATGCTGTATTGGGATTGTCAGTCCTTATGCTGGCTGCTCTCTGTATGGATGATCTACATTCTATCTGACTGTCTATGGTGGGGGGGGGGGGGGGGGGGGTTGTAATCTGCACACCATTACCAGAGCCAATGTTCATCCATTGCTGAGTACAATCAGTACAGATACCAGAGTAGTTTAAATCGCATCTCATCCGTGTATATCAGGGGACCTATGTTCATATGAGGAGCCCCCCCCCCCCAGTGTCATCAGATTCCCCCCGTGTATATCAGGGGTGGTTATATGGTCATATCAGGAGCCCCTCCATCCCCTGGTGATATCCGATACCCCCAATGTATATCGAGGGTCTTATGCACCCCCCTGGTGACATCAGATTCTCCCCATGGGTCCTATGTTCATATTGGGCTCCCCCCCCCCCCGGAGACATTGGCATCCCCCAATTCACAAACAGGAGTCCCTCAGTTTACAACAAGAATGCCCCTTCACCACATTAGAGTCCCATATACATCACCTCCCCCCCACCCCTTCACATAGCTCACAGTGTTATATATGGGGTGCCTGGAAGGGGAGCGAGTCTGGAGGAGCACTTCAGATGGAGTTCCACCATCCTACGAATGCTGGGACAAGCCTGTCATTGGTTGCTAGGGTGCTGGCAGACAGTTTCTATCAAACAACGTTGGGGGTGGGGGTACAAGCTGAAGACCACAGGGGGGAGATGCATAGAACACACTAAACAGAATCCTCAATGTAAGCAGTCAGTGAGTGCACAGTGGGCCCCATTCCCTTTAGAATATATTGAGGATACCCCACCGATTCCTCCTCTCACGCGGGTCTGGTTCTTCTTCCACACTCATTACTCTAATGGGGGTCCTGACTTCTTGTGTGTATTCCCAACATCAGCTTCCATATGACCGGTGACCAACCCCCCCCCCTGTACATACATGGATCCCTATGGATATAGATTGGAATAACAATGTAACAAATCCCCTTGTTGTACTGATTGTACTGCAGTGATTCTATACACTGTATATGATAAATACAACTTTTATTGAAGAATCATTCTCTGGATGTGATGTGAAGGCTCTGTATGTTTCCAAATAGAACAATAAAAATCTGTAACCAATCAGAGAAAAGATCCTCCAATCACGCGGACTGTCTTCAGACTGGGTCGGGGCTTGTCATATATATACCTAATGAATATCTGCCAATAAGATTTATCAATATTTCAGATGATTTAAATAAAAATCTAATTTCTCATTGTGTCCAATTAATTCTTTGTGCGTTTTGTTCATTCTGTGACTATTACACCACTAAATATTATACTACAAAGTGCATCAGATATAGCTAAAAAGACATTGTATACATAAATACAAAATAAAAAAAAATGATTAATAGTAAATAAACATTAAATAAAAATAAATAACCCAGTGAATAAGTGATAGTTCACACTATACATTTAGTATTGCAGAGCATATGCAGTCTTCATACAATGTTGCAAAAGTCCGTGAGTCTCCAAAACATATTTCACTTTAACGAGCAATATTGATCAGTGTTGATCAGGCTGACTATTCTGTATGGAGGAGATAACTGTGTTTGGCCCGCAGATAACAATGAAAATGATAACATTTTTGTTTGGGTACAGTGTTGCATGACTGCGTAATTGTCATTTAAAAAGCGACAGCGCTGAAAATTGGCCTGGGCAATTTTACAAAATTTTTATCATTTTATACCCACAAATAGAGCTTTCTTTTGGTGGTATTTGATCACCTCTGTGGTTTTTTTTTTTTTTCAATTTTATTTTCTAAACAAAGAAAAAAAGACCAAAACTTTCAATTTTTTTTTTTTTAGTTTCCGCAAATAAGTACGATTTCTCCTTCATAGACGGTCACTGATGATGGCAATGGGCCTGGGCAGGAAGGGGGGAAAGTGCTGGATATTGAAGTGTTTTAAAAAAGCATCACATTTTATTGTATACAAAACAATAGTGATGCACCGGCCAACCCCCTCCCCCAGTTTGGTTCGCACCAGAACTCCCGAACACAAAAAAAAGATCGGACCTGAGCCACGACCCCCATTGAAGTCTATGGGACCCACACTTGAAAAAGTGCCCATTTTGAAGGCTTATATGCAAGTTATTGGGCATGGGGGACATGGTGACCTAGCATCATCAGCATCATGATGGACCTACATCAGGGGACTTTTGTTTGTTTTTTAAATGAAGGAATTGTCAAAAACTGTATTTTGGCCTGTGGCCAATTATGGCTCAGAGGGTTTAGTACACGCCCCACACTATATAAGGCCGCCTGCGCGGTGGCCTTGCGTAGTGTGTTGCAGCTCATAGAGAGAGATAGATGGAGCGACAGTGTCTTAATTTCCTTTGAAGCTATTGCAGTTACAGTCGGTGTATTGTGTCACCTGCACAGTGTACACCTAAAGCTACCCCAATTGCTGGTGTTCTTCATATCCTATACCCCATGCAGGCAGCTGCAGTAATTACAGTCGGTGTACTGTGTCATCTGCTCAGTGTGCACCTAAAGCTACCCCAATTGCTGGTGTTCTCGTCTCCCTGCAGGCCATTAGTATGTCTGGAAGGCCAAAAAGGAGAGGCAGACAGTCATGAGCCAATAAAAGAGGGGAAACAGGCTCTGTGTCTAGAGGCAACAGTGCTGGTCGTGGACGCGGTGCATCCTCATCAGCAAGTGGCCATGGGACACGCTTGTCCTTATTTTCGGAAGCTGGACGTGTTGAGCCACAACATGCCGAAGACTTGGTAGAGTGGATGACCAAGCCCTCCTCATCCTCTCTCACCCAGGCTCAGGGTACTGGCAAAGCAGCTGCCAACGCGGCCTCTTCCCTCGTCTCAATGGCATCAGTCACTCCTTCCCTAGACCCTCCATATCCTCCTGAGGAGTCCCCCGAACTGTTTGAGCACAGTGTTGGGTACATGCTCCAGGAGGATGCCCAGCATTTTGAAGGTTCTGAGGATGATACCCAGTTAGAGGAAGGCAGTAGCATGAGCCGAGAGAGAGGGGGTGCCCAAGAAGGACAGCAATCTGGCAGTCATGTTCCACAAGCTTCAGCATACTGCCAGGTTTGCTCCAGCGATGAAGAGGGAGGGGATGATGAGGGCACTGACTCCACGTGGGTGCCTGATAGGAGAGAGGAGGAGGTAGAGGCACATCTCCAACGAGGCAGGATGCCCTCCGGGGGCCAGCTTAAGGGCAGCACACCGACTGAATCACACCGCAGAGCTCCGCCTGTGCAGGGCGCTGCCTCTGCGCGTTATTCCAAAAGTTCTTTGGTGTGGGCCTTTTTTGAGACGAGTGCATCAGATCGCACCGCTGCTATTTGCAACATATGTCTCAAGCGTATCTCGCATGGCCAAAACATCAGCCGCTTGGGCACCACATGCTTGACCAGGCATATGTTGACCTGCCATGCAGTTCGTTGGCAAGCGTACCTTTGTCAAAGCCAAGCACTTGCGGACAATCTGCTAGCGATACACCGACATCCGATTGTAGCATGCAAATTTTCCTGCCCCAGCTGCTGGACCGTCAAAAGAAGTTCACTCCCAGCCATCCACATGCCCAGCGGTTGAATGCTAGCTTGGCTAAATTGCTAGCACTTCAACTGCTGCCTTTTCAGTTGGTAGACTCGGCCCCCTTCCGTGAGTTTGTACAATGTGCGGTTCCTCAGTGGCAGGTTCCCAAATGCCACTTTTTCTCACGGAAGGCAATTCCGGCTCTCTACCAGCATGTGGAAGGCAATGTCCTTGCCTCGCTGGACAGGGCGGTCAGCGGTAAGGTGCATATTACCGCTGACTCATGGTCCAGCAGGCATGGACAGGGACGGTACCTGTCTTTCACAGCGCATTGGGTGACTCTTCTGGCAGCTGGGAAGGATGCAGGACAAGGTGCAGTAGTGTTGGAGGTTGTTTGGCCACCACGCCTCCAAAATGCTACTATTGGTTGTGACACACCTCTCTTCTCCACCCCCTCCTCTTCTTCCTCCATGGCCTCTTCCAGTGCTTTGTCCTCAGAACCAGCGGTGCTCAGTAGGCATTCAAGGGGCTACGCAAGTACACAGGCAAAAAAATGCCATGCCCTGCTTGTGCTGGTGTGCTTGGGGGACAGGAGACACACTGGGGCAGATATTCTGTCAGCTCTGCAGAGGCAGGCTTAAAGGTGGTTGACGCCATGCCAGCTTAATCCAGGAATGGTGGTTTGTGACAATGGCACCAACCTCCTCTCCGCCCTCCGACAGGGACAACTGACCCATGTGCCCTGTGTGGCTCACGTCCTTAACCTGGTGGTGCAGCGGTTCTTGGGCAGGTACCCGGGCTTACAGGATGTCCTGAGGCAGATCACGTGCTTCTGGGTTGCGGTCCAGAAGGTTTTTCTGTCTGTTTGGTCCTGGTCCTCCTGACCAGCCCCCATGGCCCTGTTGGCCTGAAGTGCGGATCCATGCAATTCCGAGTCTCGGGGCTGGATGGCCCAAGGCGAAGAAACTGCAGGGACAGGCCTGAGTGGATATCGAGGCCCTAGTGATTCAAAGGTGGTCCGGTGCCGTCTCAGCTAAGGAGAGGCCCAGCAACTGGAGGAGCATCCAGGGGAGGACTCTTCAGGAGAAGGCCATGCAAAGGGCTGGTTTCTCTGAAGGAGCCTGGAGGCTCAGTTGAAGGACACTTCATGGATCTACACTCATACGGTATCACCGGACCGGCTGAGAGATACTGGTACCGTATGATAGCTCTCTAAATTTGTCAACGTCCCTCAGTTACATCCAAGTCTGTGGCAGAAACTTTTGTTCAAGTGTACTACATCTAAGTCTGTGGCAGAGACTTTGCTTTACTTAACACCCTACCGGCTGCTAGGCCTAGTGAGAGGAGGTCTATCCGGTGAGAGACTTTCTATTTTTGAAGTCCAAAAGTACCTGAACTTCTTTCCTAACCCTCTATCCTCCATTAAGAGACTGTGTTATCTTCTGAATAAATAACCCAAAAAGAGGATCCAGTGTCAGTTTCTGTATTTCTTTGGGCCATCTACCACGGGAACCCCTAGACAGAGACGAGGTCAAGAAGGTAAGCCCAATAAAACCAGCAGCTCCTTCGGGGGTAAGTGCTACACAAATAAATATGTGAAAAGTGTGTGTGGGGGGGGGGGGCATTTGTAATCAATCCCCTTTATGCTGATACCCCTAACTAAAATCTAGTGGAACCAATTGCCTTCACACACCAGACAGGTCAGGGATGAAGTTGTGGAGAAGTATAAAGCAGGGTTGGGTTATAATAAAATCTCCCAAGCTTTGACCATCTCACGGAGATCTGTTCAATCCATCATTGGAAAATGGAAAGAGTATGGGCACAACCGCAAACCTACCAAGACATGGCCGTCCACCTAAACTGACCGGGCCGGGCAAGGAGAGCATTCATCAGAGAAGAGCCAAGAGGCCCATGGTAACTCTGGAGGAGCTGCAGAGATCCACAGCTCAGGGGGGAGAATCTGTCCACAGGACAACTATTAGTCGTCTCTCCACAAATCTGCCCTTTATGGAAGAGTGACAAGAAGAAAGACATTGGAGAAAGAAAGTCATAAGAAGTCCTGTTTGTAGTTTGTGAGAAGCCATGTGGGGGAGGGGGCAGCAAACATGTGGAAGAAGGTGATCTGGTCAGAGGAAACCAAAATTCAACTTTATGGCCTAAAAGCAAAACGCTATGTGTGGGGAAAACTAACACTGCCCATCCCCCTGAACACACCATCCCCACCGTGAGACATGGTGGTGGCAGCATCATGTGGTGGGGATGGTTTTCTTCAGCAGGGACAGGGAAGCTGGTCAGAGTTGATGGGAAGATGGATGGAGACAAATACAGGACAATCTTAGAAGAAAACCTGTTAGAGTCGGCAAAAGACTTGAGACCGGGGCGGAGGTTCCCCTTCCAGCAGGACAACGACCCGAAACATCCAGCCAGAGCTACAATGGAATGGTTTACATCAAAGCATATTCATGTGTTAGAATGGCCCAGTCACAGTCCAGACCTAAATCCCACTGAGAATCTGTGGCCAGACTTTGAAAATTGCTGATCACAGACGCTCTCCATCCAATCTGACAGAGCTTGAGATATTTTACAAAGAAGAAGAATGGGCAGAAATGTCCTCTCTAGATGGGCAAAGCTGGTAGAGACACCCCCAAAAAGACTTGTAGAGAAAAGGGGGTTCTACAAAGTATTGACTCCGGGGGGCGCCATACAAATGCCCCCCGACACATATTTGTATCAATTGCCGTCCTCTTCACAATTATGTGCCACTTTGTGTTGGTCTATCACATAAAATCCCTATAAAATACATTTATGTTTTCTGATGTAACATGACATGTGGGAAATTTCAAGGGGTATGAATACTTTTTCAAGGCACTGTACCTCCCTCCTCCTTGTAGTGTATGAGGATCTCCTCCAGTCCTCAGTACTTACCTGCATCCTCCTTGTAGTGTATGAGGATCCCCTCCATTCCTCAGTAATTACCTCCCTCCTCCTTGTAGTGTGTGAGGATCTCCTCCAGTCCTCAGTACTTACCTCCCTCCTCCTTGTAGTGTATGAGGATCCCCTCCATTCCTCAGTACTTACCTCCCTCCTCCTTGTAGTGTATGAGGATCTCCTTCAGTCCTCAGTACTTACCTGCCTCCTCCTTGTAGTGTATGAGGATCCCCCTCCAGTCCTCAGTACTTGTAGTATATGAGGACCTCCCTCCAGTCCTCAGTACTTACCTCCCTCCTCCTTGTAGTGTATGAGGACCTCCCTCCAGTCCTCAGTACTTACCTCCTTCCTCCTTGTAGTGTATGAGGATCTCCTTCCAGTCCTCAGTACTTACCTCCCTCCTCCTTGTAGTGTATGAGGATCTCCTTCCAGTCCTCAGTACTTACCTCCCTCCTCCTTGTAGTGTATGAGGATCCCCCTCCAGTCCTCAGTACTTACCTCCCTCCTCCTTATAGTGTATGAGGATCCCCTCCAGTCCTCAGTACTTATCTCCCTCCTCCTTCTAGTGTATGAGGATCACCTCCAGTCCTCAGTACTTACCTCCTTCCTCCTTGTAGTGTATGAGGATCCCCTCCAGTCCTCAGTACTTACCTCCCCCTCCTTGTAGTGTATGAGGATCCCCTCCAGTCCTCGGTACTTATCTCCCTCCTCCTTGTAGTGTATGAGGATCCCTTCCAGTCCTCAGTACTTACCTCCCTCCTCCTTGTAGTGTATGAGGATCTCCCTCCAGTCCTCAGTACTTACCTCCCTCCTCCTTGTAGTGTATGAGGATCCCCTCCAGTCCTCAGTACTTACCTCCCTCCTCCTTGTAGTGTATGAGGATCTCCCTCCAGTCCTCAGTACTTACCTCCCTCCTCCTTGTAGTGTATGAGGATCCCCCCCAGTCCTCAGTACTTACCTCCCTCCTCCTTGTAGTGTATGAGGATCTCCCTCCAGTCCTCAGTACTTACCTCCCTCCTCCTTGTAGTGTATGAGGATCTCCCTCCAGTCCTCAGTACTTACCTCCCTCCTCCTTCTAGTGTATGAGGATCCCCTCCAGTCTACAGTACTTACCTCCCTCCTCCTTGTAGTGTATGAGGATCCCCTCCAGTCCTCAGTACTTACCTCCCTCCTCCTTGTAGTGTATGAGGATCCCCCAGTCCTCAGTACTTACCTCCCTCCTCCTTGTAGTGTATGAGGATCCCCTCCAGTCCTCAGTACTTACACTGGGGATTTCTCATAAAGGAAGCAATACAAAGAGAGCAGGAGACTTCTTCATACCAGTACATGGAACAGCACCCTCAGGAATATGAAAAGTTGGGGTGACAAACGCTTTATCAACTCTAAATAAATAAAATGCTGGAAAAGTCCAAAAAGATGTGCAAACAGAGATCAAGGAGATGACCCAAGTGATCTTGGAAGCTCTTCACCACAGTGGATACCACCTTATAACTCAAAGCCACTTACCAGACCTCAGATCAAAGGAGGTCTAGCTGTGCTTTAGGGAAATTTCTCTGGATGGATGAATAAATAATTGCCTCCTATCGTACTCAAAGCCTGGTATGGAAATGGGTGGATAAGTGGAAGGTTGAACTCCAGCCAAAAGGATGGATGCATGCACAGTATGCCTCACTAGCTTTGCCACCACAAGCCGTCTTAGCCTCTGTCCACATCCACGTCTGTACCAACCGTCATCCAATTGAATCAAAGCCATGCATGTGAAAAGAAGAACTCAGTAAAAGGAACAATATTTATTTAAAAAATAGACATCTACTTACATAAATTCACAAAAAAACAGCACATTGTATGGAACGCATCCAGCTCCCCAGCGGGCGTGGTGATGTCACTGCTGAAATTCCGCCCATCCTGTTTCGTCTGAAGGGACGTCGTCACTGGGTAACAGTCTTCATTGCCCCAGTGACGACATCCCTTCAGACAATAGCTCCATGGGAGGGATCAATCGGTTTTCTTTTCTCAAATGGCACCGTCTATGGTTGGCTTACCCCTCCCCCTATATTACCATATGGCATGGATCTCATTTAAGGACTCAGCCTGTGAAGACATTTCTAATGTGCACATAGTTTATAAGGGAAGAGGTCTCATTTATTGTTATATGGGGAACATACTCAATCCTCCTAACTAGTTAGACCTCAAAATTTTATTCCTTGAGGAAAAACAAGAAAAATTATTCACATTATTGTGAGCCCCGCTTGCAGTACAACATACTGTATATTGAAGATTTTCAATAAATAGAAAATCTTATTGGGTCAAATATTATACACAAAAAAACTGAAAAAAAAATCCAAAATGTAATTCTAATTCAACAAAGTATCAAAAGAATTTATTTTCATCACAATTTTACCTTCAAACACGGAGCCAAAACATGTAAGATAAACTCCGCAGATCACATTATATCAATCAGAAATCACCTTAAAGCAACCAATCGGGTTGAACTTATCACTTAACCCTTTATAGTTTATACAACTCGTTGTGTCAAAGTGCTTTGTATGTACTGTATGGGGTTTGGTGTATAATGGGAGTCCTGCACCAAAGAGCTTACAGTCTAAAGAGAAGGAGGGGCGGAATAAAGAAGTGTAGTGTCTGTAGTGTGGGGGATGGATATATCTCAGTAGATCGGATACATGGAGGAGAAAATGATCATTGACTGAAGTCAGCTGGGAGAGGCCTGAGGGCGGAGTCACTGGTTCTCCAAATGATGGGTGGAGCTGAGAGGGTGAGAGAACCTCCATCGGAGCCTCATCTATTGGGCCCAAAGAGCGATGTGTGGTCACTCACGGTGTTGTCACCGTCCATTGGTGAACCATCTCATCAATGATATGGCTCGGATTCTCTAGGACAAGTGGCAACCCCAACCATGACTATTCTATGGAAGACTGATGGACCATCATTATTGGCAACATGGAGTTGGTGCTGTGTAGTCACATGGTATCCAAAGGAGAAAGAAGTTCTGCTGAAGTTCTCCATGTCACCTATAATAATTATAAAAAATACTGGAACCCAAATGAAATTGACAGGTGTTGCTCAAGGCTCCAGCGGGTCCTTTTATGTAGCAACCACTTGAGGTGCAGACAAGGACAGAGCTCGTCCCAACTCTACACATCTAATGGAAAAGGGAGAAGTACCGGAATTCGCACATCTCTGCAAAACCGCGTAAGAAGGTGTATGACTTCAGTCTGGGCTCCAACCAGGCCACTCCCCCCCACGGAGCTTAGTCATGGGAATGGGTGGAGTTAAATGCATTGGGCGTTGTGACCTCGCTGTCATACACCTTCTTACAGTCTTTGGCAGAGATGTGCGACCTCCAGGACTTTTCACTTTTACACTATTATTGGAAATGTGCAACTGGTGATGCCATAGGGGCCAACTTTGATTGTCTTCACCTCCATCCCCCTTCCCCGTATCCAGCCAGAAGCAGCCGGCTCCATGTCTGAGGCTCAGTGAGTGAAGATCGGAGTCCCAGAGAATGAAGAGTAGCACATGAGAAGTTGTGGAGCAATGAGCCATGGAGATCCCAGAGAATATAGACAATGGGAGGCTAGGACATTCCCCTCCTCATCCTCACTCTCTGATCCTTCACTGATGAGTCCCTGTGTGTGTATTTCCTCTCGAATTATTTATCAGTGTTTTATGGCGGCAATAGACAAGTGATGACGCCACGATCTGACAATATATCCAGATCCGACCGAGTGACACCAAAGCAGTCTTTGTCCCGGAGATTTCTATGCTCCAGTCCTCAGACACAGTCATAGATCATCACTGGAAGATGATGTGATATTCGGGGTAGGCCTGGATGTCATTAAATATCACAAACATTGAAGGATTCTGGACGTAATCCGTCGCGCTGTCATAAAGGTCGGCGGCGTCGGCTGTATTTTTGGCTGGGGGTGTTTTCATCCCTTGACGTCCAGCACAGTAGAGTCCGGTGAGAACGCGGGCCAGGTACATGTGTTTCTGTCCATTTCCATCAGGTCTGGAGAATTTGTCATTAGCAGAATAATCTGCATTTACCGCAAAATAAATTCCATTACCAAAAGTAGTACCTGTTTGAAAAGAACGTCACACGTTAATATGGGAGAGCTCCATAGAAGAGGTGCAGCAGGAGAGAAGGTCTGGAGGTGCGAGTGAAACATGGGAGAGAAGATGACACTAAGCCCTTGTACACACGGTCGGAGATTCCGACTGTGTGTGGTCTCCATCGGACTGTTTCCGTCGGAGTATCTGACGGACCAAGTTTTCCAACTTGTTGGTAAAATTTTCTGACAAAATGCTCCGATCGGACATACTCCGATCATGTGTAGAGAATTACGATCGGACAAAGTGCCACGCATGCTCAGATCAAATTCCTACACCAAAGCTATTGGCTACTAGCCTGAACGTAGTCCCGTCGTAACAAAATAACGTCATCACGTCGGATTTTCCGACAACTTTGTCCAACCGTGTGTATGCAACAGTTTCGGACAAAATCCGATTTGGTTGTCGGAATCTCCGACCGTGTGTACAAGGGCTAAGACACAACACGCCGAACGTGACAAGGAAGTCACTCTCTACTGCACTTGCTGTAACTCCTGATATTGGTGAGATATCAAACCCCAGGTCTGGATAAAGTAGGGAAGATTACAGCTTCTGTCAGGTTTTAATTACCCGATAGAGAGACCAAGTTGCGGAGACCGGGTTCTAGGTAGGTATACCAGATGTAGGGATGAGTGTCTGGGTTCGCATCGCGGGGGATTCACCAAACTCATCTCAGCCCAAAAACTGTAAACTTAAATTAAAACCCCATTGAAGTCTGTAGGGGGCATATCCTGAAAATCAGTTCTGACCAGTTTGAAGGCAAGGGATTGTTCAACAAATGGCGTGGGGATCTGAGCGCTGCCATCCCAGACAGCAAAATGACTTGCTAAGCTATTGCTAGACTTGCCCGGCTTCACAGCTTTGTTGCACAATTGCAGCAAGTCCGCATTGCATGACTCCAGATCAACTTTCTTTGCAAACATTCTTCAAGTTCTGGTTCCGTTATGCTGTGCGACAGTCATCCCACCACTGGGGGCCACTGTGGCTGAATTTACATGCTGTAGACTTGCAAAGCTCTTGCTGTAGACTCACCATTGCAACTTTGCTCTTGATAGAGACTTGCCATGCAAATTTGCTACAAATTGGAAACGTGTCACCTGGAACTTGCACTTCAAGTGTTCTGCAGTTGTGCAACTTACCAGTGAAAATGTGCAGCAAGTTATCAGACTTACAATTTAACACTGCAACAAATTTGTGGCAAGTTATCCTTGCTATCTGGGATGGAGGAGATGTATCAATGCAAAACATCATTTAAAAAAATGCAGTACAGTGAGGACCTTTCAATAAAACTTTGAGGGTGACACCAGGAAAAAATATGAATCCTTTGAATGACATTCTTGTGCGACGCCTGTAAGTAGTATGTGGCGTTACATAGAGTGATTTGCTTTGTTTTACCTTTTACATTATTGCTGGACCTCTTTTAGGTAATTTTGTCTGCAACACCTGATTTTCTATCCAGCAATAATAGACCTGAACAACACCACATTCTCTAGAGCTCCACCCCATCCCCATATACATAATAATACCCCAAATATACAGAATACAGACCCCCTAATGTCAGGAGTCAGCACAGCGTGAAGGCTTGAATATGCTGAAAATTGGAAGAGGCGAGGCAGGTTTATGGGCAATAAAAATTAGAATGTACTATCTGAGAGACAGGAGCCACAAATACTGTTCAGTGGCTGGTCAGTATGTAAGCAGCTTGGTAATGCTGCAAAGTGTGGAAGTGTGTCTTGGAAATTGGTGTCAGTCTGGTGCCAGGCGAGGGGGGCACTAAGTGGTTTCATACTGAGGTGTTCCTCTTTAAATGCCGTTTGGGCACTTATATTATTCGCATTTAGAAAGATATTCAGATTTTGGCTATTAAGCTGTAATTGCTCTGAAATCTCTCACCGTTTCTCCCTACGTAGCTCATGTTAAATCCATTTTGATTGATGCGCTGGATGGAGTTGGAGTCGGTCCCATGGAAAAGCTCTCTCTCATTGGTGGTGGAACCGTTCTTGGAGTCGATGTTCTGCTTCTTTATCTGGTAGTGGAGCCAGAGATCTCTGTTCTGTACACGCCGAATCTGGGAGGACATACAAAGGCTCAGATGTATACAATGTTCTACCAACTAAACTGCAGAGTGTTCCACCACTATACAGGACATATCCTATGAGGAATACAGTGACAGCCAGGGCCGGCATTAGGAGGGTACAGCTGGTACACAAGTAAGGGACCCCGGCGTCCGAGGGGCCGGGACCACGGGTCACAACCCGGACCATCTTTAACATGAGGCAGCTGCCGTCAGAATGGACCATCTGCCAGGATGCAGGGGAGGGTGGAGAGATGGGCGGATCCCACATGTGTGCAGGTTGGAGCCCACTGTCGGTACCAGTGTTTACCGTGCTGTGCGAGGTGGGTTGGTGCCAGCCGAGGACCCCATGGAGGAAGAGGTCAGGGTGGAGGAGACCCTTCTGCTCTTTCTTGCAGCTGCCGCGGGAGATCCTAGTGGAGATAGGACACAGACTCAGCTACCCCTCCTGACACTGCTAGACAGGTAAGAGCTGGGAAGACTGGTGCTTCCCTAGGTGTGTGTGTGGCACTGCCTCCCATCTGTCCCACTGCCCCCCACCTGTCCCACTGCCTCCCACGTGTGACACTGCCTCCCACGTGTGACACTGCCCCCCACCTTTCCCACTGCCCCCCACCATTGACACTGCCTCCCACATGTCCCGCTGCCCCCCACCTGTCCCGCTGCCCCCACCTGTGACACTGCCTCCCACCTGTCCCACTGCCCCCCACGTGTTACACTGCCTCCCACCTGTCCCACTGCCCCCCACCTGTGACACTGCCTCCCACTGCCCCCCACCTGTGAGACTGCCTCCCACCTGTCCCGCTGCCCCCCACCTGTGACACTGCCTCCCACCTGTCCCACTGCCCCCCACATGTGACACTGCCTCAAACCTGTCCCGCTTCCCCCACCTGTGACACTGCCTCCCACCTGTCCCACTGCCCCCCACCTGTGACACTGCCTCCCACCTGTCCCACTGCCTCCCACCTGTCCCACTGCCCCCCACCTGTGACACTGCCTCCCACCTTTCCCACTGCCCCCCACCAGTGACACTGCCTCCCACCTGTCCCACTGCCCCCCACCTGTGACACTGCCTCTAATCCGTGATGCTGCCCCTCAACCTTTCCTGCTGCCCCCTTTCCATGACACTTCCCCCTCCTGTTCCACTGACCTCCTCCCATGACACTTCCCCCTCCAGTTCCCGCTGACCCACTTTCATCCTGCTGCCCCCTCCTGTCACACTGCTCTGCTCCTGTGACTCTCCCCCCTCCTGTCCCACTTCCCCTCCTAGCCCACTGCCCCCCCTGTCCCCGTGCTCCCTTCCTGCCCCACTTCCCCCCTTCTGTGGTAGGAGGAGATGGGACTGGAGGAGGAGGAAATGGAATGGAGGAGATGGGACTAGAGGAGGAGGAGTACATGGGATGGAGGACATTTGATTGGAGGGGGGTGACATGGGATGGAGGAGATGGGATAGCTGGAGGATGAAGGGGACATGGGATAGAGAACACAGGATGGAGAAGGAGGAGGACGTGGGATGGCCAGTGGGCAGGTTCGGTTGACAGCCAGTGGGTGGGCCCTGGAAAATGTTGGTGGTCAGGCCCCCGGAGGGCCCATGCCTAAAGCTTTGTAAGGGGCCCCACAATTTCTGATGGCTGCCCTGGTGACAGGTCAAGTATCAAACAGCTCTATTGAAGGTTTATGGCTGCACATTTCATAGTGTCAGTCATTATTCCGCAATTGGAGTGCCCAGTTATTTGCACCATACTGTCGTTACCTAACCTGAACCTAAACCCTGATTATACGCCCTCTGGTGGATCCTTCAGAGCTTCCCTTTCTGCTGTTTTGCTGTCACCTGCTGGAGACTCTGCACACTGCATGCATTAGACTCCTGGAAGTGGACGTGACTTTTACACCTGGCTACTGACTCCGAGATTTACCTCCAGTTCAATCTCTGATCATACCTACTCAGTTACTAAGCTTTGGAATCCTGATCTGAATTTGATTACGTGGCCATCTGACCATGCATCCTGTTTTCTGATTCTTTTCAAGTATTGTCTACTGTTGCCCTGGGAGATGACCAAAGGGTCCCGCGTCCCTGTATCTGTTTGCTGCTCCCTTCCTGGGCTTTCGGCAAGCTTTTACTAGCCTCTACCAGGGGATTCATGTAGTGATGTAACCCTGGATCTCCAGGCAAGTCAAACATCTCCCCCTGGTGGCACGGAGGATCCACTTACTCAGCACCAGTCTCCAGTGCCATGTTGGTGTGCCCAATCCTTACACTGTGAGCAGACCACCATCACTCCCACCCCAGAATCCTATCACTGACATCTGATATAATTTGTCACAATATATCAGAGACATTACCTTCAGTATTGTGTTTCCACAGCTATTCTGGAATTTCTGCTGTACTGCGGAGTATTCAGGAGTTCCTGGAGCCACATCCACTTCCATCACACGAGTCCCACCCATCGGCTTCCAGTGTGACGGTAATCTGTGAGTGTCCCCATCTGAAAGATAAGATGTGCAGTCAGGACCCGAAAAGAAACCAGACAAGTAGAACCTTGGTGCACAACCTCGCTGGAAGCATTGACATGGAGGCCAATAAGAATTGTTCAATGTAGAGAAGATAGTTCTGAGGTCCCCTCATACCCTCAGGTCTACGTTCTCTGGAAGCTGATAAAGCCACCAAATCGTACCAGAGAAGAAGCTGGTCCACCTTATCTCAGGTGGTCTTTCTTTAGGCTGTCACATCCCCTCCTTGTCTCTGCAATGTAGGAAATGATAACTAGCTATAGACAGGCAGATGTGTCACCAGAAATGGTGGATGATGAGACATTTGGCTGCCATTGACTTTTTGGGGTTAGGGTCCCATTGTGACCTTCCTCCTGGCTTGGCTGGCAATGCACTTTTTCATATGAGAGAAGGATTGATACTTCTCATTGTGTGCCATAGAAAGAACTTTCACTGGCAATTTTAAAATTCATAATTTGCCCAGGGGCGTACCTACAGGAGTCACAATTGCGACCCAGCCCCATGCTCCAGGGGGCCCATGGTGGCCCCCCGTACAGCTGGATAGGAGGGGTATTGGGAAAACCGGCTGCGGGGGGAAAACAGAGGGGATTGGTTCCTCTACATACCGCCCCAACCCCCCTCTTGCTGTGATCAGACTCGTGTTCTCTCTCCTGCCCCCCCCCCCCCTCGTGCTATCGCCTATCCCCTGCCCCTCCGCCATCCCCCTGCCACAGGGGATGCTTTCAGTATGGAGAGCGGGGAAGAGGCCGGTAAATATGTAATTTACTGTCCCCTATCTTTTCTGAATGGACACAGTGAGTGATCAATACTGATCGCTCCTGTGTCCATTTGGCACTGCTTCAGTTTTTGAATAAATAGGGAGCTCTGTACAGAGCTATTCCTGTCCATTCATTCTTAGCTGCTGAGGCTGCAGAGATGGAGATTGAGGGCTGTGTGTCCTCAATCTCCTTTCTCTGTCTCACAGGTGGAATATCAGAGGCCTGTTTAGACCCCCCGATATCTCACCAAAGCCCCCCAATGGCGGTTCTAAAAAAATAGTAAAAAATAATAGTAAAAATAAAATAATATAATAAATATATCAACTCAATTAAACAGTTAAGAAATAATAATAAATAATAAAAAAATAATAATGACACCAGTGGCAGAACTACCAGGGTCATGAAGGGTGCACTTGTGACCGGGCCCTGATGTTCTGCCGCCGTAAAGGGGCCCTGGCCGGGGGTCAGGGGGACCCTTTATGGTTTCTTGTACAGTAGCTTTCAAGGTTCTAGTTACGTCTCTACATGTGCCACATCTGTATAAAGCATATAGAAAAGTAGATTTTGTATCAGACTTTCCAAGTCCAGCCAGGACACAAATACATATAAAAACTCACTTTTATTACAAATATAATACATACAAAACATAGAGACCAAAATAGGTCGTTAAAATCCAGTTTATGGTCACCATACAGCTTTAGTAACCAACTGCATTGCATATAAGCACATAACAGTTCAAATACGTGGCTCAGTGCCTTAATTAAGCGTGTTTCACATATCTGCTTCTTCAGGACACAGGAAGAGACTAAGACCCCTTTCACACTGAGGTGCTTTTCAGGCATTTTAGCACTAAAACTAGCGCCTGTAAGGCGCCTCTCAAGCCACCCCAGTGTCAAAGTCCGAGTGCTTTCACACGGGGGCGGTGCGCTTGCAGGACAGGAAAAAACTTCCTGCAAGCAGCATTTTTGGGGCGGTGCGGGAGTGGTGTATACAGCGCTCCTACACTGCCCCTGCACAATTGAAATGAATGGGCAGCACTGCCGAAGCACCTGCAAAGCGCTTTGATAACGCCACAAAATGGGCACTATTAACCCTTTCCTTGGCCGCTAGTGGGCGAAAAGCGCCGCTATAACAGCGGTAAAGAGCCGCTAAAACTAACGGACCCACCGCCCCAGTGTGAAAGGGGTCTAACAGTGGTGACGAAGCAAATAGAGAAATACACGTGGAGCGGCGGCTCCTGAAGAGCACGCGCTATGCCGTTTCTCTAAAGTTAAAGTTGCCTAAACTGCAGTTTAGTTTGGGTACAATTATCTAAATTGGGCCTCGGCATCAGTCTGACTGGACTGCGAGATGTTCAGCCTGGCCACAGGGGGAGCTGTCTCTTCTGGCAGGCGTGGAACTATGGTCTGGTCAGGTGCTGAAGTTACTCTCTCTCTGAGCCAGGTCAGTGGGAGTGGCGCTCTTGCTGTGCTTCTGGGAGAGGTTATTTAAGATGCGCATGTCACGTGGTTCGGGGTTCCGGTCCAGTGTGATGTGCTGACTACATGGTCCTGGTCCTCCTGACCAGACCCCAGGAAGGCTATGGCCTGGGATGTGGATCCAACCGACTTTAATGTCTTGGGGCTGGCTAGCCCGCCGGCAGCGCTCTCCCGACACACGGCTGGGCACTTAAAGAATCACGTACAGGTACGTGCTTGTGCCCAGCCGTGCCATTCTGCCGACGTATATGTGCAGGAGGCGGTCCTTAAGCAGATAGTAAAGTGCAAATGGAGAAATAAAGTGCAGACACGTGCAAAAGCAGCTGAAATAAATGTGCACACACACAGTAGATATTGTGCAAATAAATATCAATAAAGAGCAAATATGCTGAAATATATTCAATATTATCAAAAAAGTGTCTGTGTATCCCACTGATTCATAAATCTAAAATCCACAAATTAATAAATCACAAATACATAATGTGAACATGAGATGGTATTAAATATACAGTCCCAAAGTTCTATTTAAAGTGCATTCCACTTCAAACCAGTGCAAAAAACACCCAGATGCTTGTGTTCACAGGTGATCCGGGGTGCGCCCCTTATTTCCCCCGGCCTCTCACCTCCAGGAAAGGCCACTAAGGGCCGTACACCGCTGTCTAATCAAAATAGGGTAATATCTCTCTGACCCACTCCTCCAGTATCTCTAGGTAAGATGCCGTATATTGCTTTCTTATCCACCGCTCCGAGATCAGCCCATCACACATCAATATAGATCATCCATATCCATACTCATATAGTGCCCGGGGGGAGAGAAGAGAAGGGGCTTCCGATGTGTAGTATATACAGTACAATAAACTTTAATAATATTGCATAAAAACACTTACAGTTATACAGAACTGCAGTGCGTTCGTAAACAAAGGTTCTTCCGGTCTCGGCCGCGACTGGAAGTGACGATTTTGACACCTGGCTCCTCCCTGACGTGTTGCGTCACCGCTCTCTCGTGACTTTTTCAAAGGGTCAAGGAGTCAGGTGTCTGTGAGCCATTTTATACAGTCTCTAATGTTGCCGTAGCAACGTCTCTTACTTCCGCTATGTTACCGCAATGTATTACATCGAGAATTCCATTGTATCCATAAACATTAATACTTCTCGTAGCATATTAATAATCTTCATTACAATTACAAACATGCGTGTCGTCACACAAAAGGAAAATAAGAAAAAGAAATCCAATTTCTCATCAATGGTGACTTTAAAGAAGTACATGATAGAAGATTTCATAACATGCCGTAGTGAGGGAGGAATATATTTGTTTGAGTGCCCTTGTTATATACAATACGTCGGTAGAACCAAAAGAGAATTATGGAAGCGACTAAGGGGAACACGTACAAAATATTAAAAAAGGTTTTGACAGTTTGTCAAGACACTATGCAAAATATCACCAGAAGGACCCCTCATCCTTATTCATTTGTGGGATTCAGAAATACAAACCACATTGGAGGGGCAACAATAAAATAATTAAGATGAGCCAAGCTGAATCTCGCTGGATTTATGAATTACACACCTTAGCACCTATGGGACGCAATGAAGAATTTGATCTTAATTGTTTTATATCTAATTATTAAGTATATGGTTTTTCTCTCATGTTTTAGTGTAGTGATCTTCCTAGAGCTGATTTTATTTTTATTTTTTATTTTTAATTTTAACATTTTAATTTTAGAATTTTATATCTAATTTTATATAATTTATGTCGTAATGATATTGATTATTGAAGAGACTGGTTGTTCTATTAATTATTTCAAGTGGATGAAAGTTAACTATTGTACTTTATATGGAAAATAGAAAATTATTTAAAGAGGAGCTGCACCTAAAAAAAAAATATTAAAAGCCAGCAGCTACTAATATTGCAGCTGCTGACTTTTAATAATATCACACTTACCTGTCCCAGGTTCCAGCGATGTCGGCGGCATTTGACGAGCGATCGCTCGTCTCGCTGCAGCCACTGCCGCCATCCTCTGTCAGGGAATCGGGAAGTGAAGCATGAGGGCTTCACTGCCCGGTTCCCTACTGCGCATGCGCGAGTCGCGCTGCCCTGGTTCCCCGCTGTGTCTCTGGGAACTGTGTGTTTCCCAGAACACAACGGGGGGGGGGGGGCGGAGCGATGCGGGGGTCTGCGGCGGTCTGGCCGGAAGTGGGTGCAGTTACCTGGATTATCCAGGTAACTGCACCCCCCTCCCCCCCGAAAGGTGCCGATTGTGGCACCGGAGGGGGGGAGGGATAATACTAGCGGAACTTCCCCTTTAGGGTGAAGAACCGCTTTAAGATGAAATAAAGTTGGTTTACTATAAGTCCACTAGATGGCATTACTGAGAGTCGATAAATGACTTGTTCAACAAGATATATATATATATATATATATATATATATATATATATATATATATATATATATATATATATATATATATATATATATATACTATAATATATGTCCACTAGATGGCAATAATGATGGATGTCAAAAAAAATTCTACTAAAGAAAAGATGCAATCATTTCCTTCACCACTAGATGTCCCTTCAGTTACAATGGATGATTTCTTTGATTATATATTATTTAAAGCATTGTCGTCTGTTGAAAATTAAAAATTTCTTGATAAATTGTAATGAAGATTATTAATATGCTTATGAGAAGTATTAATGTTTATGGATACAATGGAATTCTCTATATAATACATTGCGGTAACATAGCGGAAGTAAGAGATGTTGCTACGGCAACATTAGAGACTGTATAAAATGGCTCATAGACACCTGACTCCTTGAAAAAGTCACGAAAGCGGTGACGCAACGCGTCAGGGAGGAGCCAGGTGTTAAGATTGTCGCTTCCGGTCACAGCCGAGACCGGAAGAACCTTTGTTTACGAACGCACTAAGTTCTACCTAACTGTAAGTGTGTTTCTGCAATATTATTAAAGTTTATTGTACATACCGTATTTATCGGCGTATAACACGCACCCCAAGTTTAGGAGGGGATTTTAAGGAAAAAACTTTTAGGAGGGAAGTTTTGGAAAAAAAAAACTTACATTTAAATGCCCATCAATGCAGCCTTATCAGTGTCATATGCAGCCTTGTCCACCATTGCAGCCTTGTCAGTTTTATTTGCTTCTTTTTTATTTATTTAAAATGCCGCCACCGAGATACAGAGCCGGATGTGTATCTCGGCGGTGCATGGTAGTTCTCGGCGGCCTCAGGCCGCCTTCGGCTCTTCTCGGCAGCTTTCGGCCTTTCTCAGCAGCTTTCGGCCGCCGAGAACGACCGAAAGCCGCCGAGAAGAGCCGATGGCGGGCGAAAGCCGTCGTTAATGGCCGAAGGCGGCCGAAAGCTGCCGAGAAGAGCCGAAGGCGGCTGAAAGCCACCCAGAGGCTCAGAACTGTGGGGGATCGGCGTATAACACTGCACCCACGATTTTCCCCTGCTTTTAAGTGGAAAAAGGTGCGTGTTATACGCCGATAAATACGGTACTACACATCTTCTCTCCCCCGTTAAAATAAAAAATAAAAATAAAATACCAGCTCTAGGAAGACCACATCATTAAAACATGAGAGAAAAACCATATACTTAATAATTAGATATAAAACAATTAAGATCAAATTCTACATTGTGTCCCATAGGTGCTAAGGTGCGTAATTCATAAATCCAGCGAGATTCAGCTTGGCTCATCTTAATTATTTTATTGTCGCCCCTCCAATGTGGTTTGTATTTCTGAATACCACAAATTAATAAGGATGAGGGGTCCTTCTGGTGATATTTTGCATAGTGTCTTGACAAACTATGTTTGTCAAAACCTTTTTTAATACTTTGTACGTGTTCCCCTTAGTCGCTTCCATAATTCTCTTTTGGTTCTACCAACGTATTGTATATGACAAGGGCAATCCAACAAATATATTCCTCCCTCACTACGGCATGTTATGAAATCTTCTATCACGTAATTCTTTAAAGTGACCGTTGATGAGAAATTGGATTTCTTTTTCTTATTTTCCTTTTGTGTGACGACACGCATGTTTGTAATTGTAATCATGATTATTAATATGCTAAGAGAAGTATTAATGTTTATGGATACAATGGAATTCTCGATGTAATACATTGCGGTAACATAGCGGAAGTAAGAGGCAACATTAGAGACTGTATAAAATGGCTCACAGACACCTGACTCCTTGACCCTTTGAAAAAGTCACGAGAGAGCGGTGACGCAACGCGTCAGGGAGGAGCCAGGTGTTACAATCGTCACTTCCGGCCGCAGGCCGAGACTGGAAGAACCTTTGTTTACGAACGCACTAAGTTCTGCCTAACTGTAAGTGTTTTTGTGCAATATTATTAAAGTTTATTGTACATACTACGCATCGGAGCCCCTTCTCTTCTCTCCCCCGGGCACTATATGAGTATGGATATGGATGATCTATATTGATGTGTGATGGGCTGATCTTGGAGTGGTGGATAAGAAAGCAATAGCCAGCATCTTACCTAGTGATACTGGAGGAGTGGATCAGAGAGATATTACCCTATTTTGATTAGACAGCGGTGTACGGCCCTTAGTGGCCTTTCCTGGAGGTGAGAGGCCGGGGGAAATAAGGGGCGCACCCCGGATCACCTGTGAACACAAGCATGGTTTTTTTTTTTGCACTGGTGTGAAGTGGAATGCACTTTAAATAGAACTTTGGGACTGTATATTTAATACCATCTCATGTTCACATCATGTATTTGTGATTTATTAATTTGTGGATTTTAGGTTTATGAATCAGTGGGATACACGGACACTTTTTTGATAATATTGACTATATTTCAGCATATTTGCTCTTTATTGATATTTATTTGCACAATATCTACTGTGTGTGCGCACATTTATTTCAGCTGCTTTTGCACGTGTCTGCACTTTATTTCTCCATTTGCACTTTATTATAGAAGTTAAGGAGTATTGAATTATTTTTTACACTGTTTTTATATAATATTGTATTTAATATTATTACAAGTAAGGTAGCGCCACATAATAATATTTAATAATAACCTTTTCATCCAACATTCACACCTTGTATGGTTTAGCAATCACATGTATTGGAATGCTCCCTGGATACCTAGAGAGACAGACGGGGGGGGCAATGGAAGATCTCCAGCTACACTGAGACTATATAAAAGGTTGGATAAAAATATGGAAACACAAAAAAGGGGGGGAATGTATATCTCCATATACTGGGACTTTAAATGAAACGCACAAGGAAGGGGGGGGGGGGGCAGTGCGTCTTCATCCCTATTCTAAATTCAAAAGACAAAACGAGTATGGGACTTTAAATGAGGCAGGCTCAAAAACAATGTAAGAGTAGAAATGTTATTATTAATTATACATGTATGTCAGGGAGCGTTTCTATGTGACCAATAAGTGTTCAATACATGTACAGACATGACATCTGAGTAAACATGATATAGAACTTGATAATCATAACAGGGAAAAAGATTTATACAAATTTCCAAGGAAATAGTACAGTAATAATATACAATAGAATTCATAAAAATGTTGTAAAAAAATGATGGAAATGTGAGGGATTGCATCCTCAATAGCTCGATGCGTTTCGTCGGTTGACCGACTCATCAGGAGCGAATATAAAATGTCCGTAAATAATGAATAATAACAGGTGTTCTAAATTAAAAAGCCCATAGTATAAGAAATATTATATATAAATAAAATTTACATAGAAAAAAGATGGTCAAGTCACACAGAACTTACACCCCATAGGAATGCCGAGCATGAGTTTTGTCCCGGTGTGCATGGGTCGCCACATCAAGCCTCTCCCGGGAGCTGAGGCGCAGAGAGTCCACCCAGAGCACCCAGCCGACAATGAGAAGCCCCCAACCAGCAGATAAATAGAGTAATTGGAGTATAAAAATATGGAAACACCAGGTAAAAGAAGAAAATGGTTACCTAATACGGTGTTGGACCGCCTTTGGCATCAAAGCCTGAATTCTCCTGGGAATTGACAAATATCTGTCTTGGATGACGGATGATGGAATCTGATATCAATCTTCATGCAAAACTCGTTCCGGTTCTCAAAGAAGGAAAACGAGCCTGATCCTTGTTCTCCAAATGTAACCATAATATCTCTATGATATTGAGGTACAGCAATTTCAGAGCCCAGGGAAGGTCCAAGACTTCTTCTGAACGCTCATCAAACTATGAATTGACAACACCAGTTGTGTGAATTGGAGCAGTTCTTGGTAAATGGCGCTGTCTTTGGGAAACAATGTCTGCACCATGTGGGACCACAGGCATAATTTGTATATAGTCATTGGCAGCGACTCTACCTTTCAAGGTGATGTTGGGGCCTACAGAATACCAAGATATGGCTGCCCAAACCATGATTGCACCACCACCACCATGCTTTACCATTGGCACAAGACAGTCCTGGTGGTAAGTTTGGGATGGTGTTCATCAAATGTAAACGTGTCTGGTGGTTGAGAATAATGTGAAGTTTGATTCATTGGACCATATTAGTCTTACATCGATCGGTAGGCCACAATTTATGGGTAAGACTGAAGAACATAACTCTGACAGGGCACTCCTGAAATTACATGTGGTTGTCATATATGCATGATGTGATAAGACCTTAAAAGGCTGACTGGCAGAGATAACAAAAGCCCAGAAGCACAAAGGACAGCGTATCCATTAAAACTTGGTTTATTCCGCACATGGTTAAGAAACATTTGAGATGAACGGTGGTTACCAGTTGATGACCAGCCCCATACCACAGGCATGCAGGATATGCTGGGGAACTGGGTTACTGCTGTTGGAGCATTCTCGCCGGCAGATCCATGTCACCAGAAGTAGACCTCACCGGAAGTGACATTGCCAGAACCAAGAAGTCTGTGGTTGTGGACACGCAGACTAGGACACTCTAGGATAACATGTTTCGGGGTACGCCCCCTTTGTCCAATCCCCATAATTTATGGGTGTTGCAGTGCTCTCTCCTCTTCTGAGCATTATTATCGGTCACTGGTGGTTTGGCAATTGTAGCTCGCCCGTCAATGTTTTGCTTATGGAGTTTCCTCCGCACAGTTTTTGTGGACAAGGGCTTTGGAAGACTGAGACTGAGCTTTGCAGTCACTGTTGGTTGATTGAGCGATCGATCAAGGATGGTACATTCTTCCTGGCCGTACATGGTTTGAATCTTGTCCAGTTCCTTTTGAACCGGCTGAGATTCTAACCATCTATGGCCAGCCACAGATTAGAGAGAATAGACGGATGACAATGACCAGAAAGAAATCCTTCCTGTGGCACTGCGTATTAGAACTGTTATGTACTTACCCGTACTTAACCACTTAAGGACCAGGCCTCTTTTTCAGATTCGGTGTTTACATGTTTAAAACAGTTTTTTTTGCTCGAAAATTACTTAGAACCCCCAAACATTTTATATTGTGTTTTTTCTAACACCTAGAGAATAAAATGGCGGTCATTGCAATACTTTTTTTCACGCCGTATTTGCGCAGCGGTCTTACAAGCGCACTTTTTTTGGAAAAATTTCACTTTTTTGAATAAAAAAAATAAGACAGCAGTAAAATTAGCCCAATTTTTTTGTATATTGTGAAAGATAATGTTACGCCGAGTAAATTGATACCCAACATGTCACGCTTCAAAATTGCGCCCGCTCGTGGAAAGGCGTTAAACTTTTAGCCTCAAAAATCTCCATAAGCGACATTTAAAAAATTCTACAGGTTGCATTTTTTGCGTTACAGAGGAGGTCTAGGGCTAGAATTATTGCTCTCGCTCTACCGATCACGGCGATACCTCACATGTGTGGTTTGACTACCATTTTCATATGCGGGTGCTACTCATGTATGCGCTCGCTTCTGCGCGCGAGCTTGTCGGGACAGGGTGTTTTTAAAAACCTTTTTTTATTTTATTTTCTTATTTATTTTAATTGATTTTATTTATTTTTACACTGTTTAAAAAAAAAAAAATGGATCACTTTTATTCCTATTACAAGGAATGTAAACATCCCTTGTAAAAAAAAAAAAAGCATGACAGGTCCTCTTAAATATGAGATCCGGGGGGGTCAAAAAGTCCTCAGATCTCATATTTGAACTTAAATGCAATAAAAAAAAAAAAATGTTATTTGAAAAAATGACATTGAAAATAATATACCTTTAAGAGGTGTGGGCGGAAGTGAGGTTTTGATGTCGCTTCCGCCCTCCTATGGTATAGAGACGGATAGGGGCCATCTTAGCCTCACTCGTCTCCATACCCAGCACAGGAAAGGACCCGATCGCCTCCGCCGGCTCCAGTAAGCGGTGGAGGGTGCAGGAGAGCGGCGGGAGGGGGGGTGGCACCTTTCCCACTGCTGATAGCGGTGATCTCGCGGTGAACACACCGCGGAGACCACCATTATCGCACACACACCTGAAGAGATGGATATCTCGGTTGTGGCGACAGCTGCTGCCGTTACCGAGATATCCCTCTTCAAAAAATGGACGTACATCGGCGTGCGTCGGTCGTAAAGTGGTTAAGCTCTATGCTGACCATAAACTGAATTTTAATGACCTACAGTCAGGTCCATAAATATGGGGACATCCACACCATTCTACTCTTTTTGGCTCTATAGACCACCACAATGGATTTGAAATGAAACAAATAAGATGTGCTTTAACTGCAGACTTTCAGCTTTAATTTGAGGGAATTTACATCCAAATCAGGTGAACGGTGTAGGAATTACAACACTTTGTATATGTGCCTCCCACTTTTTAAGGGATCAAAAGTAATGGGACAATTGGCTGCTCAGCTGTTCCATGGCCAGGTGTGTGTTAATCCCTCATTATCCCATTTACAAGGAGCAGATAAAAGGTCCAGAGTTCATTTCAAGTGTGCTATTTGCATTTGGAATCTGTTGCTGTCAACTCTCAATATGAGATCCAAAGAAGCTGTCACTATCAGTGAAGCCATCATTAGACTGAAAATACAAAACAAACCCATCAGAGAGATAGCAAAAACATTAGGTGCGGCCAAATCAACTGTTTAGAACATCCTTAAAAAGAAAGAACGCACTGGTGAGCTCAGCAACACCAAAAGACCCGGAAGACCACGGAAAACAACTGTGGTGGATGACCGAAGAATTCTTTCCCTGGTGAAGAAAACACCCTTCACAACAGTTGGCCAGATCAAGAACACCCTCCAGGAGGTAGGTGTATGTGTGTCAGTCAATGAAGAGAAGACTTCACCAGAGTGAATACAGAGGAGTCACCACAAGATGTAAGCCATTGGTGAGCCTCAAAAACAGGAAGGCCAGATTAGAGTTTGCCAAACAACATCTAAAAAAAGCCTTCAGAGTTCTGGAACAACATCCTCTGGACAGAGGAGACCGAGATCAACTTGTACCAGGGTGATGGGAAGAGAAGAGTATGGAGAAGGAAAGGAGCTGCTCCTGATCCAAAGCATACCACCTCATCAGTGAAGCATGGTGGTGGTAGTGTCATGGTGTGGGCATGTATGGCTGCCAATGGAACTGGTTCTCTTGTATTTATTGATGATGTGACTGCTGACAAAAGCAGCAGGAGGAATTCTGAAGTGTTCCAGGGAATATTATCTTCTCATATTCAGCAAAATGCTTCAGAACTCATTTGGGCGGAGCTTCACAGTGCAGATGGACAATGACCCGAAGCATACTGCGAAAGCAACCAAAGAGTTTTTTAAGGGAAAGAAGTGGAATGTTATGCAATGGCCGAGTCAGTCACCTGACCTGAATCCGATTGAGCGCGCATTTCACTTGCTGAAGACAAAACTGAAGGGAAAATGCCCCAAGAACAAGCAGGAACTGAAGACAGTGGGCAGTAGAGGCCTGGCAGAGCATCACCAGGGATGAAGCCCAACGTCTGGTGATGTCTACGCGTTCCAGACTTCAGGCTGAAATTGACTGCAAAGGATTTGCAACCAAATATTAAAAAGTGAAAGTTTGATGGATGATTGTTAATCTGTCCCATTACTTTTGGTCCCTTAAAAAGTGGGAGGCGCATATAAAAACTGTTGTCATTCCTACACCGTTCACCTGATTTGGATGTAAATTCCCTCAAATTAAAGCTGAAAGTCTGCAGTTAAAGCACATCTTGTTCCTTTCATTTCAAATCCATTGTGGCGGTGTATAGAGCCAAAAAAAAGATGAGAATGGTGTCCATGTCCCAATATTTATGGACCTGACTGTATTTTTGTCTCTGTGTTTTTATATATTATGTTTGTAATAAAAGTGATTTTTATGTCTTTGTGTCTCCGGTGTGCCTATAAAGTCTGATACAAAATCTGCATTTTTGCATATAAAGACTTAGCGACTGCCCGCCCACAATGCACTGCAGACGAGCGCCCGCTTTAGGCAAAACGACCTACCTGTACATCGCTGCCTACTGCCAGGTATTTGGCTACATGCATGTCTGCCCCCCCCCCCCCCCCACTGTGATTGCACACAGCGGGAGTCTGTCAGAAAGTCCCAGCCAATGTCTCACGGCCGGGACCTACTGATCGGCTGTGTGCAATCACAGCCCAGAGCTCTGTACACAGGGAGCGATCTGTCAGTTTCTCCTCCCTGCAAAGCACCGGCATCCAGGACACTTATCCAACATTTCTCCACTAGTTCCCCTTTCCCCGGATAGCGATGACACCCACCGGCTTCCTTGTACACGACCCCTGCCCTGAGAGCAGCAAATGTGCTGTGTGCATGCGCAGGCTACTGCTTATTAGAAAATCCTTGGCTCCTAATGCTAGAGAAGTGAGAAGGGTTTTGGAGTGTGCAGCACCGAAAAGTGAGAGCTGTGGGTGTGGGGTGGGGGTTTTGGGGACAGAGGGAGAGGTGTGGATAAGGGGGTACAGGGCACAGGAGGGAGAGCTGTGGATAAGGGGGTGTTGGGCACAGGAGGGAGAGCTGTGGATAAGGGGGTGCTGGGCACAGGAGGGAGAGCTGTGGATAAGGGGGTGTTGGGCACAGGAGGGAGAGCTGTGGATAAGGGGGTGCTGGGCACAGGGGGGAGATGTGTGGATAAGGGGGTACAGGGCACAGGGGGGAGAGCTGTGGATAAGGGGGTGTTGGGCACAGGAGGGAGAGCTGTGGATAAGGGGGTGCTGGGCACAGGGGGGAGATGTGTGGATAAGGGGGTACAGGGCACAGGGGGGAGAGCTGTGGATAAGGGGGTACAGGGCACAGGGAGAGAGCTGTGGATAAGGGGGTGCTGGGCACAGGGAGAGAGCTGTGGATAAGGGGGTGCTGGGCACAGGGAGAGAGCTGTGGATAAGGGGGTGCTGGGCACAGGGAGAGAGCTGTGGATAAGGGGGTGCTGGGCACAGGGAGAGAGCTGTGGATAAGGGGGTGCTGGGCACAGGGAGAGAGCTGTGGATAAGGGGGTGCTGGGCACAGGGAGAGAGCTGTGGATAAGGGGGTGCTGGGCACAGGGAGAGAGCTGTGGATAAGGGGGTACAGGGCACAGGGAGAGAGCTGTGGATAAGGGGGTGCTGGGCACAGGGAGAGAGCTGTGGATAAGGGGGTACAGGGCACAGGGAGAGAGCTGTGGATAAGGGGGTACAGGGCACAGGAGGGAGAGCTGTGGATAAGGGGGTGTTGGGCACAGGAGGGAGAGCTGTGGATAAGGGGGTGCTAGGCACAGGGGGGAGATGTGTGGATAAGGGGGTACAGGGCACAGGGGGGAGAGCTGTGGATAAGGGGGTACAGGGCACAGGGAGAGAGCTGTGGATAAGGGGGTACAGGGCACAGGAGGGAGAGCTGTGGATAAGGGGGTGTTGGGCACAGGAGGGAGAGCTGTGGATAAGGGGGTGCTGGGCACAGGGGGGAGATGTGTGGATAAGGGGGTACAGGGCACAGGGGGGAGAGCTGTGGATAAGGGGGTACAGGGCACAGGGGGGAGATGTGTGGATAAGGGGGTGCTGGGCACAGGAGGGAGAGCTGTGGATAAGGGGGTGCTGGGCACAGGAGGGAGAGCTGTGGATAAGGGGGTGTTGGGCACAGGAGGGAGAGCTGTGGATAAGGGGGTGCTGGGCACAGGGAGAGAGCTGTGGATAAGGGGGTGCTGGGCACAGGGAGAGAGCTGTGGATAAGGGGGTGCTGGGCACAGGGAGAGAGCTGTGGATAAGGGGGTGCTGGGCACAGGGAGAGAGCTGTGGATAAGGGGGTGCTGGGCACAGGGAGAGAGCTGTGGATAAGGGGGTGCTGGGCACAGGGAGAGAGCTGTGGATAAGGGGGTGCTGGGCACAGGGAGAGAGCTGTGGATAAGGGGGTGCTGGGCACAGGGAGAGAGCTGTGGATAAGGGGGTGCTGGGCACAGGGGGAGAGCTGTGGATAAGGGGGTGCTGGGCACAGGGGGGAGATGTGTGGATAAGGGGGTGCTGGGCACAGGGGGAGAGGTGTGGATAAGGGGGTGTTGAAAAGTATGTAATGTACAGCACAGCTTACATAGTGCAGTGGTCAGGAGTATGTAACACACAGTCTGGTGTAAAGAGAGCGGGGGTGGGGGGGGGGGTAACAATAATATAATATATATGGCAGTATACAGGGTAGTGGTTAGGAGAATGCATTGTACAGCACAGCACACATGACTTGCCTCTGATCACACTCTGTACGCTGTGCTGTACATCCCTCTTATTGTTGTATTTTGTATTCTCATTGCTCTCTGTACTCTTGGAGGCTGGAGAGCCTGCTTTATCTGTGCTGTGTGGAGTAGTTAGGTGTGTGCTGTGTGGTGTAGTTAGGTGTGTGCTGTGCGGTGTAGTTAGGTGTGTGCTGTGCGGTGTACTTAGTTGTGTGCTGTGCAATGTAGTTAGGTGTGTGCTGTGTGGTGTAGTTAGGTGTGTGCTGTGTGGTGTAGTTAGGTGTGTGCTGTGTGGTGTAGTTAGGTGTGTGCTGTGCGGTGTAGTTAGGTGTGTGCTGTGTGGTGTAGTTAGGTGTGTGCTGTGCGGTGTAGTTAGGTGTGTGCTGTGTGGTGTAGTTAGGTGTGTGCTGTGTGGTGTAGTTAGGTGTGTGCTGTGCGGTGTAGTTAGGTGTGTGCTGTGTGGTGTAGTTAGGTGTGTGCTGTGCGGTGTAGTTAGGTGTGTGCTGTGCGGTGTACTTAGTTGTGTGCTGTGCGGTGTAGTTAGGTGTGTGCTGTGCGGTGTACTTAGTTGTGTGCTGTGCGGTGTAGTTAGGTGTGTGTGGTGTAGTTAGTTGTGTGCTGTGTAGTGTAGTTAAGTGTGTGTGGTGCGGTGTAGTTAGGTGTGTGCTGTGTAGTTAGGTGTGTGCTGTGCGGTGTAGTTAGGTGCTGTGTGGTGTAGTTAGGTGTGTGCTGTGCGGTGTACTTAGTTGTGTGCTGTGCGGTGTAGTTAGGTGTGTGCTGTGTAGTTAGGTGTGTGCTGTGCGGTGTAGTTAGGTGCTGTGCGGTGTAGTTAGGTGTGTGCTGTGCGGTGTAGTTAGGTGTGTGCTGTGTGGTGTAGTTAGGTGTGTGCTGTGCGGTGTAGTTAGGTGCTGTGCGGTGTAGTTAGGTAGGTGCTGTGCGGTGTAGTTAGGTGCTGTGCGGTGTAGCTAGGTAGGTGCTGTGCAGTGTACTTAGGTGTGTGCTGTGCGGTGTAGTTAGGTGTGTGCTGTGTGGTGTAGTTAGGTGTGTGCTGTGCGGTGTACTTAGGTGTGTGCTGTGCGGTGTACTTAGGTGTGTGCTGTGCGGTGTACTTAGTTGTGTGCTGTGCGGTGTAGTTAGGTGCTGTGCGATGTAGTTAGGTGTGTGCTGTGTGGTGTAGTTAGGTGTGTGCTGTGCGGTGTAGTTAGGTGTGTGCTGTGTGGTGTAGTTAGGTGTGTGCTGTGCGGTGTAGTTAGGTGTGTGCTGTGTGGTGTAGTTAGGTGTGTGCTGTGCGGTGTACTTAGGTGTGTGCTGTGCGGTGTAGTTAGGTGTGTGCTGTGCGGTGTACTTAGTTGTGTGCTGTGCGGTGTAGTTAGTTGTGTGCTGTGTAGTGTAGTTAAGTGTGTGCGGTGTAGTTAGGTGTGTGCTGTGCGGTGTAGTTAGGTGTGTGCTGTGCGGTGTAGTTAGGTGCTGTGCGGTGTAGTTAGGTAGGTGCTGTGCAGTGTACTTAGGTGTGTGCTGTGCGGTGTAGTTAGGTGTGTGCTGTGTGGTGTAGTTAGGTGTGTGCTGTGCGGTGTACTTAGGTGTGTGCTGTGCGGTGTACTTAGTTGTGTGCTGTGCGGTGTAGTTAGGTGTGTGCTGTGTGGTGTAGTTAGGTGTGTGCTGTGCGGTGTAGTTAGTTGTGTGCTGTGTAGTGTAGTTAAGTGTGTGCTGTGCGGTGTAGTTAGGTGTGTGCTGTGCGGTGTACTTAGTTGTGTGCTGTGCGGTGTAGTTAGGTGTGTGCTGGGCGGTGTAGTTAGGTGTGTGCTGGGCGGTGTAGTTAGGTGCTGTGCGGTGTAGTTAGGTGTGTGCTGTGCGGTATAGTTAGGTGCTGTGCGGTGTAGTTAGGTGTGTGCTGTGCGGTGTAGTTAGGTGCTGTGCGGTGTAGTTAGGTGTGTGCTTTGCGGTGTAGTTAGGTGTGTGCTGTGCGGTGTAGTTAGGTGTGTGCTTTGCGGTGTAGTTAGGTGTGTGCTGTGCGGTGTAGTTAGGTGCTGTGCGGTGTAGTTAGGTGTGTGCTTTGCGGTGTAGTTAGGTGTGTGCTGTGCGGTGTAGTTAGGTGTGTGCTGTGCGGTGTAGTTAGGTGTGTGCTGTGCGGTGTAGTTAGGTGTGTGCTTTGCGGTGTAGTTAGGTGCTGTGCGGTGTAGTTAGGTGTGTGCTGTGCGGTGTAGTTAGGTGTGTGCTGTGCGGTGTAGTTAGGTGTGTGCTTTGCGGTGTAGTTAGGTGTGTGCTGTGCGGTGTAGTTAGGTGTGTGCTTTGCGGTGTAGTTAGGTGTGTGCTTTGCGGTGTAGTTAGGTGTGTGCTGTGCGGTGTAGTTAGGTGTGTGCTGTGCGGTGTAGTTAGGTGTGTGCTTTGCGGTGTAGTTAGGTGTGTGCTGTGCGGTGTAGTTAGGTGTGTGCTTTGCGGTGTAGTTAGGTGTGTGCTTTGCGGTGTAGTTAGGTGTGTGCTGTGCGGTGTAGTTAGGTGTGTGCTGTGCGGTGTAGTTAGGTGCTGTGTGGTGTAGTTAGGTGTGTGCTGTGCGGTGTAGTTAGGTGCTGTGCAGTGTAGTGTTAGGTGTGTGCTGGGCGGTGTAGTTAGGTGTGTGCTGTGCGGTGTAGTTAGGTGCTGTGTGGTGTAGTTAGGTGTGTGCTGTGCGGTGTAGTTAGGTGCTGTGCAGTGTAGTGTTAGGTGTGTGCTGGGCGGTGTAGTTAGGTGTGTGCTGGGCGGTGTAGTTAGGTGTGTGCTGTGTGGTGTAGTTAGGTGCTGTGTGGTGTAGTTAGGTGTGTGCTGTGCGGTGTAGTTAGGTGTGTGCTGTGCAGTATAGTTAGGTGCTGTGCGGTGTAGTTAGGTGTGTGCTGTGCGGTGTAGTTAGGTGTGTGCTGTGCGGTGTAGTTAGGTGCTGTGTAGTGTAGTTAGGTGTGCGGTGTAGTTAGGTGTGTGCTGTGCGGTGTAGTTAGGTGTGTGCTGTGCGGTGTAGTTAGGTGCTGTGTGGTGTAGTTAGGTGTGCGGTGTAGTTAGGTGTGTGCTGTGCGGTGTAGTTAGGTGCTGTGTGGTGTAGTTAGGTGTGCGGTGTAGTTAGGTGTGTGCTGTGCGGTGTAGTTAGGTGCGGTGTGGTGTAGTTAGGTGTGCGGTGTAGTTAGGTGTGTGCTGTGCGGTGTAGTTAGGTGTGTGCTGTGCGGTGTAGTTAGGTGCTGTGCGGTGTAGTTAGGTGTGTGCTGTGCGGTGTACTTAGTTGTGTGCTGTGCGGTGTAGTTAGGTGCTGTGCGGTGTAGTTAGGTGCGTGCTGTGCGGTGTACTTAGTTGTGTGCTGTGCGGTGTAGTTAGGTGCTGTGCGGTGTAGTTAGGTGTGTGCTGTGCGGTGTAGTTAGGTGTGTGCTGTGCGGTGTACTTAGTTGTGTGCTGTGCGGTGTAGTTAGGTGCTGTGCGGTGTAGTTAGGTGCTGTGCGGTGTAGTTAGGTGTGTGCTGTGCGGTGTAGTTAGGTGCTGTGCGGTGTAGTTAGGTGTGTGCTGTGCGGTGTACTTAGTTGTGTGCTGTGCGGTGTAGTTAGGTGCTGTGCGATGTAGTTAGGTGTGTGCTGTGTGGTGTAGTTAGGTGTGTGCTGTGCGGTGTAGTTAGGTGTGTGCTGTGTGGTGTAGTTAGGTGTGTGCTGTGCAGTGTACTTAGTTGTGTGCTGTGCGGTGTAGTTAGGTGTGTGTGGTGTAGTTAGTTGTGTGCTGTGTAGTGTAGTTAAGTGTGTGCGGTGTAGTTAGGTGTGTGCTGTGCGGTGTAGTTAGGTGTGTGCTGTGCGGTGTAGTTAGGTGCTGTGCGGTGTAGTTAGGTGTGTGCTGTGCGGTGTACTTAGTTGTGTGCTGTGCGGTGTAGTTAGGTGTGTGTGGTGTAGTTAGTTGTGTGCTGTGTAGTGTAGTTAAGTGTGTGCGGTGTAGTTAGGTGTGTGCTGTGCGGTGTAGTTAGGTGTGTGCTGTGCGGTGTAGTTAGGTGCTGTGCGGTGTAGTTAGGTAGGTGCTGTGCAGTGTACTTAGGTGTGTGCTGTGCGGTGTAGTTAGGTGTGTGCTGTGTGGTGTAGTTAGGTGTGTGCTGTGCGGTGTACTTAGTTGTGTGCTGTGCGGTGTAGTTAGGTGTGTGCTGTGTGGTGTAGTTAGGTGTGTGCTGTGCGGTGTAGTTAGTTGTGTGCTGTGTACTTAGGTGTGTGCTGTGCGGTGTAGTTAGGTGTGTGCTGTGTAGTTAGGTGTGTGCTGTGCGGTGTAGTTAGGTGTGTGCTGTGTACTTAGGTGTGTGCTGTGCGGTGTAGTTAGGTGTGTGCTGTGTGGTGTACTTAGGTGTGTGCTGTGCGGTGTACTTAGTTGTGTGCTGTGCGGTGTAGTTAGGTGTGTGCTGTGTGGTGTAGTTAGGTGTGTGCTGTGCGGTGTAGTTAGTTGTGTGCTGTGTAGTGTAGTTAAGTGTGTGCTGTGCGGTGTAGTTAGGTGTGTGCTGTGCGGTGTACTTAGTTGTGTGCTGTGCAGTTAGGTGTGTGCTGTGCGGTGTACTTAGTTGTGTGCTGTGCGGTGTAGTTAGGTGCTGTGCGGTGTAGTTAGGTGTGTGCTGGGCGGTGTAGTTAGGTGTGTGCTGGGCGGTGTAGTTAGGTGTGTGCTGTGTAGTTAGGTGTGTGCTGTGCGGTGTAGTTAGGTGCTGTGCGGTGTAGTTAGGTGTGTGCTGTGCGGTGTACTTAGTTGTGTGCTGTGCGGTGTAGTTAGGTGTGTGCTGGGCGGTGTAGTTAGGTGTGTGCTGTGCGGTGTAGTTAGGTGCTGTGCGGTGTAGTTAGGTGTGTGCTGTGCGGTATAGTTAGGTGCTGTGCGGTGTAGTTAGGTGTGTGCTGTGCGGTATAGTTAGGTGCTGTGCGGTATAGTTAGGTGCTGTGCGGTGTAGTTAGGTGTGCGGTGTAGTTAGGTGTGTGCTTTGCGGTGTAGTTAGGTGTGTGCTTTGCGGTGTAGTTAGGTGTGTGCTGTGCGGTGTAGTTAGGTGTGTGCTGTGCGGTGTAGTTAGGTGTGTGCTGTGCGGTGTAGTTAGGTGTGTGCTGTGCGGTGTAGTTAGGTGTGTGCTGTGCGGTGTAGTTAGGTGTGTGCTGTGCGGTGTAGTTAGGTGTGTGCTGTGCGGTGTAGTTAGGTGTGTGCTGTGCGGTGTAGTTAGGTGTGTCCCCCCCCCCCCCAGATCAGCCATACTGGATCCTGATGAAGGGATGAGAGCCGTGGACTTCCCTCGCCCACCAATCACAATTCTTCTTTTTAGTTAATATAAAACAACCCAAATTCTACATAACAGAGAATACAATGATTGGTAAATCTCTCCATCTTAGAAACTAGAAAAGATATCAAATGACTAATCTGAGACGATGTACCGGCAGCCGGCTGCTCCCTGCAGCTTCTGATTCTTCTGCCTTCCCCTCCCCCACCTGCACTCCCATGCTGGGTGCCGCCTGTGGAAGATCCTCTTCTCATGCTGGCTGTGCTGCAGCTCTCTGTATTAGACTTCCCTACCCAGCTCACCCCTCCCTTCCTGGCAGCAGAGCAAAGGACCAATCAGGGAGGAGGAGAGCTAGACAACGAAATCTCATAGACTGTAATGCAGAGTGCTTGGGATCATGGGACATGTAGTCCAAAGCAGCTTCTCTATGTAGCACCCTCTAGTGTACTAGTTGTATTATTATTATTATAGAGGATTTATATAGTGCCAACAGTTTGAGCAGCGCTTTATAATATGAGGGCAGACAGTACATTTACTATACAATTCATTACAGGAGGGATCAGGGGGCCCTGGTCCTCAGAGCTTACAATCTAGTGTAGTCTGGTAGTGCAGGAGAATGGATTCTGCTCAGGGCTAAGCTGTGAATCTGGGTCCGGGTTCAGTGAGAGATCAGGGCTGGATGACTCATCCGTACAGCTCCTCCCCCTGGTCTACAAGGTTGTAGACGGTGCACTCTGCAGGGGTAGTTGCTCCTGAGCTTAGTACATCAGGGGAAGCTCTGCTGACTTCCATCATCCAATCATGTGCAAGCAAAAATTATATTTTTTCTATTTTCCTTGTACATGATTGGCTGTTCTTTGCAGTGAAACTTTCCCTCATTTACTAAGTTTTAGAGCAACTGCAGAGTGCTCAGTCTATTTGCCTTTAGTAAATCATCTCCTGTGTCTTTTTGCTACACAACCGAGGACTGAGGCACGAGGACCGAGAACTGAGGAACAAGGACCGAGGACTGAGGAACGAGGACCGAGAACCGAGGACTGAGGAACAAGGACCGAGAACTGAGGAACAAGGACCGAGAACCGAGGACTGAGGAACAAGGACCGAGAACTGAGGAACAAGGACCGAGGACTGAGGAACAAGGACCGAGAACCGAGGACTGAGGAACGAGGACCGAGAACTGAGGAACAAGGACCGAGGACTGAGGAACAAGGACCGAGAACCGAGGACTGAGGACTGAGGAACGAGGACCGAGAACTGAGGAACAAGGACCGAGGACTGAGGAACAAGGACCGAGAACCGAGGACTGAGGAACGAGGACCGAGAACTGAGGAACAAGGAACAAGGAACAAGGACCGAGAACTGAGGAACAAGGACCGAGGACTGAGGAACAAGGACCGAGAACCGAGGACTTAGGAACGAGGACCGAGAACTGAGGAACAAGGACCGAGGACTGAGGAACGAGAACCGAGGACTGAGGAACGAGGACCGAGAACCGAGGACTGAGGACTGAGGAACAAGGACTGAGGACCGAGGACTGAGGAACAAGGACTGAGGACCGAGAACTGAGGACCGAGGACTGAGAATCAAGGACTGAGGACCGAGGACCGAGAACTGAGGACCGAGGACTGAGGAACGAGGAATGAGGACCGAGGACTGAGAATCAAGGACTGAGGAACGAGGACTGCCTATAATGGACCATCGCTTCTAATCTGTCAGATCTTCACAGTCATCCAGCCGGGTCTACAAGCAAGTGAGTGCTGGAGGAAGAAGAAGAGGTGCGTATAGGGACTGTATATAGAGACTGTATATAAAGACTGTACATAGAGACTGTATATAGAGAATGTATATAGATACTGTATATAGGGATTGTATATAGAGAATGTATATATAGAATGTATATAGAGACTTTATATAGGGATTGTATATAGGACTGTATAGAGACAGTATATAGAGAATGTATATAGAAACTGTATATAGGACTTTATATAGGATTGTATATAGAACTGTATATAGAGACTGTATAAAGAGACTATATAAAGACTGTACATAGAGACTGTATATAGAGAATGTATATATAATTGTATATAGAGAATGTATATAGAGACTGTATATAGAGACTGTATAAAGAGACTGTATATAAAGACTGTACATAGAGACTGTATATATAGAATGTATATAGAGACTGTATATATAGAATGTATATAGATACTGTATATAGGGATTTATATAAAGAATGTATATATAGAATGTATATAGAGACTATATAGGGATTGTATATAGAGAATGTATATATAGAATGTATATAGAGACTGTATATAGGGATTGTATATAGGACTGTATATAGAGACAGTATATAGAGAATGTATATAGAAACTGTATATAGGACTGTATATAGGATTGTATATAGAACTGTATATAGAGACTATATAAAGACTGTACATAGAGACTGTATAAAGAGACTGTATATAAAGACTGTACATAGAGACTGTATATATAGAATCTATATAGAGACTGTATATAGAGAATGTATATAGAGACTGTATATAGAGAATGTATATAGAGACTGTATATAGGACTGTATATAGGGATTGTATATAGAGACTGTATATAAGATTGTATATAGAGAATGTATATAGAGACTGTATATAGAGATTATATATAGGATTGTATATAGGACTGTATATAGAGACAGTATATAGAGAATGTATATAGAAACTGTATGTAGGATTGTATATAGGGCTGTATATAGAGAATGTATATAGAGACTGTATATAGGATTGTATATAGAGACAGTATATAGAGAATGTATATAGAGACTGTATATAGGACTGTATATAGGGACTGTATATAGGACTGTATATAGGGACTGTATATATAGACTGTATATGGGAAGATGTCCCTGAAGTTTGTTGTTGAAGTCGGGTGAACATCCTATAACCTCCCATCCCTATCCAAGTTAGAAATAACAAAAACATTGGGGTTTATTTACTAAAGGCAAATAGCCTGAGCACTCTGCAGGGAAGTTGCTCCAGAGTAGGGATGAGCTCATGTTCAACTCAAACACCGGCTGTTCGCACGTTCGGTGAATTCAGAACTCTGTGGGCCGTTCGCACCATGTTCGTGTGGCGCTCACGGCCCACAATGCACTGCGCCACCACAGTGCATTGCTGGCTGATGATTAGGCAAGCATGCACTGTGACCCCGCATGCTTGGCCAATCACAGCGCTGGCAGCGAGGAGAGCCATAATTGGCAATTATAGCTCAGAGGGTTTAGTACACGCCCCACACTATATAAGGCTGCTAGCGTGGCAGCCTTGTGTAGTGTGTTGTGGCATTCAGGGAGAGAAGGATAGGCAGGTACAGTGTGTTCTATTCTTGTGAACGTAGCGCAGTTACAGTCGGTGTATTGTGCCTCCTGCACAGTGTACACCTGAAGCTACCCCAATTGCTGGTGTTCTTCAGATCCTATACCACAGGCAGCTGCAGTAGTTACAGTCAGTGTACTTTGTCATCTGCTCAGTGTGCACCTAAAGCTACCCAATTGCTGGTTTTCCCATCTCCCTTCAGGCCATTACCATGTCTGGAAGGCCAGCAAGGAGAGGCAGACAGGCGTGAGCCGATAAAAGAGGGCAAGCAGGCTCTGTGTCTAGAGACAACAGTGCTGGTCGTGGACGCGGTGCATCATCATCATCAGCACGTGGCCATGGGACACGCTTGTCCTTCTTTTCGGCAGCTGGACATGTTGAACCACAACATGCCAACGACTTGGTAGAGTGGATGACCAAGCCCTCTTCATCCTCCTCATCCTCTCTCACCCAGGCTCAGGGAACTAGCAAAGCAGCTGCCAACGCATCATCTTCCCTCCTCTCAATGTCATCATCAGTCACTCCTTCCCTAGACCCACCACGTCCTCCTGAGGAGTCTCCAGAACTCTTTGAGCACAGTGTTGGGTACATGCTCCAGGAGGATACCCAGAGTTTTGTAGGCTCTGATGATGATACCCAGCTAGAGGAAGGCAGTAGCGTGAATGCAGAGAGAGGGGATGCTCAAGAAGGACAGCAATCTGGCAGTGTCAGGGCTGGCTTAGCCCTTCCTTCTCTGCTCAGCTGTCGGCTAATTGCCAGCTCTCATCTCTCTCCACTGTTACCAGCTGTTCCTGATCATGCGCGTCTGACCTGCCTACTTAAAGCTGTCCAGCTCACTTCACCTCTGCCTTCGCCTTGGTCACATCACAAGAAATCATCTCCGTTCTGTTTAAAGACTGGCTTGCTGACATCCCTTCTGGCTCCTTATCCTGCTTGCTGTTGCTCTACTTGGATGCCTGACTTCTGGCCTGGCTGACTACTCTATCCGGTTACTGGACTCTGGCTATGCTTTGACTACGCTTTTTTCTATTTACCTTTTTATTTTTATTTAATAAAAAAGTGTGATTTGATTGTACTTCTGTCTCGGTCTGATTCATGGTTTCTGACAGGCAGTCATGTTCCACCAGCTGCAGCATACTGCCAGGTTTGCTCCAGTGATGAAGAGGGAGGGGATGATGACGGCACTGACTCCACGTGGGTGCCTGGTAGGAGAGAGGAGGAGGAGGAGGCACATCTCCAACGAGGCAGGATGCCCTCCGGGGGCCAGCTTAAGGGCAGTACATGGACTGAATCACACCGCAGAGCTCCGCCTGTGCAGGGCGCTGCCTCTGCTCGTTATTCTAAAAGTTCTTTGGTGTGGGCCTTTTTTGAGACGAGTGCATCAGATCGCACCGCTGCTATTTGCAACATATGTCTCAAGCGTATCTCGCATGGCCAAAACACCAGCCGCTTGGGCACCACATGCTTGACCAGACATATGTTGACCTGCCATGCAGCTTGTTGGCAAGCGTACCTCAAAGACCCACACCAAAGAACAAAGCGGACCTCTCCTTGCTCCTCATCAGCTGGGATCTCCAACCCCACTAGACCTTCAGTCCTCTCTGAAACCTGCACTGAGAGGAATGAAGGTGTAGAATTAGGTGTGTCACAGCCAAGTGCTTCCGGGCACTCTGCTAGCAGTACACCCACGTCCGATTATAGCAGGCAAATGCCCCTGCCCCAGCTGCTGGACCGGCGAAAGAAGTTCACTCCCAGCCATCCACATGCCCACCGGTTGAATGCTAGCTTGGCTAAATTTCTAGCACTTCAACTGCTGCCTTTTCAGCTGGTAGACTCGGCCCCCTTCCATGAGTTTGTGCAATGTGCGGTTCCTCAGTGGCAGGTCCCCAAATGCCAAATGGACAGGGCGGTCAGCGGTAAGGTGCATATTACCGATGACTCATGGTCCAGCAGGCATGGACAGGGACGTTACCTGTCTTTCACGGCCCATTGGGTCACTCTTCTGGCAGCTGGGAAGGATGCAGGACAAGGTGCAGTAGTGTTGGAGGTTGTTCCGCCACCACACCTCCAAAATGCTATTACTGGTTGTGACACACCTCTCTCCTCCACCCCCTCCTCTTCTTCTTCCTCCATGGCCTCTTCCAGTGCTCTGTCCTCGGAACCAGCGGTGCTCCGTAGGTGTTCAAGGGGCTATGCAAGTACGCAAGCAAAAAGATGCCATGCCGTGCTTGAGCTGGTGTGTTTGGGGAACAAGGGCCACACTGGGGCAGATATTTTGTCAGCTCTGCAGGGGCAGGCCGAAAGGTGGTTGACGCCATGCCAGCTTAAGCCAGGAATGGTGGTTTGAGACAATGGCACCTCCTCTCCGCCCTCCGACAAGGACAACTGACCCATGTGCCCTGTGTGGCTCACATCATTAACCTGGTGGTGCAGTGGTTCTTGGGCAGGCACCCGGGCTTACAGGATGTCCTGAAGCAGGCCAGGAAAGTCTGTGTGCATTTCCGCCAATCATTTAATGCCTGTGCTTGGCTGGCTGAGCTCCAAAAGGAGTTGAACCTGCCCAAGAACCGCCTTATATGTGACATGCCCACCAGGTGGAACTCAACGTTGGCTATGCTGCAGCGGCTGCACACGCAGCAGAGGGCCATCAATGAGTACCTGTGCAACTATGGCACCAGGACAGGGTCAGGGGAGCTCGGTTTTTTCTCACCATGCCAGTGGGGCATGATCAGGGATGCATGCACTGTCCTGTCACCATTTGAGGAGGCCATGAGGATGGTGAGCAGTGACAGTGCATGCATCAGTGACACCTCTTGTCCACCTGTTGGAGCATACGCTGCATGGAATAATGGACAGGGCACTTGAGGCAGAACAGAGGCAGGAAGAGGAGGACTTCCTTGCCTCTCAAGGCCCCCTTTATCCAGACAGTGTTTCTGCTGTCCCGCCCATCACACAGGAAGAGGAGGAGGAGGAGGATTGTGTCAGCATGGAGGTGGAGTCTGGCACTAAGCATCAGCAGGAGCAGCAGTCTTTTAGGGATGATTTACAGTCCCAAGAAACCCGTGGACTTGTACGTGGTTGGGAGGAGGTGGCTGCGGATCATGACGTCCTTAGTGACCCAGAGGACTCCGGACCGAATGCCTCAGCTAAACTACACTGCATGGCCTCCCTGATCCTGCAAAGCCTGCGGAAGGATCCTCGTATTCTTCGGATCAAGGAGAGGGATCATTACTGGCTGGCAACTCTCCTTGATCCACAGTACAAGGGTAAGGTTGCCGACCTTATCTTGCCGTTGCAGAGGGAGCAGAGGATGAGACATCTCCGGGAGGTCTTGCAGAAATGTCTGTGCAACGCGTTCCCAGAGACTGAGAGGTTACAAACTCCTGGTCCTGGACAACGTGTTGCTGAGGCATCGGTCAGTCACAGAAGGAGCGGTGGAGAAGGTGGCCGTCTGACCGATGCGTTCAGACAATTTTTTAGTCCACAGCCCCAAGGTATGATCTTTTCCAGCAACCATCGCCAGTGTTCTGATTTAGGTGCAGGAATACCTAGGGGCAAGCTCAGACTTGGACACCTTTCCCACCGAAAATCCTGTGGCTTACTGGGTCTTGAGGATGGATCACTGGCCAGAGCTTGCACAGTATGCAATTGAGCTACTGGCCTGTCCTGCATCCAGCGTTCTTTCGGAACGCACCTTCAGTGCTGCTGGTGGCTTTGTTACCGATCACAGGGTGCGCCTGTCCACCGACTCGGTTGATCGACTGACCTTCATCAAGATCACCCACAGCTACCAAGCACCTGAAGCTGATGTAACCAAATAATTTTTTTTTAAATGTCAGATCCCTTCAAGACTGTTAATGCTGATGCTGAGTGACTGTTCTGTTATGTTTACTGACTATCCTCTTCCTCCTCAATGTTCCTGTTGATAGCTTGGAAGAACATTTTTGGTTCTGGGCGCCGCCACAAGTGCCTAAGGCCCAATTTTTCAGCCCCTGTTAGGCATGTAATTACAATTTTTGATGCAATATTTTGCAGCAAGGCTCATTCCTGCTATCCAACTGGAGTTTCTGTGAGGTGTTGCAGTGTTGAGGCACCAGTGCCTAAGGTCCAATTTTTCAGCCCCTGTTTAACAGGTACATGTAATTGAAATTCTTGATATAATATTTCACAGCAGGGCCCGTTCCTGCACCCACCGAGAGTAATTGTGTGGACTTACAGTGTTGTGGCACCACCACCACAACCACCAAAGGCCCAATTTTTCTACCACTGTTCAACAATGGCATCTAATTACAATTCTTGATATAATAGTTCACAGCAGGGCGCTCCAGCGCCCACCAAGAGTCACTCTGAGGGCTTACAGTGTTAACTTGTGGCAACACCAACACCTTAGGGCCAAATTTCTGCAGAGCATATAGGGCAGGCCCCTACTTTCAAACATCCAACTTACATACGTCTCCTACATGCAAACGGAAGGAGACAACAGGAAGTGAGATGAAAAAAGATGGACGGCCAAAACAAATTATACAGGGGTGATAACCCTTCCCTATGTTTTCCAAAAAGCTTAAAAATAGATTTTTTGACTGGAGCTACACTTTAAAAATGTACCAGTTGAAAATTACAAACAGATTCTACTTAACACAATAAACCTACACAGTCCCTGTCTTGTTTGCACCGCCTGTATACTGCTGTTCTGAGTATATAGGGCCTGGGGGCCCCACGCCTTTCCTTTTTTTAATATGGGTACGGGGTTCCCCTTAATATCCGTACAAGACCCAAAGGGGCTGGTAATGGGCGGGGGGGCTACCCATGCCATTTTTTTCTCAATGATTTTCATCCGTATTGCCGGAACCAGATATAACATAAAAACGCAAGCAGTTTTAAATGACTTTTTTTCCGTTAAATGTCATTTTGTGCAGGGACTGTTCTAAACACAGGAAACACGTGGCACTTCACAGGCATACTACAGACACCCCCCAGGCACCATATTTAAAGGAATATTTCACATTTTTTTCACTTTAAGTGTCATTAAAATCAGTGCTCCCGAAAAAACTGCAGTTTTTAGAAGAAAAAATTGCATTGATCCATGTCCCCTGGGGCAGGACCCGGGTCCCCAAACACTTTTTAGGACAATATCTTGCATATTAGCCTTTAAAATTAGCACTTTTGATTTCGAACGTTTGAGTCCCATAGACTTTAATGGGGTTAAAGTTCGTATGAATTTTCGGTCTGTTCGAAGGTTTTGGTGCGAACCAAACCGGGGGGTGTTCGGCTCATCTCTAATCTCTATATTCCTCACAGATTTAAATATAATTACCTAACCTCATATCACCCCCGAAGAAGGAATATATTGATGTAAAATAAATTTTCGAAACATGTTGGGTTTATGTCGTTTGAACTAGCCTGCCAGCCTATGCATGGTCTGTTGATGCTTCTTCTCGACAAACGAGATTGGGTTATTTTATTGTATGTATTATCCAATATATTCATAATATTCATCAATGTACCATTTTAGGATTTTTTTTCCATTTATGTCTATATGTTATATTTATGGTCGAAGCCCTATGGCCGATACGGATATGAACAAATAGACTTAACATAAGACTTACAACATGAAATAGATCTGAAGTGTGCCCTGGTCTGATGGTCGGTATACCAAAATAAGGGGGCATACCCTAGATTAGAAATGAATATTTGTGAAGAGAAATTAATTTGAGAAATGCCCTGAAAAGGGGATGGGAGGGTGGGTACCGCGCACAGGAAACCGACAAAGACCACAGGCGAGCGGGCTGGTTAAATACCCCCCGAGCTCCTCCCATAAAGTCAGGCCACCATACTGGCCTTCATATATATATATATATATATATATATATATATATATATATATATATATATATATATATATTTTTTTTTTTTTTTTTTTTTCTATGACTATATAAATAATAACATTGGCACCATGCACTATAATGCACATAATGCACTTCTGTGCCTGCTTCTGTATAATGTTATTAGGATGTTGGTAGCAACTACACATTCATCAATTTCTCAATATCTTTTCTTATGGTCAGAGGGTACACTATGGTGTATTCCTTTGGAAGGTACTTTTGATGTCTGGAGGTACGAGACCTCAGAATAAAAATACTTTGGAAGTGGATCAGCTTTGGCTTCAGAAATCTGTGATGAGTGAGTTGCTCAGAGGAGGAACTGTGCTGAAAATTCTCATGGCCCTGTTTATGGACTTTGTGTGGCCGGTCCATACAAGATTCCGAGATGTTCTCGTCTTTCTACCATTGTATTTTTTTTCTTTTTTTACTATCACTAAGGCCGCGTACACACGGGCGGACTGTTCGCCCAACCTTGTCCGCTGAACAGTGTTTGGGCGGACAGTCCGCTCGTGTGTGGGCTTTCAGCGGACAGTTTCAGCGGACAGTTGGACGGACAAAGTCTTTCGGAAATTCCGAAAAACTGTCCGCTGAAACTGTGTTTGAGCGAACAGTCCGCCCGTGTGTGGGCTTGTCCGCTGTACTTTCGAAATGAGCGGACTGTTCCCGCTCGGAAAGTCCGCCCATTTCGAGCGCGTGTACAGGTAGGCGGGGCCCGCGAAGGAGACGTCGCGGGCTCCGCCGCCTGGAATGGGCTTAAAGGGGAACCCCAACGCCGAAAAAAATCGGCGTGGGGGTTCCCCCCAAGTCCACACCAGACCCTTGTCCGAGCACGCTACCCGGCCGGCCAGGAAAGGGGGGCGAGCGAGCGCGCCCCCCCTCCTGAGCCGTACCAGGCCGCGTGCCCTCAACATGGGGGGTGCCTTGGGGAAGGGGGGGCCGCGCGGCCCCCCCACCCCAAAGCACCTTGTCCCCATGTTGATGAGGACAAGGGCCTCTTCCCGACAACCCTGGCCGTTGGTTGTCGGGGTCTGCGGGCGGGGGGCTTATCGGAATCCGGGAGCCCCCTTTAAGAAGGGGGCCCCGGATACCGGCCTCCCACCCTATGTGAATGAGTATGGGGTACAATGTACCCCTACCCATTCACCTGTGAACTAAAGTACAATAAAAAACACAACACAGAGAAAAAATATTTTATTGCACAGCTCCGGGGGTCTTCGGGGGTCTTCTCGCCGGACTCCTCCGCTATGTGTGTGTAGCTCTTTTGCTAGCGGAGGAGTCCGGCTTTCTTCCTCCCCGCCGCCGGCCTCTTCTCCCGACTTCGGGGGTCTTGTCCCCCTCTTCGGTTCTTCTGCCGGGCCACCGCGCCTGGTCCGGTGGCCCGGTCTTCTGTCGCCGTCTTCCGTTCTTCTGTCGCCGCCTTCGGTTCTTCTGCCGGGCCACCGCGCCTTCTTGTAGCTCTTTTACAGGCGGTGGCCCGGTCTTCTGTCGCCGCTGTCGTCGCCGCCGCCGCCGCCTTCCGTTCTTGTTCTTCTTCTTGTTCTTCTTCTTCTCCTGGAGATGTTGACTCGACGAGCTCTCCGGCCGGAATGCCAGGGACACGCTCCGCTGCCACTTATATAGTGACAATGGGGCGGTGTCACATGGTATATGTCACATGGGTTGGTCACATGGGTTGATGTCACATGGGGACTATGACATCGTAAGGGGGCGGGGTCACCATGTGACCAACCCATGTGACATATACCATGTGACACCGCCCCATTGTCACTATATAAGTGGCAGCGGAGCGTGTCCCTGGCATTCCGGCCGGAGAGCTCGTCGAGTCAACATCTCCAGGAGAAGAAGAAGAACAAGAAGAAGAACAAGAACGGAAGGCGGCGGCGGCGGCGACGACAGCGGCGACAGAAGACCGGGCCACCGCCTGTAAAAGAGCTACAAGAAGGCGCGGTGGCCCGGCAGAAGAACCGAAGGCGGCGACAGAAGAACGGAAGACGGCGACAGAAGACCGGGCCACCGGACCAGGCGCGGTGGCCCGGCAGAAGAACCGAAGAGGGGGACAAGACCCCCGAAGTCGGGAGAAGAGGCCGGCGGCGGGGAGGAAGAAAGCCGGACTCCTCCGCTAGCAAAAGAGCTACACACACATAGCGGAGGAGTCCGGCGAGAAGACCCCCAAAGACCCCCGGAGCTGTGCAATAAAATATTTTTTCTCTGTGTTGTGTTTTTTATTGTACTTTAGTTCACAGGTGAATGGGTAGGGGTACATTGTACCCCATACTCATTCACATAGGGTGGGAGGCCGGTATCCGGGGCCCCCTTCTTAAAGGGGGCTCCCGGATTCCGATAAGCCCCCCGCCCGCAGACCCCGACAACCAACGGCCAGGGTTGTCGGGAAGAGGCCCTTGTCCTCATCAACATGGGGACAAGGTGCTTTGGGGTGGGGGGGCCGCGCGGCGGTGAGGTCAGACGGTGAGGACAGGCGGTGAGGACAGGCGGTGAGGTCAGGCGGTGAGGTCAGGCGGTGAGGTCAGGCGGTGAGGACAGGCGGTGAGGACAGGCGGTGAGGTCAGGCGGTGAGGTCAGGCGGTGAGGTCAGGCGGTGAGGTCAGATGGTGAGGACAGGCGGTGAGGTCAGGCGGTGAGGTCAGGCGGTGAGGTCAGGCGGTGAGGACAGGCGGTGAGGTCAGACGGTTAGGTCAGACGGTGAGGACAGGCGGTGAGAACAGGCGGTGAGGTCAAGCGGTGAGGTCAGGCGGTGAGGTCAGACGGTGAGGTCAGGCGGTGAGGACAGGCGGTGAGGTCAGGCAGTGAGGTCAGACGGTTAAGGTCAGGCGGTGAGGTCATGCGGTGAGGACAGGCGGTGAAGACAGGCGGTGAGGTCAGACGGTGAGGTCAGGCGGTGAGGTCAGGCCGTGAGGTCAGGCGGTGAGGTCAGACGGTGAGGACAGGCGGTGAGGTCAGACGGTGAGGACAGGAGGTGAGGTCAGGAGGTGAGGACAGGCGGTGAGGACAGGCGGTGAGGCCAGACGGTGAGGACAGGAGGTGAGGTCAGGAGGTAGGACAGGCGGTGAGGCCAGGCGGTGAGGCCAGACGGTGAGGACAGGAGGTGAGGTCAGGAGGTGAGGACAGGCGGTGAGGACAGGAGGTGAGGTCAGGAGGTGAGGACAGGCGGTGAGGACAGGAGGTGAGGTCAGGCGGTGAGGTCAGATGGTGAGGTCAGGCGGTGAGGTCAGGCGGTGAGGTCAGGCGGTGAGGTCAGGCGGTGAGGTCAGACGGTGAGGACAGGCGGTGAGGACAGGCGGTGAGGTCAGGCGGTGAGGACAGGCGGTGAGGTCAGACGGTGAGGTCAGGCGGTGAGGACAGGCGGTGAGGTCAGACGGTGAGGTCAGACGGTGAGGACAAGCGGTGAGGCCAGGCGGTGAGGTCAGGCGGTGATGCCAGGCGGTGAGGTCAGACGGTGAGGACAGGAGGTGAGGACAGGCGGTGAGGACAGGCGGTGAGGCCAGGCGGTGAGGCCAGACGGTGAGGACAGGAGGTGAGGTCAGGAGGTGAGGACAGGCGGTGAGGACAGGCGGTGAGGCCAGGCGATGAGGCCAGACGGTGAGGACAGGAGGTGAGGTCAGGAGGTGAGGACAGGCGGTGAGGACAGGCGGTGAGGACAGGAGGTGAGGTCAGGAGGTGAGGACAGGCGGTGAGGACAGGAGGTGAGGTCAGGAGGTGAGGTCAGACGGTTAGGTCAGACGGTGAGGTCAGACGGTGAGGACAGGCGGTGAGGTCAGGCGGTGAGGTCAGACGGTGAGGACAGGCGGTGAGGTCAGACGGTTAGGTCAGACGGTGAGGTCAGACGGTGAGGACAGGCGGTGAGGACAGGCGGTGAGGACAGACGGTGAGGTCAGGCGGTGAGGACAGGCGGTGAGGTCAGGCGGTGAGGTCAGACGGTGAGGACAGGCGGTGAGGACAGGCGGTGAGGTCAGGCGGTGAGGACAGGCGGTGAGGACAGGCGGTGAGGTCAGGCGGTGAGGTCAGGCGGTGAGGACAGGCGGTGAGGACAGGCGGTGAGGTCAGACGGTGAGGTCAGACGGTGAGGTCAGGCGGTGAGGACAGGCGGTGAGGTCAGACGGTGAGGACAGGCGGTGAGGCCAGGCGGTGAGGCCAGGCGGTGAGGTCAGACGGTGAGGCCAGGCGGTGAGGTCAGACGGTGAGGACAGGAGGTGAGGTCAGGAGGTGAGGACAGGAGGTGAGGACAGGAGGTGAGGACAGGCGGTGAGGTCAGGCGGTGAGGCCAGGCGGTGAGGTCAGGCGGTGAGGTCAGACGGTGAGGCCAGGCGGTGAGGCCAGGCGGTGAGGCCAGGCGGTGAGGACAGGCGGTGAGGACAGGCGGTGAGGTCAGGCGGTGAGGTCAGGCGGTGAGGACAGGCGGTGAGGTCAGGCGGTGAGGTCAGACGGTAAGGACAGGCGGTGAGGACAGGCGGTGAGGTCAGACGGTGAGGTCAGACGGTGAGGACAGGCGGTGAGGTCAGACGGTGAGGTCAGCCGGTGAGGTCAAGCGGAGAGGCCAGACGGTGAGGACAGGAGGTGAGGTCAGGAGGTGAGGACAGGAGGTGAGGACAGGCGGTGAGGCCAGGCGGTGAGGTCAGGCGGTGAGGCCAGACGGTGAGGCCAGGCGGTGAGGCCAGACGGTGAGGACAGGAGGTGAGGTCAGGAGGTAGGACAGGCGGTGAGGACAGGAGGTGAGGACAGGCGGTGAGGCCAGGCGGTGAGGTCAGGCGGTGAGGACAGGCGGTGAGGCCAGGCGGTGAGGCCAGACGGTGAGGACAGGAGGTGAGGTCAGGAGGTGAGGACAGGCGGTGAGGACAGACGGTTAGGTCAGACGGTGAGGTCAGACGGTGAGGACAGGAGGTGAGGTCAGGAGGTGAGGACAGGCGGTGAGGACAGGCGGTGAGGACAGGAGGTGAGGTCAGGAGGTGAGGACAGGCGGTGAGGACAGGAGGTGAGGTCAGGAGGTGAGGTCAGACGGTTAGGTCAGACGGTGAGGTCAGACGGTGAGGACAGGCGGTGAGGTCAGGCGGTGAGGTCAGACGGTGAGGACAGGCGGTGAGGTCAGACGGTTAGGTCAGACGGTGAGGTCAGACGGTGAGGACAGGCGGTGAGGACAGGCGGTGAGGACAGGCGGTGAGGACAGACGGTAAGGACAGGCGGTGAGGTCAGGCGGTGAGGTCAGACGGTGAGGACAGGCGGTGAGGTCAGGCGGTGAGGTCAGGCGGTGAGGACAGGCGGTGAGGTCAGACGGTGAGGACAGGCGGTGAGGACAGGCAGTGAGGTCAGACGGTGAGGTCAGACGGTGAGGTCAGGCGGTGAGGACAGGCGGTGAGGTCAGACGGTGAGGTCAGACGGTGAGGACAGGCGGTGAGGCCAGGCGGTGAGGCCAGGCGGTGAGGCCAGACGGTGAGATCAGACGGTGAGGCCAGGCGGTGAGGACAGGAGGTGAGGACAGGCGGTGAGGTCAGGCGGTGAGGTCAGACGGTGAGGACAGGCGGTGAGGACAGGCGGTGAGGTCAGGCGGTGAGGTCAGGCGGTGAGGTCAGACGGTGAGGTCAGGCGGTGAGGACAGGCGGTGAGGACAGGCGGTGAGGTCAGACGGTGAGGACAGGCGGTGAGGTCAGGCGGTGAGGTCAGGCGGTGAGGACAGGCGGTGAGGTCAGGCGGTGAGGTCAGACAGTTAAGGTCAGGCGGTGAGGTCAGACGGTGAGGTCAGACGGTGAGGACAGGCGGTGAGGACAGGCGGTGAGGACAGACGGTGAGGTCAGGCGGTGAGGACAGGCGGTGAGGTCAGGCGGTGAGGTCAGGCGGTGAGGTCAGGCGGTGAGGTCAGGCGGTGAGGACAGGCGGTGAGGTCAGGCGGTGAGGTCAGGCGGTGAGGACAGGCGGTGAGGTCAGGCGGTGAGGTCAGACGGTGAGGACAGGCGGTGAGGTCAGACGGTGAGGTCAGGCGGTGAGGACAGGCGGTGAGGACAGGCGGTGAGGTCAGACGGTGAGGTCAGACGGTGAGGACAAGCGGTGAGGCCAGGCGGTGAGGTCAGGCGGTGATGCCAGGCGGTGAGGTCAGACGGTGAGGACAGGAGGTGAGGACAGGCGGTGAGGACAGGCGGTGAGGCCAGGCGGTGAGGCCAGACGGTGAGGACAGGAGGTGAGGTCAGGAGGTGAGGACAGGCGGTGAGGACAGGCGGTGAGGCCAGGCGGTGAGGCCAGACGGTGAGGACAGGAGGTGAGGTCAGGAGGTGAGGACAGGCGGTGAGGACAGGCGGTGAGGACAGGAGGTGAGGTCAGGAGGTGAGGACAGGCGGTGAGGACAGGAGGTGAGGTCAGGAGGTGAGGTCAGGAGGTGAGGTCAGACGGTTAGGTCAGACGGTGAGGTCAGACGGTGAGGACAGGCGGTGAGGTCAGGCGGTGAGGTCAGACGGTGAGGACAGGCGGTGAGGTCAGACGGTTAGGTCAGACGGTGAGGTCAGACGGTGAGGACAGGCGGTGAGGACAGGCGGTGAGGACAGACGGTGAGGTCAGGCGGTGAGGACAGGCGGTGAGGTCAGGCGGTGAGGTCAGACGGTGAGGACAGGCGGTGAGGACAGGCGGTGAGGTCAGGCGGTGAGGACAGGCGGTGAGGACAAGCGGTGAGGTCAGGCAGTGAGGTCAGGCGGTGAGGACAGGCGGTGAGGACAGGCGGTGAGGTCAGACGGTGAGGTCAGACGGTGAGGTCAGGCGGTGAGGACAGGCGGTGAGGTCAGACGGTGAGGTCAGACGGTGAGGCCAGGCGGTGAGGCCAGGCGGTGAGGTCAGACGGTGAGGCCAGGCGGTGAGGTCAGACGGTGAGGACAGGAGGTGAGGTCAGGAGGTGAGGACAGGAGGTGAGGACAGGCGGTGAGGTCAGGCGGTGAGGCCAGGCGGTGAGGTCAGGCGGTGAGGTCAGACGGTGAGGCCAGGCGGTGAGGCCAGGCGGTGAGGCCAGGCGGTGAGGACAGGCGGTGAGGACAGGCGGTGAGGACAGGCGGTGAGGACAGGCGGTGAGGTCAGGCGGTGAGGTCAGGCGGTGAGGACAGGCGGTGAGGTCAGGCGGTGAGGTCAGATGGTGAGGACAGGCGGTGAGGACAGGCGGTGAGGTCAGACGGTGAGGTCAGACGGTGAGGACAGGCGGTGAGGTCAGACGGTGAGGTCAGCCGGTGAGGTCAAGCGGAGAGGCCAGACGGTGAGGACAGGAGGTGAGGTCAGGAGGTGAGGACAGGAGGTGAGGACAGGCGGTGAGGCCAGGCGGTGAGGTCAGGCGGTGAGGCCAGACGGTGAGGCCAGGCGGTGAGGCCAGACGGTGAGGACAGGAGGTGAGGTCAGGAGGTAGGACAGGCGGTGAGGACAGGCGGTGAGGTCAGGCGGTGAGGACAGGCGGTGAGGTCATGCGGTGAGGTCAGGCGGTGAGGACAGGCGGTGAGGTCAGACGGTGAGGACAGGCGGTGAGGTCAGACGGTGAGGACAGGCGGTGAGGTCAGACGGTTAGGTCAGACGGTGAGGTCAGACGGTGAGGACAGGCGGTGAGGTCAGACGGTGAGGACAGGCGGTGAGGACAGGCGGTGAGGTCAGGCGGTGAGGACAGGCGGTGAGGTCAGGCGGTGAGGTCAGGCGGTGAGGACAGGCGGTGAGGTCAGACGGTGAGGACAGGCGGTGAGGACAGGCAGTGAGGTCAGACGGTGAGGTCAGACGGTGAGGTCAGGCGGTGAGGACAGGCGGTGAGGTCAGACGGTGAGGTCAGACGGTGAGGACAGGCGGTGAGGCCAGGCGGTGAGGCCAGGCGGTGAGGCCAGACGGTGAGATCAGACGGTGAGGCCAGGCGGTGAGGACAGGAGGTGAGGACAGGCGGTGAGGTCAGGCGGTGAGGTCAGACGGTGAGGATTATGGTGTGGGGGGAGTGGGGTCTATGGTGTGGGGTTGTTTTTCAGGGGTTGGGCTTGGCCCCTTGGTTCCAGTGAAGGGAACTCTTAAGGCGTCAGCGTACCAAGACATTTGGACAATTTCATGGTCCCAACTTTGTGGGAACAGTTTGGGGACGGCCCCTTCCTGTTCCAACATGACTGCCCACCAGTGCACAAAGTTTAAGGTATAAAACCTTCTGTGTGCAGTTCCCCCCCCCCTCCCTTTACTTACCTGAGCCCCATCTCAATCCAGCAATGTGCATGAGAGCAGCGGATCTCCTGGATCACTCTCTCCTCATTGGCTCATACAGTGGCGGGGGCTGTTGGCTCCCGCTGCTGTTAGTCTCAGTCAGTGAGCTGATGAGGAGAGCTCGAGGTTGGGTGGGGCCAAATAGACGCACACAGCGCAGCTCAGGAGCAAGCCTGCTAGTGTGCCCCCATAGCAAGAAGCGTGCTATTGGGGGCACTCAGCAGGGGGAGGAGCCAGGACCACCAGTGTGGGGACCCAAAAAAAGAGGAGGATCGGGGTTGCTCTGTGCAAAAGCATTACAGAACAGGTAAGTATTACATGTTTATTTTTATTTTTTTAATTGTCGCTTTTTTTTTGTTTATAGCGCAAAAAATAAAAAACACAGAGGTGATCAAATACCACCAAAAGAAAGCGCTATATGTGGGGAAAAAAAGGACATATGTTTTATTTGTGTACAACGTCGCACGTCCGCGCAATTGTCAGTTAAAAGTAACCCAGTGCCGTATCGCAAAAAAGGGGGGTAAATCTTCCAGAGGGCAAGTGGTTAAGGTAAGCAAAAACATTCTGCCTTTAAAATCACTTGCCGACCAAGCCGCCACAGTTTTACTGCGGCAGAATGGCACGGCTGGGCGAAACAACGTTATGTAACGTCACTTCGCCTTGTGGACACCAGGGGGCGCGCGTGCCCGCTGCTTGCCCCCAGGGCTGATGGAGGGTGATTGTGTCGCTGGGCTCCCGTGGTCACTGCTGACACACCGAGAACCGTGTTCTATGTGTGTTAAACACACCGTTTCCGGTTCTCTGAGGGGAGAGGAGACAGGTCATCTGTTCATGCAAAGTATGAACAGCGATCTGTCATCTCCCCAGGGCTGGATTAACGTAGGGGGCTATTGGAGCTGCAGCTCCAGGCCCCTACCTTAATATAGGCCCAGCCACCCAAAAAGGACATGGAAAGCAATGGGTCAATGGGAAGAGATCTCCTGTGACGGGCACTGCATTCCACATGCACCGCCTGGGCAGGGTGGTGGGACTGATAACGGGCACTGCATGAGCAGTCCTAACAGAAGTCTGGGGCACGCCGATGCAGGGCTCTTACAGAAGTCTGGGGCTTCCATAGTGTTAGGCCTGCGCAGCTGCACTCTTTCAGCTCAGAGTGCACGCCCATGCACGGCCCTTACAGAAACTTGGCAAATCAAATGCCAGGCTTCCCTGGTGTTATGCCTGTGCGGCTGCGATACTTTTGAGTTTGGGCGCATGCCAGCACAGGCAGAGGCGGCTCTAGGCTTTTTGAGGCCTTAGGCAAAACCTAGACATGAGGCCCCACTCCTGCCCATAATAGGAAAAATAATTCAAGCGATAAAAAAATGAACATTACATATATTAAGAGCTTTAAAGTGCTGGTGTCAGTGCTCTTGGTGCTGGTGTCAGTGCTCTTGGTGCTGGTGTCAGTGCTCTCTATCTCAGTGCTGGTGTCTGTGCTCTCTATCTCACAGGCAATGTTAAACCGCTGCCGATCTGAGCTTAATGCTGCAGCGGCATTGTTGTCAGCAGAGGCGGCTCTTCAATTAGGCTGTCGGGAGGCCCCTGTGAGTGTGAGGCCTTAGGCGACCGCCTTATTTGCCTAATTAGAGAGCCGCCTCTGAGCACAGGCTCTTGGAAAGCAGAAGGATGCCCAGTAAAAGAACCACCAAAATCCTCAGCACCAAGCACATGATGCTCTTAATCCGGCCCTACATCCATCTCTCCCTACACTCTCCCCTCCCCCCTTCAGTTAGAACACACACAGGAAACACAGTTAACCCCTTGATCGCCCCCCTAGTGTTAACCCCTTCCCTGCCAGTGACATTTTTACAGTAATCAGTGCATTTTTATAGCATTGGTCGCTGTATAAATGTCAATGGTTCCAAAGATGTGTCAAAAATGTCCGATCTGTCCGCCGTAATGTCGCAGTCCCGATAAAAAATCGCAGATCGCCGCCATTACTAGTAAAAAAAAATTAATAACAAAAATGCCATAAATACATCCTATATTTTGTAGACGCTATAACTTTTGCGCAAACCAATCAGTCATTGTTTATTATGATTTTTTTACCAAGAATATGTAGAAGAATACGTATCGGCCTAAACTGAGGGAAAAAATGTTTTTTTTATATATTTTTTGGGGATATTTATTATAACAAAAGGTTAAAAAAATGTTTTTTTTATATATTTTTTGGGGATATTTATTATAACAAAAGGTTAAAAAAATGTTTTTTTTATATATTTTTTGGGGATATTTATTATAACAAAAGGTTAAAAAAAATGTTTTTTTTATATATTTTTTGGGGATATTTATTATAACAAAAGGTTAAAAAAATGTTTTTTTTATATATTTTTGGGGGATATTTATTATAACAAAAGGTTAAAAAAATGTTTTTTTAATATATTTTTTGGGGGATATTTATTATAACAAAAGGTTAAAAAAAATGTGTTTTTTTTCAAAATTGTCTCTCTTTTTTTGTTTATAGCGCAAAAAATAAAAACCGCAGGGGTGATCAAATACCACCAAAAGAAAGCTCTATTTGTGGGGAAAAAAGGGCACAAATTTTGTTTGGGTGCCACGTCGCACGACCGCGCAATTGTCAGTTAAAGCGACGCAGCGCCGAATCGCACAAAGGGCTCTGGTCAGGAAGGGGGGGGTAAAATCTTCCGGGGCTGAGGCCGTTAAGCCGTATTTTGTAGATCTATATTTATTATCCCTTCCTATGTATCCAGGCGGCCGTTAAGATGATAATTTTACCTCCCAGCAGAAGAATTCGTTGCTGTTATTTGAACACTCGAATAGAAAAGATCGCACTATAAATAGAAATGCTTATCAGGGCGCGGATAATAAATTCTTTTATAAATACCATTTGTTTCGTCATGCCGTCCGGGTGCAGACTGGAACTTTGACTCCGGAGCTCACGGAATCTCCACTAGAAGAATTGTTTTCCTATCCGGAGCTCACCAATTTGGTAACTACTTTCTACTGCCCCCTTCAGGTGGCTGGGGCCATTGCCATAGGCGTGTGCAGGGGGGTGTGACGGGTGTGCCTGGGCACACCCTAATCACCAAGATTACTAATTGTGCAGCGTCTCTAAAAAATCCAGAGGCTATAGCTCCTCCTCTCAACTGCTTCCTCAGCCAATAGAAAAGGCCCTCTACCTGCCCCCCTCCCCCAGCGGCCCTTATTTGACTTTACAGCGGGAGATGCCGGCAGCTGGAGCGGGCAGGAGAGGGAGGAGTAAGCAGTGTGGGAGGGACTCCAGCCTATCAGGAGAAGGTAAGCCGGGCTGAGCACAATGTAGTCGGGGTTGCCAAGAGCCCTCCATACACAAAGGAGGGGGGAGGGGCTGTGCTCCGCCCCTTGTGTTTCAGGAGACGTTAGATCGATTTTTTTTTCTGCACTGCCTGCGTCTCCTGGAGGACGGGCATCACAGTCTGAGATCTTCCACAATCTCCGCTAAACCTCCCTACTCACTACCAGACATGTGCAATTCGTTTCGGTCCCGAATGTAAATTCGGACACATTTTGGGTTATTCAGAGACCCCGATGTATCCAAATCTCCCAATGAAATAATAACGAATTTAGTTTTGTTTTTTCCGTTTTCTAACAAATTCCACGTTTTCTGAAACGAATTAAACTTGGATCGGTCGAAAAACGATCCACCGTTTCGAATTCTGTGTCAGTAACAACCGATGAGTCATCAGCTGTCAGCGGGGTTCCTCACTGACAGGTGAATGTAAAAAAAAGAGTGCCGGCAATAGAAAATTCAGAAGAAAAACAGCGTAGCCCCCCTCCCCCCAATCCACACCAGACCCCAAAAGATTTAAGGGGACCCTTATATGAGCATGTAGACCGGCAGGCCAGGAAAGGGGAGGGGGAGATGAGCAAGTGCCCCCCACCCCCCCCACCCAAGCCACACCAGACCCCGAAGGATTTAAGGGGACCCTTATATGAGCATGTAGACCGGCAGGCCAGGAAAGGGGAGGGGAGGCGAGCAAGTGCCCCCCTGAACCATACCAGGCCACATGCGGGGATGCTTTGGGGGTGGGGGGCCCCCTACCCCTTCACCACAAAAGTCTAAAAAGGGAATAAAGACATTACAAGAGTTTCCGACAATTCCTTTATTAAAAATAAATGGCGCCCCCATGTAGGTCCATGGCCATTCACAACACCCACTGCCATTGCTGGACCCGGAAAAAAAAACCCTCCAGTCTCATCGAACGCTCCCGCCGACTGTCTGCTCCGCCTCCAGACATTTCCTAAACAGCTAAAAAAAAGGGGCAGAGTCACCAAATGATGTCAGTGAGTGAACCCGCCCTCTTGTGACATCATCGACTCGCCATGCCGCAGTCGGTGAAGTCACAAGGGGTGGGGGTGGAGTCATCTGCTAAAGTCATGTTGAGAACACCCCCCCCCCCCCCCCGTGTTGAGGGTATGTGGCCTGGTATGGTTCAGGGGGGCGATCACTTTCCTGGCCTGTTGGGCTGCATGCTTGGATAAGGGTCCCCTTAAAATCCATACCAGACCCTAAGGGCCTCGTATGGATTGGGAGGGGGGGGGGGGGTGCTGTTTTTTTTAATTTCTATTGCTGGCATTCTTTTGTTTACATTTCAGCTGTCAGCGTGGAAGCCCAGTGACAGCTGATGACTCAAAAAAAAAAAGACGACTTGTTCATGCCCCGACATAGTTGGGGTAGGCGGAACACTTTGGTGGGGGTGGGGCAGCCCGACACTTGACCTTTGACCTCTGGGACACGCCTTCTGACCTTTGACCTTTGGAGCAGGTCCCTATTTCAATCCCAGAGTCCTAACCTTGTTCTTCTAAGGGAAACCCTAACCCCTAACCTTAACCCTAACCTTCACCCTAACCCCAAACCTTAACGCTAACCATAAACCCATACCAGACCCTGATCCAAGCATGCAGCCCAGCAAATCAGGAAAGGGAGGGTGAGTGCCCCCCCTCCTGGACCATATCAGGCCACATACCCTCCACGTGCACCCCCCCCCCCACCCCAAAGCCTCTTGTCCCCATTGTTAATATGAACAAGAGCCTCTTCCTGTTAACCCTGGGCAGTGGCTGTGGCAATCTGCCTGCAGAGGGATTATCAGAATCTGGAAGCCCCCTTCAAGAAAGGGGGCCCCCGGATCACAGGCCCCCCCTATGTGAATGAGTATGGGGTACATTGTACCCCTACCCATTCACCCATAAAAAAGTGTAGTGTTACAAAAAACAAGAGACGGCTTTTGAAAAGTCCTTTATTAAAAATAAAGACTGTCCCTCGTCGTAGCTCCAATGTGTCTTCTTTCTCTGGTACCGTCACCGATGTCCTCTTCCTCTGGTCTTCTCCCTCTGCTGATGTCCTCTTCCTCTGGTCTTCTCCCTCTGCTGATGTCCTCTTCCTCTGGTCTTCTCCCTCTGGTTCTTCTCCCTCTGGTTCTTCTCCCTCTGCTGATGTCCTCTTCCTCTGGTCTTCTTCCTCTGGTCTTCTCCCTCTGGTTTTTCTCCCTCTGGTTCTTCTCCCTCTGCTGATGTCCTCTTCCTCTGGTCTTCTCCCCATGGTCTTCTCCCCATGGTCTTCTCCCTCTGGTTCTTCTCCCTCTGCTGATGTCCTCTCCCTCTGGTCTTCTTCTGGTCTTCTCCCTCTGGTCTTCTTCCTCTGGTCTTCTCCCTCTGCTGATGTCCTCTCCCTCTGGTCTTCTCCCTCTGCTGATGTCCTCTTCCTCTGGTCTTCTCCCTCTGCTGATGTCCTCTTCCTCTGGTCTTCTCCCTCTGCTGATGTCCTCTTCCTCTGGTCTTCTCCCTCTGGTCTTCTCCCTCTGGTTCTTCTCCCTCTGCTGATGTCCTCTTCCTCTGGTCTTCTTCCTCTGGTCTTCTCCCTCTGGTTCTTCTCCCTCTGGTTCTTCTCCCTCTGCTGATGTCCTCTTCCTCTGGTCTTCTCCCCATGGTCTTCTCCCCATGGTCTTCTCCCTCTGGTTCTTCTCCCTCTGCTGATGTCCTCTCCCTCTGGTCTTCTTCTTCTGGTCTTCTCCCTCTGGTCTTCTTCCTCTGGTCTTCTCCCTCTGTTGATGTCTTCTTCCTCTGGTTCTTCTCCCTCAGCTCATGTCTTTTCCTCTGGTCTTCTCCCTCCAGTGATGTCTTCCTCTGGTCTTCTCCCTCCAGTGATGTCTTCTCCCTTTTCTTAAAGGAGGCTTTCAGATTCCGATAAGCCTCCTGCCCGCAGACCCATACAGTCCCTGGCTAGGGTTGTGGGGAAGAGGCCCTTGTCCCTATCAACATGGGGACAAGGTGCTTTGGGGTGGTGGGGTGCAGAGCCCCATGTTGAAATCATGTGGGCTGGTATGGTCCAGAAGGGGGGGGGTCCCACTCGCTCGTCCCCCTCCTTTTCTGACCTGCCAGGCTGCATGCTGGGATAATGGTGTGGTATGGATATTTTTTGGGGGGGAGCCCACGCCTTTTTTTTTTGGATTCATACCAGACTGAAAGGCCTAGCATGGATCTGGGTGGGACCCTACACCTTTTTTGGTGTGGGGTTTCCCTAGAGTTGCCAACCCATTCCTTTAGGCTGGGTTCCCACTGCTGCGATTTCCGAAATCGGATGTGATTTACACCGCACTGCAGTGCAAATCACATGCGATCTCTGTGCGATTTCAGCCATACAGATAATATGGCTGAATTTGCATCGCATTCGGACCAATCTCGTACAGAACCCTTTTTTGGTCCGCAGCAGAATCGGATCGCAATGGCTGTTCACACCATGCGATCTGATTCCTGTCCGAGTTTGCAGATCGCACTGCAATATGCGAACTGATTTGGGGGTGTCATTAACTTTCAACTGACACTCCCAGCAGTTCGCATAGGGCAGTGTGAGCTGCCACTGGGAGACATGCGATGCGGGAACCCGCAGTAGATTTGCAGCGTTCCCGCATCGCAGCAGTGTGAACCCAGCCTTAAACCCGAACACATATGAAGGACTCGGGTTCTGAGGCTAATTAAATGCAGATGAGGCACCAAGTGAGTTTAATTACCACCTTAATCAGCCACAGAACCCGTGTAATTAATATGTGTTCGGGTTTGGTGGCAACCATAGGTTTCACCTCAAAATCAGTCTGGTATGGTCTTGGGAGGGGGAACCCCACTTTTTTTTTTGCCATGGTGTTCCCCTTTAAGATCCATACCAGAGTCAAAGGGCTAGTATGGATCTGGGAGGGGGGAGACTCCATGCCTTTTTTTTTTTTTTTTATTTAGCGTGAGGTTTTTATACATATCAGAAGTAAAGGAATTGTTTTGATTGGTCAAAGGACAAGTCGCAATCATCGTAAAGTCGGATCCCGTTCATTGAAGTTCATTGAAGTTGCACAGGGCAAAGTTGGATCGGAAGTCGTGTGACTTCCATGTTGGATCAGTGTGAACATGTACAACTTTCTGTATATATTTACTTATTTGGTTTGTAACTCTGTCCAGGTTATTGTTTCAATTATCTACTGTCACCTATGTGTGTGGATATTGGTGCAGGTATGTGTGTTCTCTATGTGTGTGTGATCTATGTGTGGATGAATGTGTATTGGGTATTTGGCACTTTTATCTCTTTTTATCACTTTTTGGGCTGTTTGTACCCCTTGGGAGTTGGAAATGTGAAGTGCCTTCCGGGGGCTTTACTTTTATCTGCTTGCAATGAAATTTCTGTCATTTTACTTTTTTTTTTCTGTTCCTTTCCATTGTTATATTTTTCTCTTTGTGTGTTTATGAAAATAAAGTCAAATAAACACCTTTCATAAAAATACAGTTAAACCAAACAGAGGTCTGTGTGTGATATTTGTTTCATGTTTCTTATAATAGATAAATAGTTACTTTGTATCTCTTGTTGTCTGCTGGTTATATAGCTGGGCTGAAGAAAGTCTCAAGTCAATCAAGAGAAAAACAAACAGAACCCCTCCCTACATGTCCTACCCCCTCCCAATACACCGTCCTACCTACCCCCTCCCAATACACCTTCCCACCTTCCCACCTACCCCCTCCCAATACACCTTCCCACCTACCCCCTCCCAATACACCGTCCTACCTACCCCCTCCCAGTACACCTTCCCACCTACCCCCTCCCAGTACACCTTCCCACCTACCCCCTCCCAATACACCGTCCCACCTACCCCCTCCCAATACACCGTCCTACCTACCCCCTCCCAGTACACCTTCCCACCTTCCCACCTACCCCCTCCCAATACACCTTCCCACCTACCCCCTCCCAATACACCGTCCTACCTACCCCCTCCCAGTACACCTTCCCACCTACCCCCTCCCAGTACACCTTCCCACCTACCCCCTCCCAATACACCGTCCCACCTACCCCCTCCCAATACACCGTCCCACCTACCCCCTCCCAGTACACCTTCCCACCTACCCCCTCCCAATACACCGTCCCACCTACCCCCTCCCAATACACCATCCCACCTACCCCCTCCCAATACTCCATCCCACCTACCCCCTCCATACACAATCCTACCCCCCCCCCCCCCCCTAGTTGATACAGAGGAGGGCTGAGAGATGAAGGTGACGGGATATTCCCGGGATCAGCAATATCTGGTGTTATTACCAGGAAATGTCGGGATCCAGTTAGATTTTGTGCATTTAGGAAAACATCTAGATGGACAGCCTGTGTACAGAGCTGAGTATTCAGTGTCTAGCATGTGTACAGTGCTGAGTATTCTGTGTACAGAGCTGAGTATTCAGTGTCTAGCCTGTGTACAGTGCTGAGTATTCAGTGTACAGCCTGTGTACAGAGCTGAGTATTCAGTGTACAATCCCTTTACAGAGCTGAGTATTCAGTGTATAACCTGTGTGCAGTGCTGAGTAATCAGTGTACAACCTGTATACAGAGCTGAGTATTCAGTGTCCAGCCTGTGTGCAGTGCTGAGTATTCAGTGTCCAGCCTGTGTACAGTGCTGAGTATTCAGTGTCCAGCCTGTGTACAGTGCTGAGTATTCAGTGTACAAGCCGTATACAGTGCTGAGTATTTAGTGTACAGCCTGTGTGCAGAGCTGAGTATTGCATGTATAGTGCTGAGTATGTGGAGGGACTTTCCCTGAATAGGAGGAGACATACAAGTGAGAGGGAGAAATGAAACAGAAAGTAAAGAGCTGGGAGCTGCTCCCTCCCCACATCACACAACATACGTCTCTCTATATATCCCTTCCCCCCGGAAGAAGGAACCGTCACTACCAGAGGGATGGGGGACCCCCAGTACCGGCACCCCGTCTCCCTCCAGTGGGGTGACGACCCCCAGAGACTGAAAAAACTAAAAAATAAACTTCTGCTGTATTTCCAGAAGAGGAGCGAATCTAATGGAGGAGAATGTGAGATCCGAGACATCGACTGCAGCCGGGGATACATCCTCATACACTTCAAGGAGGAGGAAGGTAGGTACTGGGGAGCAATAAAAGGGTCTTATATATACTATAAGTAAGAGGAGTGGAGGAGGCAGGTAAGTACTGAGGACTGTAGGAGATCCTCATACACTACAAGGAGGAGGGAGGTAAGTACTGAGGACTGTAGGAGATCCTCATACACTACAAGGAGGAGGGAGGTAAGTACTGAGGACTGGAGGGGATCCTCATACACTAAAAGGAGGAGGGAGGTAAGTACTGAGGACTGGAGGGGATCCTCATACACTACAAGGAGGAGGGAGGTAAGTACTGAGGACTGGAGGGGATCATCATACTCTACAAGGAGGAGGGAGGTAAGTACTGAGGACTGGAGGGGAACCTCATACTCTACAAGGAGGAGGGAGGTAAGTACTGAGGACTGGAGGGGATCCTCATACACTACAAGGAGGAGGGAGGTAAGTACTGAGGACTGGAGGGGATCCTCATACTCTACAAGGAGGAGGGAGGTAAGTACTGAGGACTGGAGGGGATCCTCATACACTACAAGGAGGAGGGAGGTAAGTACTGAGGACTGGAGGGGGATCCTCATACACTACAAGGAGGAGGGAGGTAAGTACTGAGGACTGGAGGTAGATCCTCATACACTACAAGGAGGAGGGAGGTAAGTACTGAGGACAGGAGGGGAACCTCATACTCTACAAGGAGGAGGGAGGTAAGTAGTGAGGACTGGAGGGGATCCTCATACACTACAAGGAGGAGGGAGGTAAGTACTGAGGACTGGAGGGGATCCTCATACTCTACAAGGAGGAGGGAGGTAAGTACTGAGGACTGGGAGGGGATCCTCATACACTACAAGGAGGAGGGAGGTAAGTACTGAGGACTGGAGGGGGATCCTCATACACTACAAGGAGGAGGGAGGTAAGTACTGAGGACTGGAGGTAGATCCTCATACACTACAAGGAGGAGGGAGGTAAGTACTGAGGACTGGAGGGGAACCTCATACTCTACAAGGAGGAGGGAGGTAAGTAGTGAGGACTGGAGGGGATCCTCATACACTACAAGGAGGAGGGAGGTAAGTAGTGAGGACTGGAGGGGATCCTCATACACTACAAGGAGGAGGGAGGTGAGTACTGAGGACTGGAGGGGATCCTCATACACTACAAGGAGGAGGGAGGTAAGTACTGAGGACTGGAGGGGGATCCTCATACACTACAAGGAGGAGGGAGGTAAGTACTGAGGACTGGAGGGGATCCTCATACACTACAAGGAGGAGGGAGGTAAGTACTGAGGACTGGAGGGGATCCTCATACACTACAAGGAGGAGGGAGGTAAGTACTGAGGACTGGAGGGGATCCTCATACACTACAAGGAGGAGGGAGGTAAGTACTGAGGACTGGAGGTAGATCCTCATACACTACAAGGAGGAGGGAGGTAAGTACTGAGGACTGGAGGGGAACCTCATACTCTACAAGGAGGAGGGAGGTAAGTAGTGAGGACTGGAGGGGATCCTCATACACTACAAGGAGGAGGGAGGTAAGTACTGAGGACTGGAGGGGATCCTCATACACTACAAGGAGGAGGGAGGTAAGTACTGAGGACTGGAGGGGGATCCTCATACACTACAAGGAGGAGGGAGGTAAGTACTGAGGACTGGAGGGGGATCCTCATACACTACAAGGAGGAGGGAGGTAAGTACTGAGGACTGGAGGGGATCCTCATACACTACAAGGAGGAGGGAGGTAAGTACTGAGGACTGGAGGGGATCCTCATACACTACAAGGAGGAGGGAGGTAAGTACTGAGGACTGGAGGGGATCCTCATACACTACAAGGAGGAGGGAGGTAAGTACTGAGGACTGGAGGGGATCCTCATACACTACAAGGAGGAGGGAGGTAAGTACTGAGGACTGGAGGGGATCCTCATACACTACAAGGAGGAGGTAAGTAGTATCTGATACTTCTGGTATGTGTGTTGCCTATCCCTGTAGCGGTGAGGGTGGTCGTTGTCTCGGAGGTGTCGGGGGAGGATGTCGGTGTCACTTGTTGTCTCCTTCGGATAGAATGGAAAGTTCTGTGACTCATAGAAGATATTTGGTTCAGGAAATTCCGGGCTGATAATTAGAGGAGAGGAATGTGAAGTGTCAATTGCTGATCTCCCTCGGGGAATGCCGGTTGCCTGGCAGGGATGAGGTGAACACACCTGGGTTTGGTTTGGTTGGGTTGGGTTGGGTTTGGTTCCGTTGGGTTCATTTGGGTTGGGTCAGTTCAGTTTGGTTCGGTTCGATTGGGTCAGATTTACAGAACAGAACTAAAGTTCAGGTGCCAAATCCAAAGCCATTAAAGTCAATGGGAGGCAATAAATCAGTTCTGCCATTTTCTATATAAATAGGCAAGAGATTGGCAAACAAATGGCATGGGGGGGGGGGGGGGGGCTGGGCAGTGGGCACTGCCCGGGGGACATTTCTAAATAATTCCTTTGGTGGTGATCAGAGATTTTAGTATTTTTTTATAGTGAACTGTTAAAAATGCAAAACTCCAATAAATAACATGGTTGGGGGAGGGGTGATCCGGCCTGTGAAGTGGCTCCTCTGTATGATGAATTCCTCCTCATCCTCATCCTCCTCCTCCTCCTCCTCCTCATCCTCATCCTCATCCTCATCCTCCTCCTCCTCCTCATCCTCATCCTCATCCTCATCCTCATCCTCCTCCTCCTCCTCCATGTAGAGAGGAAGGTGGATAAATGACGGCTCCCCGCCGCTTCCTTCTGTTTGTACACAACGTGTCTGGAGATCCCAGATGAGGGGCTCAGATACACCCACCGGACACTTTATTAGGTACACCTGTTCAGTGGCTCGATAACACAAATTGCTAATCAGCCAATCACACGGCAGCAACTCAATACATTTCGGCCTCTAGACGTGGTGAAGACGACTTGCTGAAGTTCAAACCGAGCGTCAGAATGGGGGAGAAAGGGGATCTGGGTGACTCTGAACGTGGTATGGCTGTTGGTGGCAGACGGGCCGGTCTGAGTATTTCTGGGATTTTCACACACAACCATCTCTCGGGATTACAGAGAATGGTGGGGAAAAGAGAAACTATCCAGTGAGCGGCAGTTGTGAGGAGGAAAATGCCTTGTTGAGGTCAGAGGAGAATGGGCGGACTGGTTCCAGATGATAGAAAGAAAAAGAGAACTCCAATAACCTCTCGTTACATCCAAGGAATGCAGAATACCATCTCTGAACACACAACGCATCCAACCTTGAAGCAGATGGGCTACAGCAGCAGAAGACCACTATATATATATATATATATATATATATATATATATATATATATATATATATATATATATATATATAGGGGCCCCTATTATTAGAAATTATTGTCATTTAACCCCCCATGTCAGGTTGTCGGGTATAACTCCGCATTTGGGGGGGGGCGTACACTTGTCCTCCCCTCCCCCGGTCTGCCAGGCTGTATGCTTGGATAAGGGTCTGGTATGAATTCTGCGGGGCACCTCACATGGTTTTACATAACCCTCACCCCTCTTTGTGCTGTCAGCTGGGGGTCCCAAGGCAGAGAAGAGACGTGGTTTTTAGGACATCTTCCAAACAACCAGCCAGAGGGGGAAGGACATGTGCAGAACGAAAAAAAAATTGTTTCGATTCGTTATTTACATAAATTTTGTTCAGTTAAATTGGTTTAATCCGTTTTATTCGTTTTTTCGGAATTCGTTTAGTTTAACCGTATTCAAATCTATTCGAATTTTCCAGATTCAAATCAATTCAAATAGTTTTCAATTTTGTTTTCCAGTGTCCAAAGAAAATAAAATAGAAAATGACAGAAAATAAAAGAATAGAATATAATAAAGTGAAACAGAATAAAATAGAACAGAAAATAAAAGCATATAATTAAAAAAAACAGTAGACTAGAACAAAAAGAATATAATAATTTTCAAATATAAATATAATCAATTTGAAAAGAATGGATGGGAAATGGTTGTATGCTTTCTATTCTATTTTTTTTCCCATTTGTCTATTTTATTTTCTATTCTATTCTGTTTTTTATTCTTTTTCGAATTTCGGAAAATAGTTTATATTCATTCTATTCTATTGTTTGTTTGTTTTTTTTTCTATACTATTGTGTTATGTTCTATTGTATTCAAATTCCGAATTTGAACTTTGGAAAATGGTTATATTCTAGTCTATTCTATTGTTTTTTTTTTTTATTCTATTCTATTCTTTTCTTTTCTTTATGTATTTAAATGTTTTCTATTTGAAATTCAATTTTCAGAAGATGGTTATATTCTTTCTATTTTATTCTATTCCTTTTTTATTCTATTTCATTAGATTCTATTCTTTTCTTATTTTCTATTCTATTTTGTTCTGTTTTACTCTATTATATTCTATTCTTTCATTTTTTGATGCATTTTTTCTATTCTATTCCTTTATTTTTTTTTACTCTATTTTATTCTCATTGGAAAACAATTTGAAAACTATTTGAAAAGTTTCCCGAATTAGAAAACTTTTCGAAAAATGTATTAATATTTCGCCAAAACCTTTTTTTTTTTTTTTTTCTTTCTCGTTATTTTCGAATTTGTTTAAATTCGGTACTATTGGAATTTGGAAATTCGAATTTCAATTTGGAACTAAATGAACTGCACACATCTAGAGGTGGGGCCGTCACATATAGCGGGGGAGGTAAAACTGCTGATAAACATTTCACTTCCCGCCGCCCCCGAACCTTCAATTTGGCCAAACCTCTGATTGGGCAATCTCTAGGTTCCCACCAAACCAGCAGCTCATGGCTGATCCCCAACTGCCCGAGACTTCAATACTCTCTGAGATGCTCCTCGAAGAACATGGCTGCCAGTCAGGGAGTACTGAAACGATTGGGTCAGCGTATGACAGCCAGGGAACGGGTATTTTCAGGAGAGATCGGCAATTAGGTGACCCCAGAAAACTCACAGTGATAAATGATATCATTTTATTTCTCATCACTTCCTGTTCCGGTGATAAATGTATCATTTCTCATCACTTCCTGTTCCGGTGATAAATGTATCATTTTATTTCTCATCACGTCCTGTTCCGGTGATAAATGTATCATTTTACTTCTCATCACTTCCTGTTCCAGTGATAAATGTATCATTTTATTTCTCATCACTTCCTGTTTCGGTGATAAATGTATCATTTTATTTCTCATCACTTCCTGTTCCAGTGATAAATGTATCATTTTATTTCTCATCACTTCCTGTTCCAGTGATAAATGTATCATTTTATTTCTCATCACTTCCTGTTCCGGTGATAAATGTATCATTTCTCATCACTTCCTGTTCCGGTAATAAATGTATCATTTTATTTCTCATCACTTCCTGTTCCAGTGATAAATGTATCATTTTATTTCTCATCACTTCCTGTTCCGGTGATAAATTATATCATTTTATTTCTCATCACTTCCTGTTCCAGTGATAAATGTATCATTTTATTTCTCATCACTTCCTGTTCCAGTGATAAATGTATCATTTTATTTCTCATCACTTCCTGTTCCGGTGATAAATGTATAATTTCTCATCACTTCCTGTTCCGGTAATAAATGTATCATTTTATTTCTCATCACTTCCTGTTCCAGTGATAAATGTATCATTTTATTTCTCATCACTTCCTGTTTCGGTGATAAATGTATCATTTTATTTCTCATCACTTCCTGTTCCGGTGATAAATGTATCATTTTATTTCTCATCACTTCCTGTTCCAGTGATAAATGTATCATTTTATTTCTCATCACTTCCTGTTCCAGTGATAAATGTATCATTTTATTTCTCATCACTTCCTGTTCCGGTGATAAATTATATCATTTTATTTCTCATCACTTCCTGTTCCGGTGATAAATGTATCATTTTATTTCTCATCACTTCCTGTTCCGGTGATAAATTATATCATTTTATTTCTCATCACTTCCTGTTCCGGTGATAAATGTATCATTTTATTTCTCATCACTTCCTGTTCCGGTGATAAATTATATCATTTTATTTCTCATCACTTCCTGTTCCAGTGATAAATGTATCATTTTATTTCTCATCACTTCCTGTTTCGGTGATAAATGTATCATTTTATTTCTCATCACTTCCTGTTCCGGTGATAAATGTATCATTTTATTTCTCATCACTTCCTGTTCCAGTGATAAATGTATCATTTTATTTCTCATCACTTCCTGTTCCAGTGATAAATGTATCATTTTATTTCTCATCACTTCCTGTTCCAGTGATAAATGTATCATTTTATTTCTCATCACTTCCTGTTCCAGTGATAAATGTATCATTTTATTTCTCATCACTTCCTGTTCCGGTGATAAATTATATCATTTTATTTCTCATCACTTCCTGTTCCGGTGATAAATGTATCATTTTGTTTCTTCCTGTCTGGGTGACAATGGTGATGGGGGTCAGTAGTGACGGGTTCTCTCTCCATTATTCTCCATCCAACACTACAGAGAAAAGTTTGACCTCTACATACATGTTATCTCTGATGTCATACCCGATACAATTTTCAACATTTAATGATGTGGGTGGAGCTGTGACACCAGGAGGAGGTGTGGTCCTATGGGGTGGCACGGTTATCCTAATATTGGGGGGGGGGGGGGACACACACCTGACACGCAGCCCTTCGGACATATTTGGTCATGTGACCGGTGACATTCCTGTAGAAAATCCTCATCTTGGTTCTCCTTGTCTTCCAGCTCGGGATCGAGTCCTCCAGAAAGGGCGCCATCTGCTGAAACTGCCCAACGGGGAAGAAATACCTCTGAATGTCTCACTGCCGAATACTGAGAGTCCCAACACCCCGGAGAATGTACCGGAATTGGCCACTGTAAGTAAATTATCTGGAGACCGGCTCCATATTGGGGATAGAGAATTGTGTGTCCAACGAGATCACCGGCACAACCATTGGTCTCTCCAGTCATGCCAGGGTGCTGGGTGTAATCCTAGATTCTGGCCCCCACATGCAATCGCTGGCTAAATTTACCCCTTCCTGACTAACGACCCCACAAAATAACTTATCCACTCCTTGGTTATCTTCCATCTTGACCACTGCAACTCCCTCCTCATTGGCCGACTTTTACACCGGCTATTCCCCCACTTTTGTGTATTATGAATGCTGCTGCCAGGTTTATACACCTTACTAACCAATCCGTGACTGCTGCTCCTCTCTGCCAATCCCTCCACTCCATTTAGTGTCCTCCACCTCTCTGCCAATCCCTCCACTCCATTTAGTGTCCTCCACCTCTCTGCCAATCCCTCCACTCCATTTAGTGTCCTCCACCCCTCTCTGCCAATCCCTCCACTGGCCTCCATTTAGTGTCCTCCACCCCTCTCTGCCAATCCCTTCACTGGCCTCCATTTAGTGTCCTCCACCCCTCTCTACCAATCCCTCCACTGACCTCCATTCAGTGTCCTCCACCACTCTCTACCAATCCCTCCACTGACCTCCATTCAGTGTCCTCCACCCCTCTCTACCAATCCCTCCACTGGCCTCCATTTAGTGTCCTCCACCCCTCTCTGCCAATCCCTTCACTGGCCTCCATTTAGTGTCCTCCACCCCTCTCTGCCAATCCCTTCACTGGCCTCCATTTAGTGTCCTCCACCCCTCTCTGCCAATCCCTCCACTGGCCTCCATTTAGTGTCCTCCACCCCTCTCTGCCAATCCCTTCACTGGCCTCCATTTAGTGTCCTCCACCCCTCTCTGCCAATCCCTCCACTGGCCTCCATTTAGTGTCCTCCACCCTCTCTGCCAATCCCTTCACTCCATTTAGTATCCTCCACCCCCTCTGCCAATCCCTCCACTGGCCTCCATTTAGTGTCCTCCATCCCTCTCTGCCAATCCCTCCACTCCATTTAGTGTCCTCCACCTCTCTGCCAATCCCTCCACTGGACTCCATTTAGTATCCTCCACCCCTCCCTGCAAATCCCTCCACTGGCCTCCATTTAGTGTCCTCCACTCCTCTCTGCCAATCCCTCCACTGGCCTCCATTTAGTGTCCTCCACCCCTCTCTGCCAATCCCTCCACTCCATTCAGTGTCCTCCACCCCTCTTTGCCAATCCCTCCACTGGCCTCCATTTAGTGTCCTCCACCCCTCACTGCCAATCCCTCCACTCCATTCAGTGTCCTCCACCCCTCTCTGCCAATCCCTCCACTGGCCTCTATTTAGTGTCATCCACCCCACTCTGCCAATCCCTCCACTCCATTTAGTGTCCTCCACCCTCTCTGGCAATCCCTTCACTCCATTTAGTATCCTCCACCCCCTCTGCCAATCCCTCCACTGGCCTCCATTTAGTGTCCTCCACCCCTCTCTGCCAATCCCTCCACTCCATTTAGTGTCCTCCACCTCTCTGCCAATCCCTCCACTGGCCTCCATTTAGTATCCTCCACCCCTCCCTGCCAATCCCTCCACTGGCCTCCATTTAGTGTCCTTCACTCCTCTCTGCCAATCCATCCACTGGCCTCCATTTAGTGTCCTCCACCCCTCTCTGCCAATCCCTACACTGGCCTCCATTTAGTGTCCTCCACCCCTCACTGCCAATCCCTCCACTCCATTCAGTGTCCTCCACCTCTCTGCCAATCCCTCCATTGGCCTCCATTTAGTATCCTCCACCCCTCTCTGCCAATCCCTCCACTCCATTTAGTGTCCTCCACCCCTCTCCGATAATCCCTCCATTGGTGTCCATTTAGTGTCCTCCACCCCTCTCTGCCAATCTCTTTACCGGCCTCCTCTAGCCCAATGTATTCAATTTAAAATACTAACCACAACATACAAAGCCATCGCCCCCCCAGCTACATCACTGACCCCATCTGCAGATATCACCCAAATTGTCCTCTTCGTTCCTCCCAAGCCCTCCTGCTCTCTAGCCCCCTTGTTACCTCCCACGCTCTCCTCCAGCACTTCTCCAGAGCCTCTCCCATCCTCTGGAACTCCCTCTGGAATGTCTGGTCATCTCCTGCCCTGTTTGCTTTTAGGAGATCCTTGATTTATTCATGGAAGCCTACCCCACCCCCACCTAGAAACCGTACTTCAGCCACCTCCATCATATCCCCCCCCCCCAACTATTACCTTGTGTACCACCTCCGCCTTCCTTTTTAGATCAGTGGTTCTCAACCCTGTCCTCAACTACCCCCAACAGGCCATGTTTTGGGAATTTCTCTTATATAAAATAGTTGTCCAAAAAACCCGAGCCGTTGACTCTGATTTAAAGCGCCGGTGCAAGATAAAGGAAAGCCTGAAAACATGGCCTGTTGGGGGTACTTGGTTGAGAACCACTGCTTTAGATTGTAAGCTCCATGAGCAGGGCCCTCTTATTCCTTCTGTATTACATAGTTCCATAGTTAGGTTGAAAAAAAGACACAAGTCCATCTAGTTCAACCAAAAAAAAAAAAATACAATCCCATATACACAATCCTTCACCCACAGTTGATCCAGAGAAGGCAAAAAAACAAAACAAACAGCAGAGCATGATCCAATTTGCTACAGCAGGGGACAAAATTCCTTCCTGATCCCCCCGAGAGGCGATCGGGTATTCCATGGATGACCTTTACCTATAAATGTCAATATCCAGTTATATTCTGTACATTTAGGAAAGAATCCAGGACTTTCTTAAAGCAATCTACGGTGGGAAATTTAACAGACCAAAATGGAGGATCATTGTTGGGTTTGCACCCACTAATGAGGGATAGGGGGCTTTATCTGTGACCTCTGACATCTTTAACCCCTTGCCGCCCGCCCTATAACAGAAACACGGCGGCAAAGTGGTTTCAAAATCCTGAGTGGACGTCATATGACGTGATCAGGATTTTGAGCCGCTACGCCCCCCCGGGGGGGGGGCGCATTGCGGCGATCGTTGTTGCGGTGTGTCAGTCTGACACCCCGCAACTACGATCTCGGTAAAGAGTCTCCGACTGAGACTCTTTACCACGTGATCAGCCGTGTCCAATCACGGCTGATCACAGTGTAAATAGGAAGAGCCGGTGATCGGCTTTTCCTCACTCGCGTCTGTCAGATGTGAGTAGAGGAGAGCCAATCGGCTGCTCCTCTGACAGGGGGGGTCTGTGCTGATCCATTATCAGCACAGCCCCCCCGAGGATGCCCACACTGGACCACCAGGGATGCCACCAGACCACCAGGGATGCCCAGCACAAGGTATGCCACCCTAGACCACCAGGGATTCCAGCCAGTGCCCACAGTGGATGCCAATCAGTGCCCACGATGGATGCCAATCAGTGCCCACAATGGGCATCACTGATTGGCATGCATTATTGTTTGGCACTGATTGGCATCCATCAGTACAGTTAATACAATACAATGCCGCCTATCAGTGCCCATCCGTGCCGCCTATCAGTGCCCATCCGTGCCGCCTATCAGTGCCCATCCGTGCCGCCTATCAGTGCCCATCCGTGCCACCTATCAGTGCCTATCCATGCCCATCTGTACCGCCTATCCATGCCCATCCATGCCGCCTTTCCTTATCAATCTGTGCCAGCTATCAGTGCCAATTTGTGCCACCTATCAGTGCCCATCCATGACGCCCATCAGTGCCCATCAGTGTCGCCTATCAGTGCCACATATCAGTGTCCATCAATGCCACCTCATCAGTGCCACTTCATTGGTGCCACCTCATCGGTGCCCATCAGTGTATCCCCATCAGTGCCCATCAGTATAGCCCCATCAGTGAAGGAGAAAATTTACTTATTTACAAAGTTTTGAAACTGAAACAAAAAAAAACATTTTTTTTTTCAAAATTTTCGGTATTTTTTTATTTGTTTAGCAAAAAATAAAAACCGCAGAGGTGATCAAATACCACCAAAAGAAATCTCCATTTGTGTGAAAAAATGATAAAAATTTCATTTGGGTACAGTGTAGCACGACCGCGCAATTGTCATTCAAAGTGCGACAGCGCTGAAAGCTCAAAATTGGTCTGGGCAGGAAGGTGTTTAAGTGCCCCCCTGGTATTGAAGTGGTTAAATCTTAAACCTGACACCCTCACCCTATGAATAAGAATTTGTGATGGTAAATGTGCTCTCTGTTGGGTGATAGACGTTCTAGCCCCATGGCGCCATATTACCCTTGCATGCCACAGGCTGTGACCATCGTGAGATCTCGAGCTCACTGATATATTACTAGTAATTGATTGCCTCATCTTATGTCTTTGCGGGCACCAAAGCCCATTATTGTCATGACCAATGTGTGCTGCCTTTTTTTTTTTTTTTCTCTCTTCTTATTAGTTTTGGTTTTGTTAGTTGTCTTTGTGTTTTGCTGTTAAATGTTACAAAACTCAATAAACAGATTTTCAAAAAAAAAAAAAGGTGGAGATCTACCTGAACAGCATGGGGAGAAGTCAAAGATCGTCGGGCGCAATGTCGCCCTCCTCAACCCAGTTTTAAATCTGTAATTGCCGTACTACCGTGTCACAGTGGCGGGCATTACTTGGCAATGATGGGTTTAAATCGAGCGGTGAGGAGCCAACGTATCACCTCCCCCGCCACCTGTCAAACACACACTCAGATCGATTTTTAGAGGAGCAGAAGCGCTCGTTGCGATTGAGCCCTTAGCTGCATTTGACAGCCGCACTCTTATGCCGCGTACACGCCGCGTACACACCATCGGACTTTCCGCCAACAAAACCGTGGATTTTTGTTCGAAGATTGTTGGCTCAAACTTATTTTTCATACACACACGGCCACACAAATGTTGGCCAACAATTCCGAACGTGGGAACGCGGTGACGTACAAGACGAACGACGAGCCGAGAAAAAGGAATTCCAATAGCCAGTGCGGCTCCTTCTGCTTGATTCCGAGCACGCGTGAACGTTTGTGCGCAGACTTGTGTTCACATGATCGGAATTTCCAACAACGTTTTGTTGGCGGAAAATTTGAGAACCCGCTAACCAACATTTGTTGGTGGAAAGTCCGACAGCAAATATTCGATGGAGCGCGCACACGGTCGGACTTTCCGACAACAAGCTCACATCCAACATTTCCCATCGGAAAATCCAATCGTGTGTGTATGCGGCATTAGGGCTCATTTACACGTAAAACCATGCGGTTAAGTTGGGGTTTTACCAGCCCAATTCCTACCCCCCTTTAGCTGCCGAGGCAGCAGCCAAAGGTGTACACATGCTGCAGCAGAAGTGAAGCCCCCTGTTGCTTTTGGTGCGCGGTACCGCCTGCCAATCACGACCCATTTAAGTAAATGGGGCCACTCCGCATGGGACAGGAACCGGCACTACAGAGGAGACATCGGCTTACGAAGCTGCCGCTCCCCACTGCAGCTCCAACTTTACAAGTAGTCCCTCTGCATTGCTCTGGAATGGCGGGTCAGCAAGACCAGACCGCCATCTACCAATCACCTGTCCGCCATCTACAGGTGGCAGACCCCCCCGCTCTGTGCTATCTGGTAGAGCTGGGGGCTCAAGAGCCACGAGGTCGGGATAACGAACCCCAAAAATATGGTGCCTGTACCTTAAGTACCCTTAATGCACAGCGGGTGAACCACTCCCACCGGGCTATTTCCGAGTAAAAGGGGTACCCAATGCATCCAGTCTGTTGCATCTCCAACACTTACCAGTGGTGACAGCGACACCCGCGGCCAAGTGGAACCCAGCACAACCCAACTGAACTGGTACAGAAACCACAACTTTGACATAATTAGTCTGAGCCCAACTGCAGCTTCAGTGTCTGCCCATTAGGCGCCGGGCGCTACACGTGCACGCGCTGTGATTGTATGGCCGGGACCTGCTGGTTGGCTGTGCACATTTACAGCCCAGAGCTCTGTGTTGGTAAACAACACAGGAGGACCCGAACGAAAGGGAGTATCCCTCGCTTCTCATTCTTGTAATGCAGGGCTGATAAAATTAGGCATCCTTAGTGAAAAGCAGCCCGCTGTACACACATTTATACCTTATGATCGCCCTAGATTTTAACCCCTTCCCAGACAGTGTCATTAGTACAGTGACAGTGTATAGTATTATCACTGGTCATTGTATCAATGTTTGTGGCAGTCACTTATTGAGATTTTTTTTTTTTTTTTTTAGCAGAAGACATTTTTTGCATAAATGTATGAAAAAAATATTTATTTTTTATTGGATATATCTTGTGAAAGAAAGTAAAAGACATTTGTTTTTTCAAAATTTTCTGACTTTTCTTTTTTTCTTTTTTTTTTTTTTTAGTCTATCTCAAAAAATAAAAAACACAGTGGTGTTAAAATACCACCAAAAGAAAGCTGTATTTGTGTGAAAGAAAAGAGATAAATGTCATTTGGGTGCCATGTTGCATGACCGCGCGATTGGCAATTAAATTAGCGCAGTGCTGAACAGCAAAAAATGTCATGAAGGGGGGAAAAAACCTTCCATTTAAAGCTATTTGTGTTGTGTGAGGAGGGGGGGGCAAAGCAAATCTTCCATTTTTTTATTTTTTTTTTCCATGGGAGGTCCTCTTACATAACAGACTCCATTCACTAACCTATAATGGGTGGTCTTTGCAGCAATCAAAATTTTCTGTTCTCAGCTCTCATTGGTTGTCTCTGCTGGAAATATCGGTTGTTGTGGAAATAATAATTGTTATAATGAACCGAAAAGAATCTCCAGAAATGACTCATATCGGTTTCTCTTCTATTCTCAGGGCTCGCAGTCCGGCCGCGCCGAGGACAAAGGTAAGAAACCATTTATTGGACCTTCAGAGTCATGTTTGTCCCATAGATCACAATGGTGGGAGCGGGGGAGGGAGAGAGCATATAAGGTATTTGGGATTGGTCTGCCATTGGCTGCCGAGGCGCTTCCATTGGGGGGTGCCCCGTTATAGAGAGAACCCGCAGGGCAAAATTGCTGAAAATGTCAAGACAAAAACTTGTTTTCTAATTTTTAGTTGAAGTGGGGAAGGATTAGAACCCCTGTCTGATCTTAACTGCCATTTGGGGCTCCATTAGAAAGATTTGCCCTCGTTCCGCCTGGCTGTCATCTTTGGTCCTGGTCTGTTCAAATTTAGTCCCGGGATGGAGATCATTTCCATCCACTGAGTTCTAGTTCTATCTCAGCTTGTCCCAACAATTGGGTGTAGTTGAGCTGGATCCTCCCAGAAGACCTCCATGTCTATATATCCCGTGTAGCGCTACCCCTGTAGGAGCCGCTTAAATTTTACCCAGATAGTCCTAGCTTCTGCACTGGCAGCCAGGCACAAGGTATATTTAGCAGCCAGGTGCACACACGTTTAGCTCGATGGAGTCAAAGACCGGTCTAGAGATGTTTTATTTTAGAGGAACTTGGATAGGGTAGGGGATATGTAGTAGGAGACTCCAGAACAAAACTATGAACAACTTGAGGGCTCTAGCGGATCTAGAGTTGAGCGGTAGGTGAAACCCCTTTGCTGGTAGCAGACGGCAGACTTCTGTATAGCAGTGTAGGAATGAAGGGTATGAGCGAAGTCTCTTGTAGTGAAGGACGGGTAGACAAAGCTCTTCAGATCACTAGCCAGTTGGACCCTTGGCTGAATGTACTAGTATCGAGGGGTAGCCAAAATAAAACGGGCCCCTAGATCTTTGGTTCCAATCCAATCCTCTCAGGCATGGTTCCCCTTCAGTTGGCTCTCTCATTGGATATTAACGGAACAGCTCGCCTATGCGACATGGTGGTGTAAGCTGAGTCCGTGGAGTATCCACACCTAGCGGGTGAATTCCATACATAAAGCCTATATGACTTTTGGGGTGCATACGCCTGACTAAGTCCAAGTCTTCCGGTAAGCCTTCCCCCAGTTTTGCGGTGGTGGTGGTGATGCATGAAGAGTACACCATTTTCTTTGGAAGTTGTTTCTTGGAAAGTTGATTCCTCTTCAAATCTACTATTGGCCTTTATATTTTGGGACTTACTTGGCACCTGCACATCTTTTTGATAATTATTTACGAATGATCATTATTTATAGTTTTCATTCATTTTTTTTTCACTTATATTTTCATTTTAAAGGTTTATTCAACTGCTTAAAAGTGGTTTTATGTTTTTTCACTATTAGGGAATATGGTTTTCTTCGTTTTTTTTAAGATTTATATGGTGATGCGTATAATTTAAAAAAAAATTTTTGTCTTTGTCATAGCGCTACACATATATCTTTTTTATGCTTTTCTGTCTAGAAGCGGTGTTGGCGGCTCGATAAAGTTTATTATCACAGCGCACTATATACCAAAACATTATGGTTCCCCCTTCAGTCAGCTCTTTAGAAGTACCAGGGCCACTCCTCCATTTTAGCTTCAGGCCCTCAGGTTGCCCGCTTGAGGCCACATGGCAGCAGGTGCCAGGGGAGCCAAGCCTGCCTCACCACTGGCTGGTGCACTCCACCAGCGCCGGGACAAGGTCATCCAGCGCCCAGGGCAAAGATGCCAAACTGCGCCCCCCCCCTTTCCCTTAAGGTTAGGGTCAGGGTGCCCCCTACCCCTGCAATAAACCATTGCGCCAGGGGCAGCCGCCCCTCCTGCCCACCCCTTTTCCCGCCCCTGCACTCCACCATCTGGAAAGGACCCAGAACTCACATGTTCCCTGAATATATAGGCCGATCCCGGCATGCTCAAGGGCATCTCCCCTGTAATTGGCCGAGACTGCATATACTGTATATTCATGATGCCTATTTGCCTAGCTCCCACCTGTTTTTCAGGAAACTCTACTAGTTTCTAGAAGGCGGGAGGAGCCCAGGCAAACCTAACAGCACCAGAACACAGGAGCAGCCCTGACTAATTGCAGCATTCTGTTAAGAAGACTTGGTGAAGATAGATTTCCCTCCAGCCCCACCAGGTTAGACGGAGGAGCAAACTACACTTATCTAACTATTTGCACCTAGCACATATACTAGGAGGGTGTTACACCCGCTCTTCTTTTCAGCTGGTCCTCCACAATTAGAAGGAACCATGGCTCTACTACATGGCTCTACTACATGGCTCTACTCTGAGGTCACCAACTCTCATCCTGTCCTGGAGAATTGGCTCAGAAACTCAATAAGGAAGCAATCTCTGTCGATGGATCTCAGAATGTTCTTTAAGTCATTGTGTTCATCCATAATGATTAAAATAATAACTCTAAAAAACTTTCCCGGGGAATGTATTTTGCTGTGTTACAGCCACACCAGACGATGAGGCGATACAGGACCCCCCGTCCTCTCTGGTTCTGATCGAGAACGTCCGGGGCAGCTACACTCCTGAGATGTTAAACCTCCTGGTGGAGAATACCAGTGAGAAGGGCGCGGACGAAGACTTCTATGTGGAGATAATTCCGGAGATCCAATCTGCTGTTGTCACCTTCACATGTGATATCGGTGAGTCCAATCTTTGTGATTTATTTTTTATTTATTTATTTTTCCCCCCTTGATTTCGATTATAAAGCCTGGAATGAGGCTCACAGCTTCTAGTATGTGGGCCTACAAGCTCCATCGTCTACTATCATCCAATGGCTCTTGTAAGAGAATGTTGTTTGCCATAAGCCCAAAAAGACATGGAACTACCATAAGGCCCACACTCTACAGCAGGGGTAGGGAACCTTTTTGGCTGAGAGAGCCATGAACGCCACATATTTTAAAATGTAATGCCGCGAGAGCCATACAATATGTTTAAAACAATTTTCTTTTTTTTTTAATCGATCAACTAATTTCAATTATAACTGTAATATCCACGTCATCTCCCCAACTGTAATATCCACATCTCCCCTACGATTGTCTGCTTGCTTACCACTACACAGGCAGGCAGATCCACGACCAGTTGAGGCGGGCGATGGTGACGTCAGCGCGCCGCTCACCTAGGCCGCCGCCAGGTGTACCAAGATGGCCGCAGCTCCGGAGCTAGGCCGAAGCTGTGGCCTTTCCTATGGGCTCAATCCACGGATCGGCACACTATGCAATCCGCAGATTGAGAGGGGAGAGCCAGATGCAGCCATCAAGAGCCACATCTGGCTCAAGAGCCATAGGTTCCCTACCCCTGCTCTACAGAATCACCGACCTCTCTTATCTATTGGGGCTGGAGAGCAATGGAGGTAAAAGCTTCAATCTATAGATTCACATGCCAAAAATGTGCCCACTGTGCGCACTTCAAGAAAAATGTAACTGTATTGGGGCTCATTTACATTTGCTTCGACTTCAACACACATTAAAGCACCTATCACTTCAACGTGCTTTTTTGATGCTTCCGTGATGCTTTTTTTTAAGTTTACCAAATTCACGGTGTGTGTGTGTGTGTGTGTGTGTGTGTGTGTGTGTGTGTTCCCAGTAGTACCTCCACTCACCAGATTCCCAGCTCATTAGTACCCCTGTCCAGCATTTGTACCCTCGTGCAGCAGATCCCCAGCTTATTAGTACCCTTGTTCAGCAGATCCTTCTCAGTAGTACCCTCAGATTTGCTGATCCCCCCCCCCCCCACTTAGTATTAATCCCCCAACTAGTAGTAACCCCCTGCTCTACTGATCGCCCCCCCCGCCCACTTAGCAGCGGCCCCCAGCTCTGCTGATCCCCCCCTCTCACTCAGTAGTAACCCAAGCTCTGCTGATCCTCCTCTCTTCTGGTCTCCGCTCCCGCTATATTTCTCACACACTGCGCGCCACATGTGACATTGCTCATTTCTACTGCTCCAGTCTACCAGCTCTGCTGATCCTCCACCTTCCACTATAGCATTACCATGTTGCACACCACGTGTGACTTCTGCTAGTTGTCTTGGTTCAATCCAGACTCCTCTTACCTTCCTGCTGCTTCACGTTGCACACCAGATGGGATGTCTTCACCAGACACTTCTAGAATATATATATATATATACAGATGAACCAGAAGTGACGGCTGATAATGTCTTTTCAGTTCGCTTGTTGGTTTCCCAGTGCATCCTGGGATATCTCATACCTGCAATACCTCCAAAACATAGTGACTCTAAAGCTGAACAAAAGCTGCAGGTGCTGCTACCAAGCGTTGTCACAGACTTCTATGGAGGCTTTGGAGGGGCTTTGAAGCACCAAGAAAGCGACATGGGGGATAATTTTTGAAGCAAAGCAGATGCAATGTGTGAACAGGACTGTAAGGTAACCATTTTATTTAGTGAAAGGAGCTTTGATCGGCATTACAGGGTGCTTTAAAAAAGCGTGTTCAATGCCACATTTTGAAGCAAGTGTAAACGAGGCCTTAGCCTTAGGACATTCCGACAACCAAATCCGTCTGACAGATTTTGTCTGAAAATGTTGCATACACACGGTCGGACCAAGTTGTCGGAAAATCCGATCTTTCAGAACGTGATGACGTTATTTCGTTACGACAGGACTACGTTCAGGCTAGTAGCCAATAGCTTTGATGTAGGAATTTGATCTGAGCATGCGTGGCACTTTGTCCGATCGGAATTCTCTACACATGATCGGAGTATGTCCGATCGGAGCATTTTGTCAGAAAATTTTACCAACAAGTTGGTCCAATGGAGACCACACACAGTCGGAATATCCGACAAAACGGTCCGATTGGACACATTCCGTCGGAATCTCCGACCGTGTGTACAAGGGCTGAGAGTGCAAAAATCTACCAAATATGTATCAGTATGAGTTTTATAAAATGTGAAAACTGCGAGGGTCCATCATTGTCTTCCCAACGTCTTGCCCCAAGACCATTTGCTGTACAACCTCCTTTAATGCTCCAGTGTTTGCAGAGGGGCCACAACAACGAGAGCTGGAATTGGGGGACACACTGAGCCCACTGATCAGACACAAAGACAACCATGGGTGTCTATCTAGTGGGGCAGCCAGCTGTAGAGGGTAAATGCCAGGGTGAAAACGTAAGCCCCGCAGCAGGTAGGCTTCATGGTCCTTCATAGGTTTTGCACAGTTGTACTTATGCCATATATATATATATATATATATATATATATATATATATATATTAGGAAAAAAATTCTTGTTGGTTTTTCAGATATTCCGAGATTCATCAGAACTTTCTCCAGTAACCTCAGAGCGGTTCACAACAAGCTGACAGCGAGGCCTCTGGAAGAATCCCAAAGCGTCAGGGTGGAGAATGTCCCGGAGAACACATCTGACATGCATTTGACAGCTTTCTTTGAGAACCCAAAACAGGGAGGAGGAAGAGTAGAAGACATTGTGATGTTACCTGAGGAAAGAGCCGCACTGATTATGTTTCGTGACGCAGCAGGTGAGAACCTTCACACGTTAGTTGGGGACCCCTCTAAATTGTGTAGTGCCCTGGGGTTTGGTCAGGGAGCTCCTCACCAAATTCCTTGTCCAAAGTAGCTACTGTAGATAGTAGTTAGAGATCCATTGATTTGTTTAACTTTTCTCTTCTGCCACTAGGTGGCCGGGCACTAGGTGGCATTAGATGTGAGAAGGGCATTTCAAGGTCAAATTATGGGTATATGGGATACCTCAGCCAATGGGCAGGGGTTTTCTTGAATCCCTTAGCCTGCTGGGAGAACCTATATATTCAGATGGGGTCAGGTGACCTGTGTTCTGTGCCACCCGAACGGCCTTCTGGGTGGACGTGTGTCGTCTGTCCCAGGCTGCTAGGCCGGAGATTGGGCCTATCCTGGGGACATCTGGCTGCCAAGAGGGAAGACCAGGGTTGGGACTGTGGTTTGCAGTCCAACTAAAAGTGACGGTTCTGCCGGCCGGAGAACCTGTCCTGGTCAGAGGTAGAAGGGAAGCTGTCACCACTAAGGGACCAAGGGAATCACAGTGAGTAACTGAAGCAAGTACCGGAGTGACATTCTCACCGAACGGGCACGGTGGAGAATCGGGAAACTTCAGGCGGAGATCAAGTCAGGGACCCAACCAGCGGAGGTGATGCTTGCAGAGCAGCCTTGTGTGTGAAGCCAGGGACTGAACCGGTCAGCAGGGGGTGAAGCTTGAAATGTATCTGGAGTGCCAAGCTAGGGACCCAGCAGGGAAGCGTGGGTGACGCCTGAGGGAGATACCACCGCAAAAGCCTCGAGGAGCTCACGGGATTCGGAGTCAGTGAATCGGAGGGTCCAGTGAGAGACCAGGAGCTCAAGAGTTACGGGGGCTGAAGAGCTACAAGTGGACATTGTAGTGAAGCTGAGAGAACTGTTGAACTTTGCGTTGGGAACTGTTAAATACTATTGCCATAGGGGACAGCAATCCTGCACGTGCAGAACTGGCACCTTGCTGGGCCTTTCCCTGTACCGCTGTCCTCCTATTGAAGTCTCGGGTCTGCCTATTGAAATTGCACTTTAAAGTGGTTGTATACCCTAATTTGTAATTTTTACCTAAAGCGAAACCTATAATAAGGCTTACCTGTAGGCAAATTTAATATCTCCTAAACCTGCACGATTTAGGAGATATTCCCTTTGCATGCAGCTGCTGATGTCAGCGGCGCATGCGCTCTGAATGCCTGGCTGAAGGTCCAGCAGACATCGGCAGAACTTTCCTGGAAGACGTTTCCGCAGTGAAGTCACCGGCTCCGATGCTGTGAGTGGCCAGAGCCGCAAACCCGGAAGAGACGCCGAGGGCAAGATGTCAGCTCTCTCGGTGTGGACCGTGCTCCGATACGTGGGCTTCGATCTAAGGTAAGTATTTCATAATGCGCTAGTATACAGTGCATACCAGCTCATTATGCCTTTGTCTTGCAGAGGTGTTTTTATTTTTATTTTTTATTTTTTTAGATGTGTGGGTATACAACCGCTTTTAATGGTGTCCTGGCCCCAACCCTCTTTCCCTTGCGAAATATAAAAAAAGGACTGTTAAAAGAAATAAAACCTCTTTTGCACCCGAGAAGTGTCTGGCGCCCAATGACTTTCACCAACTTTGCACCCACTATGCCTCACAGCCAGGGCAGGACTTAGGGTGGTGGGGGCCCCTGGGCTTGAGTCATTTTCGGGCCCTACCTTCTATACATTATCGGATTTATCGGCGTATAACACGCACCCCAAGTTTAGGAGGGGATTTTAAGGAAAGAAAATTACATTTAAATGCCCATCAATGCACCCTTATCAGTGTCCATCTGCAGCCTTGTCAGTGTAGCCTTGTCATTTTCAGCCTTGCCCCAGTGTCTTTTGTAGCCTTGTCATTGCAGTCTTGATGTTTAAAAATGGCGTCACTGAGATACATCTTGGCAGCTCTCGGGTCCTCTTGGCGGCTCTCGGGTCCTGTCGCAGTCCCGAGCGGAGCAGAGTATCCGAGTGTACTCGGCTTGGCTCACGTTCACACCCAGTCCCTGTGTTATGTCCATCATAGGGCAGGACTGGGCGTGACTGTGAGCGGAGCTGAGCCGAGTACACTCAGCTATGTATCTCAGGGGGGCCCCCTATTTGGCGGGGCCCATGGGCTTGAGCCCAGTCAAGCCCAATTGTAAGTCCTGCCCTGCTCACAACCCACCACTTATTGAAAGATGTCAGCGGTCTGTGGCCTCAAAGGTTCTCATTAAACTGGAAGAGGTTAAAGATTCTGCTACATATGATATGGTAAGTGGCACATTGAGGAGGAATAGAACTGTTTGTGGCCAACATCAGAGTTTTCATACTCAGCCTAATCCATGTAATCCTAATCTAATCCTAATCTAATCCTAATCTAATCCTAATCTATGCAAACAATTCTCCAGTTTGAGCATGAGCGGATCGGTCCATGGAATGGGTTATGAGCAGCATTCATTTGATGGCAATACCAACTTTGTATCCGCAGCATTATCTACCATACAATATATTTATTGTTGGCCAACATATTACAAAAAAAAATTCTGTTTTGTTCACTTCGGAAACTCACTACTGCTGAAATGTCTTCATTGCTGAATAAATTCAGCACGGAGTACATAGGTCAGTTAGTAACTGGAACTAAAATCTTTTTGAATTGGGTTATGAAATCCAAGTCCGAGCTCAGGGGAGAATGACCCCCTCACCTTACCACTCCAAAGCCTTTATTATAGCCCCTAAGATACCAAATTGTCCTGTTGTGTCACCAGTTTTTCTAAATTCTGAAGCCATTTTGGTGAACCACTTTGAAAGCACGTAATGTTCTAAGTCATGCATCACTGTGACCCTTCTGTTTTGTTTCCTTCTCTTCCAGATGTCAAACGAGTTTTGAAGACGGATCATGTGTTGTCCAAGAAAAAGATATCTGCATACCCTTACTACCCATTGTTGGGTATAGCACTGTATGGGAAGGGCGGACCTTGTATAGAAATACCAAAGCCTATAGAGTTTAATATCAGTCCATACATATTGCAACATATCTGTAATAATGAAGGACTAAAGAACAACATAGATGTGAAGATGAAGGATAAACACTGTGAGATCAAATGGCCAGATCAAGACTGCCAGAATCCTGTCCTTCAACTCGTCTTCCCTCCCACCTTGTCCACCAATCTCAGGTCTGTGGCAAAGATTGTACCGAGGTGGAGTGAGGATATTTATAATGAATTCTCACTTCTCATATCAAAGTTCAGAGTAATAGAGTATAAAATGGATGAGTCGGTCTGGGAAGCTATTAGAGAACATGTCAGCAGCTCCACCTATGACGGAGTACTCATCAAACCTGACTTTGGTTTAGAGAAAGTTTTCTTGGCTGGAATGTCCAAGGATGTTACAAAGATTGACCCGACATTCAGACAACTGGTAGAGGAAACCACCAAAGTGGTGGAAAGAAAGAAACAAACCAAGACTGAGACCTTATCTATGTCTCCAGCTCTCTATCAGATTATGTGTAACAGCGGCCTAAAGAAGAAGATCCTGGACAAGGTTCCAGAGCTGAAGATGGACTATGATGTGCCAACAAAGAACGTCCATCTATCGGGACTGAAAGAAGAAGTGCTCACCGCCAAATGTGAGATACTCAACATTAAACAACAAATGAAAAGCAAACCCTTCCAGATGAATCCACACCTCATCCAGTTCCTGATGTCCATTGATAATGAAGAGATGTCCTCTCTGCTCTTTGTACGTCACAACATCAACGCAATGCTGGAAATTGATGACGACATTGTTAAACTGATGGCTCATTCAATGGAAGACTTGATAGAAGCAGAAAAGAAAATTAAGGAAAATCTGCTCCACAGACAACTTTTAGTTGAAGACAAAAGTCTTCTAAAAACTCCGGAGTGGAGAAGTCTCCAGTCACATCTACTTCAGGTATTTAATGCAGAGAAAATCACAGTCCTGATAGAGGAATCTTCTTCTGGGACGGAGGACAACGTGGTCATCGCCGGCCTGACTTCAAATGTTCTAAATTGTTACCAACAAGTCAGCGACTTTCTGGAGAAGAACACTACTATAGAGACCGAAATTCCAGTTCAACCTTCAGCAAAGATGACGTTCATCTGGGAGGACAAGAAGGAAATTTTGAAGAAGATAAAGAAAAATGTAAATGTAACAAAGAATCAGAACAGCATCTGCCTGTCGGGACCACGGGTGAAGGTTCAGGAGGCTTCAAATACCATTAGGGACACTCTGCATTCAGTTCATAGTGATACTCTGCGTATTGAGAAACCGGGAGCCAAAAAGTTTTGTAAGGTCAATGAAGAAGTGCATGCTACAACCGCAAGGACAAATTACCATTGTGTGATACGTCTGGAGGAGGCTGGTGTAGAAAATAATCTATTTCATAAACCCAGATCCCAAATAATTCTTCCAAATGGAATGACCCTCTCGGTATATAAAGATGACCTGTGCCGTCACAATGTAGATGTCATTGTTAATGCAGCCAATGAAGATCTGAAACATATTGGGGGTTTGGCAAAAGCTATTCTGGATGCAGCAGGACATAAACTCCAAGATGATTGCAATCAGATTATCAAGAAAGATGGTAAATTGTCCACCGGAGATTCGGTAATTACTGACGCAGGGAAATTGCCATGCAAACAAATCATACATACAGTGGGTCCCCGATGGGACTCCAATTCACGCTCCAGATGTGAACGGCTCCTACGGAGGGCAATTACCACCAGTTTACAGCTGGCCTCCGAGAAGAGTCACAGTTCAATAGCAATTCCAGCTGTCAGTTCTGGAGTTTTTGGATTTCCCCTAAAATTATGCATTGAAAACATAGTGGAAGCCATTCGGGACTACGTAGAGACGCCGGGACAACAGAGCACTTTACAGAGAATCCATCTTGTAGACATGAAGGAGGAAACTGTCAAAGCTTTCTCTGAGGCTGCAAATGCCAAATTTGGTAACGAAACGAGTGCTGTGCCATCTACAACAAGGGCACCCCAGCCGGTCACAAAAACCACACAGAACCCACCAGCACCAACACCAGTGAATAGAGGTAATGATAACGCCGTGATGACCAAGGAAGGGCTGAAGATCACGCTGCTTCAGAAGAACATTGAGGACTGCTCGGTATGTAGATTCTCCAGCATTTTCCTGCTAAAGTGGGACTTTACCAAAGACTTTTATGATTCGAATAGATAGGAAAGGTTAGAACCGCTGAGTGTTTATTGTTGAGCGCATCCCTGTTGGGAAATGTTACCTTTCTTCCTGTCCAAGTTTGATGGGACAAAGAAAGCAATAAAACACGAGGGGTTCTAACACTTTCCAAATCTGTTTTGCATGCTGTTGCTGTTGTTGTCTTCTTTTGGGAATTCTTTCTGATTATGAGAAAAAGGGGGAGGGTGAGGAAGTTGGGCAGGTGCTGAGGCTGACCATACAATTATTCCCACCCCATTCTGATTATGGTGACCATCATGGATGTCAATGGGATTTCCATAGGTGGACCCAGACAGCAAAGGAAACCTCAAAGAAATTTTACCACTTACTTGCTTTACATGCTTTTTATTAGCTTTTCTCAACCAGAATTCAGTAGTTCCTTACGGTTCTTCCAGAAGTTACCAGGGGTTCCATAACTAATGACCAATTTCTGACTCTCAGATAAGGTACCACTGACACCAATGATCTTTTTAGCTATATGTAAGGGACATTCTTCCCACTGATCACCAATGTAAGGAGCATTCTTCCCACTGATCACCAATGTAAGGAACATTCTTCTCACATATCACCAATGTAAGGGACATTCTTCTCACCGATCACCAATGTAAGGAACATTCTTCTCACTGATCACCAATGTAAGGAACATTCTTCTCACTGATCACCAATGTAAGGAACATTCTTCTCACTGACCACCAATGTAAGGAACATTCTTCTCACTGATCACCAATGTAAGGAACATTCTTCTCACTGATCACCAATGTAAGGAACATTCTTCCCACTGATCACCAATGTAAGGAACATTCTTCTCACTGATCACCAATGTAAGGAACATTCTTCTCACTGACCACCAATGTAAGGAACATTCTTCTCACTGATCACCAATGTAAGGAACATTCTTCTCACTGATCACCAATGTAAGGAACATTCTTCTCACTGATCACCAATGTAAGGAACATTCTTCCCACTGATCACCAATGTAAGGAACATTCTTCCCACTGATCACCAATGTAAGGAACATTCTTCCCACTGATCACCAATGTAAGGAACATTCTTCTCACTGATCACCAATGTAAGGGACATTCTTCTCACTGATCACCAATGTAAGGAACATTCTTCCCACTGATCACCAATGTAAGGAACATTCTTCCCACTGATCACCAATGTAAGGAACATTCTTCTCACTGATCACCAATGTAAGGAACATTCTTCCCACTGATCACCAATGTAAGGAACATTCTTCCCACTGATCACCAATGTAAGGAACATTCTTCCCACTGATCACCAATGTAGGGAACATTCTTCCCACTGATCACCAATGTAAGGAACATTCTTCTCACTGATCACCAATGTAGGGAACATTCTTCTCACTGATCACCAATGTAAGGAACATTCTTCTCACTGATCACCAATGTAAGGAACATTCTTCTCACTGATCACCAATGTAAGGGACATTCTTCTCACTGATCACCAATGTAAGGAACATTCTTCTCACTGATCACCAATGTAAGGAACATTCTTCTCACTGATCACCAATGTAAGGAACATTCTTCCCACTGATCACCAATGTAAGGAACATTCTTCTCACTGATCACCAATGTAAGGGACATTCTTCTCACTGATCACCAATGTAAGGAACATTCTTCCCACTGATCACCAATGTAAGGAACATTCTTCCCACTGATCACCAATGTAAGGAACATTCTTCTCACTGATCACCAATGTAAGGAACATTCTTCCCACTGATCACCAATGTAAGGAACATTCTTCCCACTGATCACCAATGTAAGGAACATTCTTCCCACTGATCACCAATGTAGGGAACATTCTTCCCACTGATCACCAATGTAAGGAACATTCTTCTCACTGATCACCAATGTAGGGAACATTCTTCCCACTGATCACCAATGTAAGGAACATTCTTCTCACTGATCACCAATGTAGGGAACATTCTTCTCACTGATCACCAATGTAAGGAGCATTCTTCCCACTGATCACCAATGTAAGGAACATTCTTCTCACTGATCACCAATGTAAGGAACATTCTTCTCACTGATCACCAATGTAAGGGACATTCTTCTCACTGATCACCAATGTAAGGGACATTCTTCTCACTGATCACCAATGTAAGGGACATTCTTCTCACTGATCACCAATGTAAGGAACATTCTTCTCACTGATCACCAATGTAAGGAATATTCTTCCCACTAACATGTCATGAGTTGTAGATGTAGCACTAACCCCCGAAGGAGCTGCTGGTTATTTTTGGGCTTACCGTTACCTTCCGCTTCTCCTTGTTGCACGTCTAGGGGATGTCCCGTGGTAGGTGACCCAGTAACTTGAGACTGGCAATAGATCCACTTGAATGGATTTTATTTGCAAACTTCAACCATTGAACAGTCTTTAACTTGGGATCAGAGGGTTGGAAAAGGAAGTTCAGGTTCTCTCAATGTCAAAGTCCAAAAAACGTTAAAGAACTTGCTTACTTTGACTGCATCCAGAGAATAGCCATTCACAGCTGGATGGTCACTCAGGTTGGACAGTCCGTCTCTCACAAGGCAGAGCAGCCAACAAGGTGCTTCCTCAAGGGACAAAGTCTTTGTCACAGACGTTGTTGTAGAACATGTAGGGAAACTAAGCTGTAGAACACTTGTAGGATACCTGGATCTTTCAGCCAGCTTGGCAATATCCACAAGACCGGATTCTCTCGGTTACTTCAGCCCTTCCAGGCTCTTGTTAAGAAAACCAACCTCACACATGGTGTTCTTCTAAAGAGTCCTTCCCTGGAATGCTCGAAGTCCAATGGGTCTCTCCTGGACCGGAGACGGCACCCATCCACCTCAGAATCCTCCTCTAGTTCCCATGCCTTGGGCCAGCCAGCCCCAAGGCATTAAAATTGGATGGAACCGCACCCCAGGCCATAGCCTTCCTGGGGGGCTGGTCAGGAGGACCAGGACCATGTAATCAGCACAGCATACTGGACCGGAACCCCGAATGACGTGACGTCCGCATATTAAATACCATCTCCCAGAGGGCACAGCGAGAGGGCCACTCCCACTGTCCTTACTCCGAAAGAGAGTAACTTAAGCTCCTGACCACACCATAGTTCCACGCCTGCCACAAGAAACAGTGCCCCCCGCGGCCAGGCTGAACATCTCACAGTCCAGTCAGACTGACACAGAAGTCAAATTTAGACAAATAGACCCAAACTGAACTGTAGTTTGGGTAAAGTTTTAACTTTGAAAAACACATAGCGCATGCTCTTCAGGAGCCCGCCGCTACATAGATATAGCAGATATAGTAATTATTAGCTGGGGTTCCCTGAGACCTCAAACATATTTCAGGGGTTCCTCTGTGGTAAAAGGTTGAGAAGGACTGATCTGGTGTAGTATACATGTGTACATTCATGCCCAAATTAGGAAATAGAAGTTTGGCGGTTTTCATATTTTGCTTCTCCTTTCTTTCCAGATCTGCAATAAATTATAAAGATTGTTATTTGGACCCTTTGCAAATTTAAACCACTTATCTCTTACGAAATAATCTCTATAAAAATAATAATTTGGTAATGTTTATCTTCTCTTTCCATGGCAGACGGATGTCATCGTGAACAGTGTGGTAGGAGCCAATATGATCCTGAATAATGGTGCCATATCCAAAGCCTTGCTGAGTCGGGCAGGCTCTAATATGCAGCAACTCCTGAACGATGCAAGTCTGGGCACTCCACAGGCGCCAGGATCCGTGTTCAGTACCAACGGCTGCAATCTCAACTGTCAAGAGGTTCTTCATGTTGTGAGCCCTCAATGGGACAGCGGACAAGGAACCTCGGAAACGGTACCTTCAGGCCTGCAGAGTATAGTGGGAAAAATGAATTGATTTACACTTTACAACCTCATCTCGTTCTGCTAGGTTAAAATTACCTTAGAGAGTGAAAATTCACTCCTTTAGTAAATTAGCCACGTTGTGTAGATCAGTGGTTCTCAACCCTGTCCTCAAGTACTCCCAACAGGTCATGTTTGCAGGCTTTATCATGTACAGGTGCGTTAAATCAGTCAATGGCTTGGAATTTTGGACAGCTACTTTATCTAAGAGAAATACCCAAAACATGGCCTTTTGGGGGTACTTGAGACCAGGGTTGAAAACCACTGGTGTAGAGAAGGATTAGGGACAGCACCAGAAAATCGATGGCCTTCCAGGCAGTGCCAAGACAAGGTCATCCAGCACCCAGGGCAAAGATGCCAATCTGCGCCCCCCCCTTTCCCTTAAGGTTAAGGTCAGGATGCCCCCATCCCTGCAATAAACCACAGCCCCTCCTGCCCACTCCTTGTCCTGGCCCTGCTTCCAAGGCTTTGTTGGCCCATTTTTATTGAGGAAGCAAGTAAACTTTTCAAAAACATATCTTGGGGTTACCCTTGCAGGGCCTTTCAGCATCACCACAAAGTTATTCAGCCTCCTGGCTATTTAGACTTTGTAGACCTGGAGTCTGGGTTTCCCCTAGAAGAACAAGGTTAGGGCTCAGAGACTGGAATAGGAACCTTCCCTTAAGGTCTGCGGGTGTGTCCCCCAGAGGTCAAAGGTCTGGCTTACCTACCCCAACTAAGTTGGGGCATGAACAAGTCGGGGTAAGCGTTTTGCACGCGCTTCACCATGCAGTCTCAGTCAGTGCTCCAACAAATGTGCCCACCTGAGCTTCACAGGCTCCTCCCTAAAGACACACCGTGTCTCTCACAGCTCCCTGCTGCACTGACCCACACCCTGACCCGGGTCTCCTGTCTTCCAGATAGAGCCCGGAATCACTACCAGCTCATGGATTATAAATGCTGGGCACACTTGCACAGTCCAGCTGCTGGTTTCTGAGAAGGCATGGACACAGGGTTAGAGGCTTCATCCATCTCAAGACTCTGAGGTCTCTGAATTCCAGGACCCAAACCAGGAGTTGCTGTAAAACCTGTTTTATCCACTCAGAACAGACATCCTGGGGCCCCTTATCCTGCATCTCTGAGGGTCGGTTCACACAGGGGCAACACGACTTTCAACACGACTTTTGGAGGCAACTTGGACACGACTTGAACATGCCTTGGGTCCTCAGTTTGAATCCCAACCAGGACACCATTTGCATGGAGTTTGCGTGTACTCCCTGTGCTTGTGTGGGTCCCCCCATCCCCCAAACGTGTTGGTAGGTTCATTGGCTCAACTGAGTGTGCCCAAGATGGCTGCCACACTTCCTAAGCGTTTTGAGTCCCCAGGAAGTAAAGCTCTATAGAAATCCAAAATTAAAGATTATATATTTTTCCTTGCCCAGATTTACACTCCAATCTTGGTCTCTTTTGTTTCAGATTCTTCGCACAATTATTAGAGACTGTTTGACAATGACGGAGCAGAACCGGCGGACGTCGATATCATTCCCAGCTATCGGAACCGGCAATCTTGGATTCCCGAAAGTTTTGGTGGCGTCTGTGATGTTCGATGAGATTTTCCAGTTTAGCTGCAAAAACAAAGCACAGAATCTTCAAGAAGTTCACTTGGTCCTTCACCCCAGTGACAGGGACACCATCAAGGTGATGGAGATCTCATGCTTATTGTGATGCTGTTGGTCTTTTTACCCCAGAGGAACCCCTTAAATTGTTTTGTAGGTTTTAAATAACCCCTTCTAAAACAGATTAATTGGGGGGGTCAGTGGGAAAATGTCCCTCACATTGGTGGCCAGTGGTCACCAATAAAGATCAATGGTGTCATGCAGCTGGCTCTGCAGCGGTGTTGGCCTTTGGAATTATGGAGGCACAATCAAATTTGGGAGGTCAACCAGCCACAGCTCAGGGAACCTGCAGCAGCCTTTGGAGGAACCATAGGGTCCCATGGAAATCCTGAAAATGACTGGTCTGGAGACTGAATATTCTCACGTGGCCATCGGGGTGGTGATGTGTCCATCTTCTTGTCTCCCAGCATGCACAAAGTCATCATAGGACCTGTTGGGAAGAGTTCCACCCAAATAACAAAAAAAGGGGATGAGAAATTTGCACCTTCTTAGGAGTGTCAGTTGAGAAATAATGAGTGGCGATAATTGAAGCTTGGACAGGATTCGTAGACCAGACAAGACACTTGGTGATTACAAATGTGAATGTTAGAAGCAGAAAAGATGGATTACTCTTCATAAAAGGTGTCCTTGTAGTGTACAAGATTATAGAAAGCCTTATATCCCACTGGACCCCCCGGCACATCCCTTCAAAAGTCACATGTTGTATCTCGTGTGCGTTTTTCTGGCTGTATAATGGCCATTTTCTTGTGTTATGTATTTACAGGCATTTACAAGTCAACTGGAAAACTGCACTGATGGGGCCACTGGTGGAGCCACCAACAGACAATCAGTTGGGACGGGGTCAAGTACGTTTTATGTAATCTGAATCTATAAGAAAATTGGGAGCAAAAGCAGTTCCCCAAACTAGTCTCCAAGGACAGGAGAATGGACCCTTGGAGACTAGTTTGGGGAACTGTCTGTCCCCCATTTAGCTTAGAGGCTTTTATTCTTTAACCACTTGCCGACCGCCCGCATGTATGTATTCGTCGGCAGAATGGCACGGCTGGGCAAATGGGCGTACAGTTATGTCCCTTTTGAACTTGCCGCCCTGTGGTCATGTGCGCGCCGCTACCCTGCCTGAAGCTCAGTGAGTAGGATCGCGGGTCCCGCGGACTCAATATCCGCGGGGATACCCGCGATCGTCTCACGGAGCTGAAGAACAGGGAGATGCTAATGTAAACAAGCATCTCCCCCTTCTGCCTAGTGACAGTGTCACTGATCATAGCTCCCTGTGACCGGGAGCGGTGATCAATGAAGTGTCATTCGTAGCCACGCCCCCTAACAGTTCGAATAACTCCCCAGGACACACTTAACCCCTCCTTAGCCCCCTAGTGGTTAACCCCTTTACTGCCAGTGTCATTTTTACAGTAATCTATGCACTTTTATAGCACTGATTGCTGTATAAATGACAATGGTCCCAAAAATGTGTCAAAACTGTCCGATGTGTCCGCCATAATGTCACAGTCCCAATAAAAATCGCAGATCGATGTTTTTTCATTTACTATATTCACCCTTGTTGGTTTTATTTGAATTTTACTTATACAAGTTTACACAACACACAACTATTTTAAATTTATATATTTTTTAGTACAGCGCATCACTATTCCTGTATCAATCTTTCTCTCTGGGTTCAGACATTTCCCTTCAGTGAGTGCAGCAGTACCCCATTCCACTTATAATAATATTTCTCCCATTTTGGCGCAGGAATATCTTTTTGTTCTACAAAAATCGCAGATTGCCGCCATTACTAGTAAAAAAAAAAATATTAATACAAATGCCATAAAACCCCCTTTTTGTAGACTCTATAACTTTTGCGCAAACCAATCAATAAATGCTTATTGCGATTTTTACCAAAAATATGTAGAAGAATACGTATCGGCCTAAACTGAGGAAAAAAATTGTTTTTTTATTATATTTTTTTTGGGGGGGGGGGGGATATTATAGCAAAAAGTAAAAAAGAATGAGTTTTTTTTCAAAATTGTTGCTCTATTTTTGTTTATAGCGCAAAAAAAAAACGCAGAGGCAGGGGCATAACTATAGGGGGTGCATCAGTCGCGACCGCAACTGGGCCCTGTGATACAGGGGGCCCATGCAGCCCCCTCTACATATGGCCAGCAGCAGCATAGGCAGCTAGGGGTACCAGTGCACCATGCACACCTGTGTCCTCGGCCGGCTCCTCAGAGTACCCCTCTCCTGCTCCATGCATTCTCTAAGTCCGATGTCTGTTCTCCCCAGCCAGAGTTTTTGTTTGGGAGCCACGTCGCACGACCGCGCAATTGTCAGTTAAAGCGGCGTAGTGCCGAATCACAAAAAGTGCTCTGGTCTTTGGCCAGCAAAATGATCCGGGGCTGAAGTGGGTAATATAAAGCTTTGTCTGCTATAGGGAGTTTATTTCCCAAAACGACTCCACATACAGCAATGTTATAATCTACAGTGGAAGCTTCATATCCGATCCTAATTTAGTGTATATATGCCCAAATGTCTGTGAACCCCTGACCATCACACCTATATGAGCTTGTTGAACATTCCATTCTAAAACCATTGACATTAATATGTTTGCCTCCTCCCCTTCTCCCCATGACCATTATTGTGGAGTTTCCCCCCTCCCCACGGCCATTACTGTAGCATTGGGTCATATTTGTGGCTACCGAATCTACACATAGAAGAATGATGGCAGAAAACGGCCAAGTGGTCCATCCGTCCAAATGGTTCGTTACGTCTGCCAGTATTCTCCACTCTTCTCTGTAGACTTTCCACAAGATTTTGGAAGGTGTCTGTGGCAATTTGTGAGGTCAGGTGCTGATGTTGGATGAGGACCCGGATCACAATAGGCATTCCAATTCATTCCAAGGGTGTTCGGTAAGGTTGAGGTCAGGGCTCTGTGCACTCGAGCTCCTCCACACCAAGCTGGTCAAACCATATCTTTATGGAGCTGACTTTGTACAAAGGGGGGACATAGTCCATGCTGGAGTAGAAAAGGATCTTCATTAAACTGTTAGCACAAGATTGGAGGAGCACAATCATCTACAATGTCTTTGTATGATGGAGTATTACCAGGCCCCTTACTGGAGACACCTAAACTCCATCATTTGGAGGGGTTCATATACTTTTGGCCTTCCTGTGTATTCTAGCAGTTGTGTAATTTTGGAGTGGGTGCATTTTCTGTTTTGCGTTTTGTTAGTGTGTAATTTTAGTTTTTTTTTATGTCATATAATAAATTAGCATGGGATGAAAGATGAGGATGATGTTGAGCGAAGAGGCATGTATGGAGAAGGAGGAGGCTGACAGAGGGCAGGAGAGTGAAGATGAATCAGGAGGACAGTTGAAAATGGGAATGGATTTAGGAGGAGGATGACAATAGAAGGAAGGATAGTGGTATGGATGGAAGAGGTGAGGACAGAGGAGAGGAAAGTGGGGATGAACGATGGAAGAGGAGAAGGAGGCCAATGACAGATGGGAGGACGGTGGAGATGGATGAATAGATGGAAAAGGAGGAGGAGAATAATGACAGAGAGCAGAAGAGTAGGGATGTTTGAAGAGGAGGAGGATGATGACGGAGGTGGGGACAGTCGGGGTGGATGACGGAAGAGGGGGAGGATGACGGAGGTTGGGGACAGTCGGGGTGGATTACGGAAGAGGGGGAGGATGATGGAGGTGGGGACAGTCGGGGTGGATGACGGAAGAGGGGGAGGATGACGGAGGTGGGGACAGTCGGGGTGGATGACGGAAGAGGGGGAGGATGACGGAGGTGGGGACAGTCGGGGTGGATGACGGAAGAGGGGGAGGATGACGGAGGTGGGGACAGTCGGGGTGGATGACGGAAGAAGGGGAGGATGACAGAGGTGGAGACAGTCGGGGTGGATTACGGAAGAGGAGAATGATGACAGGGGTGGGGACAGTCGGGGTGGATGATGGAAGAGGGGGAAGATGACGGAGGTGGGGACAGTCGAGGTGGATGACGGAAGAGGGGGAGGATGACGGAGGTGGGGACAGTCGGGGTGGATGACGGAAGAGGGGGAGGATGACGGAGGTGGGGACAGTTGGGGTGGATGACGGAAGAGGGGGAGGATGACGGAGGTGGGGACAGTCGGGGTGGATGACGGAAGAGGGGGAGGATGACGGAGGTGGGGACAGTTGGGGTGGATGACGGAAGAGGGGGAGGATGACGGAGGTGGGGACAGTTGGGGTGGATGACGGAAGAGGGGGAGGATGACAAAGGTGGGGACAGTCGGGGTGGATGACGGAAGAGGGGGAGGATGATGGAGGTGGGGACAGTCGGGGTGGATGACGGAAGAGGGGGAGGATGATGGAGGTGGGGACAGCGGGGGTGAAAGGAAGAGGAGGAGGATAAGAATAATATACAGGATAATCCATTATCTCGGTGTGTTTCTGATTCTGGAGATTTCAACTTTCTGCAGTTGCCGGGCCATAAGGTTGTTAATCATTCCATGCACAGTTGACCATCGGTGGTGGGAACACGGATTTCTTTTATCACCTATTCCTATTATCATCCCTTTTTTTCTTTCTGTCTTGCAGCGTTCTTTGGGACGGTGACAAACCCGTCACTCGGGGTTCATGAAATGAAGATCGGATCTGTCACTTATCAGGTGAAGACCGGCGATATCACCAAAGAGGAGACCGAAATCATTGTAAATTCGTCCAACCCAGACTTTTCTCTGTGCAGAGGTGATTCATTTCGACCCCGAAATTCAAATATCAGATTCTTGATTTAAAAATCATTCATGCAGAAACCCAGAACAATTGTAAGGAGGGTCACAGACTTTTTTCCTAGGTCCTAGATAGAACATGGGCTGGTAGTACAGTTAAAGTGGAAGTAAACCCATCGATTTAAACAGTTTAAAAAAAAAAGGCATGCCGGGAATGCTAACTGCACATTGGCTGTGCTCTCAACCAAACTGTCAAACCACCCAATGGCTGGTGTCATAAGGGATCGCATGTGCAGCACCGTGGCAGCTGAAGATTAAACAGAGGCAAAGATGGCGGCTTCCGTGGATGAAAACGATAGTTTAATACTTTAATGCCATGCATAAAATCACTTGAAGGCTGTGGAGGTGATCAGGGTGTGGAGGGGAATCCCAGAGAAGATTTGGGTGGAGGAGTGTTAGGACATGACTGGAGGAGAGGTGAAGGCCGGAGGAGAGGTGAAGGCCGGGGGAGAGGTGAAGGCCGGGGGAGAGGTGAAGGCCGGAGGAGAGGTGAAGGCCGGAGGAGAGGTGAAGGCCGGAGGAGAGGTGAAGGCCGGAGGAGAGGTAAGGGCCGGAGGAGAGGTAAGGGCCGGAGGAGAGGTGAAGGCCGGAGGAGAGGTGAAGGCCGGAGGAGAGGTGAAGGCCGGAGGAGAGGTGAAGGCCATGTGCAGGCCTTGGGAATATGTAGAGACTTCAGAATGTGAAGGCTTTGTAGGAGTTATAGATGTAATGACTTGTAAGTGAAGGAATATGAACTCTGGTGGGCTCAGCTCTCTGTTGAGTTGACCTAGGGCCCGATTTATGATTCTAACACACCAGGATAGAGGATACTTATTTTGAAACAGTTATTTTCAGTTGAGTCCAATAAGATATGAAATTGACAGTCACTTGGCTAAATAATGACACTTAACCTTGTGTTAAAGCTGTGTAAATTGAGCCTCCATTGTGTTTTTTATATTTTTATTTGTAGGAGTTTCAAAAGCGATTCTAGAAGCTGCTGGACCGTCTGTTTCCTCATCTGCTGTGGCACAGGGTAAATCCATCCTGGTTTTCATTTCTTTGCTTTTGTCAAAAATAGTTTTTCTTGTGTACAAGAATAGACAATGCACCAAGAAAACATAGCCGACCATTAGAAAAGATATAGATGGGAATGGGGTTATTATGGTTGATGAATGCTCCCTGGGTGCCAGTAAAGGCCAGGCTGTGTACATTTTGTATAGGTCTTTGAAGGTTCTCAGTTATCCAGGTCATGGTATAGCTAGTAAACGTTGGCCACATTCAGCTGGACTGTTTGATTTGTTGAAGATGTCGCTTCTTCAAGCCACTTCTTCATCCCTAATAAGTGTCAATAACATTATACCATCATTTAGATCCGCAGAGGCAGCGCCAACACCTTCATCCAATCACCATGGAATGTGTAGATGTTGATTGTCCAAGTACAGGACGGGGGGAGTGAAAGTTGTACAAACCCCCCCTCCCCCACTCCCGTTTTAGTTACATAAATCTTTCTTTGATGTCGGTGTGTCTGCTTAGGTGTTGATCATTCGATTCGCAATGCTGAATGTGTGAATCGTTGTCAAATTGCTGGGGAAGAAAAGATAATGCCATTTTATATGTAAAAAGCAGATGGTCTCGAAGGTCCCCAGCCTTGTTCAGTGATGGCTGTTCCCATTTTGAAGTAGATGGCCCCTTTCATTCCTCTTAGGAACCAGTTGTCCTCTCTGTCCAAAAATCGTCACCTCGCTGTCCTTTTTGAAGAATTTTTGAATTTTCCCTCCCATGTTGGGCCGTCCGAACATCTCTTCCCTCTGACAACAATTCACACCTTCAGCCATGGAAATCAAAGGGGTCAACACCTCTGCAGGCTCCCTGACACCAAGGGTGGGGTTGTTTAATTAGGACAGAGGGGTGCCGCAACCTTCCCACCTCCCATCCCGTTCTTGGACAATCGGCATCTGCTTTTATGCATTCCATGACGATTAGATGAAGGTGTCTTAAAGTGGTTGTAAACCCTTACAAACCACTTTGACCTACAGGTAAGCCTAGATTAAGGCTTACCTGTAGGTCCAAGAAATATCTCCCAAACCTATATGGTTTAGGAGATATTTGCCCGAAGACGGGCACCGCTATCTACGGCGCATGCACCGTAGACAGCAGCGCGCAGGCGCACTGAGCGGGGCATCGTCGATGACAACGATGCCGCGTGTCTCGGCTCCCATGTGCATGCGCGGGAGTGACCTCATCGCTGCTCCGGCGAATCACAGCGCCGGAGCAGCGAGACCCACGGAGACCCACCAAGAAGATGGACGCTCGGAATTACAGGGGACAGCGGTGACTTCGCTGGCTCCTGTGTCAGGTAAGTGACACATAATGGACTACTATGCGATGCGATGCGATGCATAGTAGTCCATTATGCTTTGCCTTTGCAGGGAATGAAAGAGGAAGTAACACCCATCAGGGTTTACTTCCTCTTTAAGGAATGGTTATAAATGTTGGGGTATCTTCCCGACACTCAATAAAACTGAAGCTGTGGCTGGGAGAAGCTATGAAATGAACACAGGCCTATTGGCAATCGTTTTGGGCTGTATATTATTATTTTTTTATTATTATTATTATACACGATTTATATAACGCCAATAGTTTACGCAGTGCTTTACAATGTATAGGGGGGGACAACACAATTACAGTACAATACAAAAGGTACAGGAGGGCCCGGCTCGTAGAGCTTACATTCTAAAGGGAGGGGGTGGTGGTACAAAAGGTAATAGCTGCAGAGAATGATTTGATGGGGGGGGGGCTCGGGGACAGTTAGGTGGGTGTGGGATAGGCTTCCCTGAATAAAGGAGTTTTCAGAGATCTCCTAAAGGTGGACAGGGTAGGGGCTGATCGGACAGACTGGGGCAGGGAGTTCCAGAGGATGGGAGAGGCTCTGGAGAAGTCTTGTGAGCATGGGAGGAGGTAACAAGGGAGCTAGAACCCTTGTGAGCCCCTGTACACACGGTCGGAGAATCTGCCGGAATGCGTCTTATTGGACCGTGTCGTTGGATAATCTGACTGTGTGTGGTATGCATTGGACTGATTCCTGTCCGAATCTCCGTCCGACCCAATGTTCCAACATGTTGGAAATATTTCCCGACCAACTGGGCTGGACGGACCTAATCCGATCATCTGTAGAGCATTTTGATCGGACCAAGTGCCACGCATGCTCAGATCAAATTCCTACATCAAAGCTATTGGCTACTAGCCTGAATGTAGTCCCATCGTAACGAAATTACGTCATCACGTTCTGAAAGATCGGATTTTTCGCCAACTTGGCCCGACCGTGTGTATGCAACAGTTTCGAACACAATCCATCGGACTAAATCCAACGGACAAAATCCGAGGGATTTGGTTGGCAAAATCTCCGACTGTGTGTACAGGGGCTTAGAACCCTTGTTAGAACCCTTGTTGCGCTAATACCCTATAGCCACTTATTTTATAAGTTTCCATTTCTGACAGGTTCCCAACCTCATAAGGGATACGTCATCACTGGGCCTGGACTCCTCAGACAGTGTAAACTGATTCTCCATGTGATAGGACCAAAGCATCCAGCATCCACCAAGAAAATTGTCCTCGATGCCCTGAAGACGTGTGAGAAGAATCAAGTCTCCTCTATCACCTTCCCGGCTCTGGGAACAGGTATGATGAAGGCATCTTCCTCGAATCTAATCTTCCTCTTCCTGTGGGTCCACCTTTTTCTTTGCCGATTTTAACCCCTACACATGTACACTGCACATTATCTCGGCACCCAACTTCATTCCCGCATAGGGAAGATAAAAGGACTGCACACTTTACTGGGCATGGGCCACCGTTAGTGTACAGAATAAAGCATTTCTGACTGGGAAATTTAGAGGTTTTTTTTTTTAAAGAAAAGATTTATAAAGTCTCGTCTACAGAACTGACCTGGATTTATGTCAACTTTGACATTTGTTTTCCACCTGCTGTTCTCCTGTGATGTGTCCTCTATAGCAAGCTTGCCATCAGGATTGCAAATGTGATGTTGGCCTAAGAGAGGAGTAATGGGATTAGTCCCGACAGAACTTTTATTTCAGTGTTCGGTAAATTGTGGAAAGGTAAATCAAAGGCCTACATGTCATCTGGTCCCATTATGAGAAGTTCCCACCATTCCTGCAAGGAATTCCCAGGTCTGTACACCGGCTGTGCCCATTATGAGGGTTTCTCACAATCCCTGTGCTGAGTTCCCGGGTCTGTACACCCGCTGTGCCCATTATGAGGGGTTCCCACCATCCCTGTGCTGAGTTATCGGGTCTGTACACCCACTGGACCCATTAAGAGGGGCTCCCACCATCCCTGTGCCCATTAAGAGGGGCTCCCACCATCCCTGTGCCCATTAAGAGGGGCTCCCACCATCCCTGTGCCCATTAAGAGGGGCTCCCACCATCCCTGTGCCCATTATGAGGGGCTCCCACCATCCCTGTGCTGAGTTCTTGGTTCTGTACACCCACTGGACCCATTATGAGGGGCTCCCACCATCCCTGTGCCCATTATGAGGGGCTCCCACCATCCCTGTGCCCATTATGAGAGGTTCCCACCATCCCTGTGCTGAATTCCCAGGTCTGTACACCCACTGGACCCATTATGAGGGGTTCCCACCATCCCTGTGCTGAGTTCACGGGTATGTACACCTGCTGTGCCCATTATGAGGGCTTCCCACCATCCCTGTGCTGAATTCCCAGGTCTGTACACCCGCTGTGCCCATTAAGAGAGGTTCCTACCATCCCTGTGCTGAGTTCCCAGGTCTGTACACTCACTGGACCAATTATGAGGGGTTCCCACCATCCCTGTACCCATTATGAGGGGGTCCCACCATCCCTGTGCCCATTATGGGGGGTTCCCACCATCCCTGTGCTGAGTTCCTGGGTCTGTACGTCTACTGTGCCCATTATGAGGGGTCCCCACCATCCCTGTGCTGAGTTCCCAGGTCTGTACGCCCACTGTGCCCATTATGAGAGGTTCCCACCATCACTGTGCTGAGTTCCCAGGTCTGTACACCCACTGGACCCATTATGAGGGGCTCCCACCATCCCTGTACCCATTATGAGGGGCTCCCACCATCCCTGTGCCCATTATGAGGGGTTCCCACCATCCCTGTGCTGAGTTCCCGGATCTGTATGGCCGCTGTGCCCATTATGAGGGGTCCTCACCATCTCTGGTATTCCATAGGTGAACCTCTGGAGGTCAGGTTCCCCTGAGTAATGTTTTTTTACCCTTTTATATTGAATGAAGGAAAAGTTACATTTTGTGGTCAGTAGATATCTCTGTTAAACATTGTTGTCTGGTTGATACAGGTGCGGGGGGATTAGCCGCCTCCACAGTGGCCGACTCAATCCTCGATGGTTTGGTGGACTTCATCAAATCGAAATCGGTCCGTTCTCTTCAGACGGTAAAAGTGGTTCTATTCCAGCAACATATGCTGAATGATTTCTATACAAGCATGAAGAAGAGGGAGGGGACCGCCCTGCCTGAAGCCAAATCCCTCTTCACTAGAATTGGTGGATTGATTGGTGGATTCACCGGTGAGTGTCATGTGAGTTCAGGATGGCTGATTGAACAAGAAAGGGAAAGAAACTTTTCTGTATGTAGAAGCTCAGGATCCTGAAATCCTGGAAGAGCAACCAATTGATATGCTGTGGACTGATATTCCAGTCTGGATACAAATGTATTGCAATGATTGTTTGCAAATTCAAACCATTTTGGGGGCTGTAACTCCACCCCCTTCATCAGGGCTTAAAAAATAAATAAGTCTCATGAGCAATGGAAACATAACTGCTGTCTGATGATTAAGGCAGAAATACTTATCTCTGAATGTTGAACAGTTGTGCTATTAATGTCTGTCAGCTCCTTCCCTGCCAGAAGCCCAATTTGTGGGTCTTCCTAAGTGATAGATCAAGCAGAGCTCTGTTGCTCCTGCCCCATTTGCTTTGACCGTGCATCTGAAGACCTGCCTGTCAGGTGCACTGTTATCACCATCATCGATCGAGTCTACTCTGATGCCTCCCCCATTCTGCTGTCACTATGCATTTCAGGCACATCTCTTGGGGCCCCTGTCATCATTATCACTGATCTTATCTGCTTTGTTGCTCCTGCCCCCTCTACTGTCAACATGCATCTTGGCTACACCTTTCAGGATGCGATCATGTCATCATCACTGGTCTACTGTGCTCCATCGCTCCCGCCCTCTCTGCTACGCTACCCTACGCATTTCAAGTGCACCTGTCAGATGCACTGATGTCATATCTTGTCTACTCTGTCCTGACCCCTCTGCTGTCACCGTACATCTCGGCATGCTTTTTAGGTAGGCTGATGTTAACATCACTGATCTTGTCTGCTGTGTTGTTCCTGCCCCTTCTGCTGTCATTCACCTGGGACTCACTGACGTCATCGTAGATGTAGTGAGCTCTGTCACACCCCGGCCCCCAATGCTGTCACTGATCATCTCAGACAAGCCTTTTGAGTGTACTGACGTCATTATCTCTGATCTAGTCTACTCTGCTGCTCCTGCCCCCTTGCTGTGAGAGTGCCTTAGTGTAGAGGTGTAGTGTAGAGTTGGTTTCCGGTAAGCCCCTTGTGCCAGGAGCAAGTGCTGTAAATCAATGCGCATTCATTATTCATCTCCTACAGAGCAGTGTGTGGTCAAACAGCCGTAGGGGGAAGAGGGGCGCGCTGTCAACCATGCTAAATCAGGATACACGGCACCTACCAAAACGCTGCATGTACTTTGTCCCCTACACAAAGAAGATATGCTGCATGTGGTGATATTTCTTATTTAAAGGAGAAGTCCAGCCTGAGCTTGTTTGGCTGGGCTTCTCCTACAGGTCACTACTTACTTTTGCACTCCTGTGACCCGTTTTCAGCAGAAGTCCGCTCTCTGCTGACATCACACAGATCGGTCCAGGCACCGCGCCATCCCGACTTTGGGATTCTGGATCCACCAAATGCCTGGACTGATGGCCGTCTTAGCCTCTCAGTGAGCCGCTCCCCGCCCCTCCACAGCTCAGCACTCCAATGAGCATGGGGGGAGCAGAGCAGGAGAGCCGCTGACTGACAAGCAGTAGCTCTCTGCTCTGGGGAGCCAAGAAAACCGAGCTGACGGCGATGTTCGATGGCTCAGTTCTCAGTGCAGAGGAGGCGGGGGGTGGTCCGATGCTTCATCCACCAAGGTAAGTATGAATCTGGGGAAAAAAAATTCCCATACTTCTCTTTGAAGAGAATAAACAAGATACAGTTCATGCGGAGTCAGTAATGAGCTGGAGTCAACTACTAACTCCCAACAATATACAGATTTTACAGTCCATGTTACAGTATCTTTGCATAATTCTCTTTATCACTGATAAAGAAGTTACAGGCCCAGAAACGCGTTGGTTTTACAAACAATCTATCATTGGAATAAACTTGCATTTGGAATTGAATATCATGGCATGTCGCTTCAATTGTAAACTCGCTTAACCCTATCACAAATCAAGGAAGCCCAATATTCAGATTCCTTATATTTATACCATTAAATGCCAACAATAAAATAAAACAAACACAGGGGCACAGTCTGGTCTCTCGGTGATTGGGTTTATATCAACTTTAATTAGTGAAGCATTAAATTAACTTGATACAGAACATCCTCAGAGTTCCTCCACTGAAATCCACGTCACCCAAACCTGGTCTACATCACGTCCATAAGCTATTTGTTCACAATTTATATCTCCACTTTATCCATTGTCTCTTTTCTTCCTCTGTAGAACTTTTTACGTCACCAAAACCACCAAAGCGAGTTCAGAAGCTCACCGCCTTTCAGTTGATGGAGGGCATTGAGCCTGTGGTGTTCAGCTTGTGTGCTGAAGATAAAGGGAACGTGGACAGGACGAAGGCTTGGCTACTGCAGATGATCGACAATGAGCAGGTAGAGAAGGTGATCACAGAGGAATGTATCTCCGAATTAGAAGAAGCCGAGGTGCAGAAGATCTCCGACCTCCAGAAAAAGTTTCAGGTCTCTGTCATTTACAAACCACCCGACCCCTCCATCCGAATTGTGGGCCTCACCCGGGACGTCCTACATGTGTCCGGGGAGATCGAAATGATTGTAAACCGGGTAAGAGACAGAAAGAACAGGGAGCGGGCAGCAGAGCTCACCGGGAAACTGGTGGAATGGAGATATGACAATGGAGGAACTATGGTTCCCTTCGACAAGATGACAAACCTGGAGCTGGAAGAGGCAAAAAACGACAACAAGGCCCAGATCACAATCCAGATCCAAGGACACCAATATACTGTCAATGTACAAAGAGAAACGGCCACAGACAAGCGTGGGAACCAAATTCAGATCCAACGTGCCGTGAAACATGGTAACTATGCTTTTATTGTTTAATTGCACCAACATATTTCACGGCAATGGGCATCATCTGCAGGGAGAAGGATCAGAAATGATCAAGATGAATATGATATATTGGGTGCAACACCTTCCAAAAGTAAATCCTGTGTTCAGGGGTGGACTGAAAACTCATGGGGCCCCTGGGCAATAGGAGATTATGGGGCCCCAGGCAATCCAAGATTATGGGACCACACAGTATACAATCACACAGTATACACAGACATGTTTCTATTGGCTGAGAAGGTACTGGAGAGGTGGGGCAGCTATAATCTCAGGATTTTTACACCAAAAGGATGTCGGTAAGGGACATTTCATAGACAGATGTAAAAAAAAACACAGATTTTTACATACTGTCCCGGGTTTTACTGAGGCTGGCAACCCTGATGGGGCCCCCATGTGGCCCGGGGCCCTCGGGCAGTGCCCGAGTGGCCAAATGGTCAGTCCGCCCCTGGCTGTGTTAATTCTTCCATTGTAATTTATAAAATCAAGTAAAAACTACAGCGGGCATTTCCGGGGAGAGTCACCTCAACCAGGACAGCTGTAGCGTTACTTCCACGGGAGATACTGGATTGCCATGGGCTCTCCCTTTTTACTAGTGGTGACTTGCCTATAGCTGCACCCAACAACACACCAAGGGAGATGATGAGGTTTCAGTCACTTTACTCTTTCTGAAGTTGATTTGCTCAACCACCTGTGGAGAGAGAGGATTAGAGGTACAGAACACTTAAAAACAGCAAAATATCCCAGACTTTTCTATGTCATCAATGGTCATGGATGGTGGTTAAGTAGCAACCACCCAGTAATACTAAAGTTGATGGTGGTCAGCTTTAATAGTAAGGTTTTCACCTCCTAATAACAAACCATTCCTCTAAGAGCAGCTATTGGCCTCTTTCTATCAATAGTACCCTCCCAATGACACAAGATCATTTACAAGTGGCTATTGTTAGCCTACTGCTAGATTATTAGGACCATCAATAGCAATTGATCATCTGACCCTATGCAAGCAGTTAGGCCGCGTACACACGACCGGCCTTTTTGACAGCAAAGGTCCGATGGAACGAGTCCGTCGGACAATTCGATCGTGTGTGGGGCTCCATCGGACCTTTGCTTGCCAAAAATCCGGCAGACTTTAGAAATAGAACATGTTTTACATTTTTCCACCGGACCGAGAAATTCATTCGTCTGTGTGCTAGTCCGACAGACAAAAACCGACGCGAGCATGGGCATCCGCAGAACTTTTTTCAGTGGGGGGCATAATTTTAGGATCACCCATGTGCCGCCCCTTTTCGACAATGTCCTTATTGTACATTCCCTAGGATAAGTGATGGATAATGGCCAACAGGCCCTCTAATGCCGCGCACACACGATCAAATTGTCCAGCGACTTAGTCCGCCGAAATGCATTTCACCGGACAATTCGATTCGTGTGCGGACTTGGGTTTCAACGGACAATGCGTTCATGAGTATGCTAGTCCGGCGGACTAAGAATGACGCATGCTCAGAAGCAAGTACGAAAAAGGAAGCTATTGGCTACTGGCTATTGAACTTCCTTTTTCTAGTCCCGTTGTACGTGCTGTACGTCATCGCGCTAGCAAACGCCGGACTTTCTGTGTGTCCGTGTGTGGCCAAGTCCGTTCGGTAGAAAGTCCGCCGGACTATCCGCCGGATTGTTTGCTGGACTAAGTAAGCCGGATAATTCGATCGTGTGTACGCGGCATTACCAGACCCAGTGAAACAACACCAGTGATCCCTCCGGCTGGACGATCGCTCACTCGCCCCGGGGGCGACGCTGGTCAGTAGTGTAGCATGTCTGTACCCTGGCAGTGACTCAGTCTTTTTCTCTCTGGTGGTGCTGGACAGCTTGGCTCTCTCTGGTGGTGCTGGACAGCGTGGCTCTCTCTGGTGGTGCTGGACAGCGTGGCTCTCTCTGGTGATGCTGGACAGCATGGCTCTCTCTGGTGATGCTGGACAGCATGGCTCTCTCTGGTGGTGCTGGACAGCATGGCTCTCTCTGGTGATGCTGGACAGCATGGCTCTCTCTGGTGGTGCTGGACAGCATGGCTCTCTCTGGTGGTGCTGGACAGCATGGCTCTCTCTGGTGGTGCTGGACAGCGTGGCTCTCTCTCTCTCTCTCTGGCTTCTGCCCAGCACAATCCTTGTTCTTTGTCCTGTAGCACTCTCTCCCTCAGCTTTTTTCCCAGGCTGCAGTCTCTCAATCTCTCTCTTGATCGAGCTGTAGCCTGTGAAAAATGGGGCCGCCATCTTTGGGACTACATGTCCCATTAATCTCTCCTCTCCTAGTCTCCTTTGATTGGCCCTTAGTTATGGCCAATAGGGAAGGAACAGAGCGGGCAGGAAGCTGGACAAGGAAACTGGTGAGAGCCGTCGTCTCTTCTCCGTGACAGGAGAAAGGGGGGAGGGGGTGACCAGGGGAAACCTGACAGCACCGCCGCCGAGTTCTCTGCTGGACTGAGCACGGAAAAGAGCCCGCAGTCACACTACACTGATAGGGGGGCTTGGCAGAACCTTGATGGTATCACTCCACTGGCGGGTTGCTCACGGGTATGGGCTGCCTGTACCCCGATAGCGATGGAACTGTGTTGAATTTAAGATCTCATCCCTTATTCCAAGGGGGGGCACTTGACCCCCCTTGCCCCTACCTGCGGACACCCATGGACGCGAGGGCAGCTATTGGCTACTGGTATGAACTTCCTTATTCTAGTCCGGTTGTACGTCATCACGTTCTAATCCATCGGACTTTGGTGTGATTGTGTGTGGCCAAGTCCGTTCATTCGGAAAGTCCATCGGAACTCTGCTGAAAGTCCGTCAGAAAGACCGTCGGACCTAGTCCCTCAAAGTCCGGTCGTGTGTACGCGGCATTACAGATACCTTTTTAAGGGCTGAGTAATGAGGCCTCCTTTAAATGACCACTTGGCAGCAGGGTGACCCAAGCTCTCCTGGACCTCCTGCATAGTGGACTCCACTGAAGATGCTCCAGCCCTCTTCCTGGTCCTCCAGCCCCTAACCCAGGTCAAGTTACATAGTTATTCTGCCTGCAAAAAGACACAAGTCCATCCAGTTTAACCAGTAAAATAGAAAAAAAAAATTACAATTCCCATATACACAATCCTATACTCACAGTTGATCCAGAGGAAGGCAAAAAAAACAGCAGAGCCATGATCCAATTTGCTGCAGCAGGGGAAAAAAAATCCTTCCTGATCCCCAGAGAGGCAATCAAATTTTCCCCGGATCAACTTTGCCTATAAATGTCAGTACCCCGTTATATTCTGTACTTTTAGGAAAGAATCCAGGCCTTTCTTATAGCAATCTGCTGAGGCCCGAACCACCTCTGGAGGAAATCTATTCCACATGTTCACAGCTCTTACTGTGAAGAAACCTTTCCGTATTTGGAGATGAAATCTCTTTTCTTGCAGATGTAAAGAGCGCCCCCTTGTCCTCTGTGATGACCTTAAAGTAAATAACTAATTTGTTGCTTACAAGTTAAAGAGGAAGTAAACCCTGATGAGTTTACTTCCTCTTTTTTTCCCTGCAAAGGTAAAGCATAATGGACTACTATGCATCGCATCGCATCGCATCGCATCGCATAGTAGTCCATTATGTGTCACTTACCTGACACAGGAGCCAGCGAAGCCGCCGCTGTCCCCTGTAGTCCGCCGCATCCATCTTGCTGGTGGCGTCTCGCAGCTCCGCCGCTGTCATTCGGCGAAGCCGCGATGACGTCACTCCCACGCATGCGCACGGGAGTCGACAAATGCGGCAGCTCCATTCTTGGAACTGCCATGCTCAGTGCGCCTGCGCGCCGCTGTCTACGGCGCATGCGCCGTAGACAGCGGTGCCCGTTTTCGGGCAAATATCTCCTAAACCATATAGGTTTAGGAGATATTGCTTGGACCTACAGGTAAGCCTTAATCTAGGCTTACCTGTAGGTCAAAGTGGTTTGTAAGGGTTTACAACCACTTTAAAATCTGTATTTTTGCTAGAAAATTATTTAGAACCTCCAAACATAATATAAATATATATATATATATATATATATATATATATATATATATATATATATATATATATATATATATATATATATATATATATATATATATATATATATATATATATATAATTTATGGAATTTTTTTTATCATAGACCCTAGAGAATAAAATGGCGATCGTTGCAATATTTTATGTCACACTGTATTTGCGCAGCAGGCTTTCAAATGCAAATTTTGGGGGAAAAAAAATACACTTTCATGAATTAAAAAAAATAAACAGTAAAAATTAGCCCAATTTTTTTGTATAATGTGAAAGATGATGTTACGCCGAGTAAATAGAAACCAAACACGTCATGCTTTGAAATTGTGCACACTCGTGGAATTGTGCAAAACTAGAGTACCTAAATAAATCTGCGGCGCTTTAAAACAAAATAACAGTTACCAGGTTAGAGTTACAGAGGAGATCTAATGCTTAGAACCATTTTTCTCGCTCTGACAATTGCGGCGATAGCTCACATGTGTGATTTAAACACCGTTTACATAAGCGGGCGCGATTTACGTGTGTGTTTTCGTTCACGGGGACTTTTTTTAATTTTATTTATTATTTTTTTATTTTTTTACATTTTCACTTAAAAAAAAATAAAAATCTGATCACTTTTATTGCTGTCACAAGGAATGTAAACATCCCATGTGACAGTAATAGGTGGTGACAGGTACTCTTTATATAGGGATCGGGGGTCTAGAAGACCCCAAATCCCTCCTTTTGCACTTCAAAGTATGCAGATCACCAAAAACTGCACTTTCTGAATACTGTCTTTCTTTTTTTTTTTTTAAATGGCGCCATTGGCAGCCGAGTAAACTGGAAGTGACGCTGTGATGATGTCACTTCAGTGTTTACAGAAATAAGACTGGAACAAAGCCATTTCCAGGTTCCTTCCAGTCTCACTCTAGCCGGCGGAACTGGCGGATTGTGGATTGGGTCTCCCAGTGGGACAGAAGCCCGGGAAGAGCAGGGGAAGGCAGGGGGGGCGGGGGCGTCCCCAACCGCTCCTTCGGGATAACAGCCGAGTAACTTTTAGCCGCATCGGCTGTTATCCCTGAAGAGTCGGCCGCTAGGCTATAAAAAAAACAATACTGGGGTGATGCCTGCAGCTGCATATCATCCCGGTATAACCGCTTAAAGCCGAGGCTGCATATGTGCATGCGGTTGCCGGGGTTATACATGTTGATCTTATCCCCCCCCCCCTTCTCGAGATGGGATAGATTCAGTTCCTCTAATCTTTCCTCATAGCTGAGCTCCTCCATGTCTCTTATCAGTTTGGTTGCTCTTCTCTGCACTTTCTCCAGTTCCCTGATATCCTTTTTGAGAACTGGAGCCCAAAACTGAACTGCATATTCCAGATGAGATCTTACTAATGATTTGTACAGATGATATCTCTCTCTCTCTCTCTGGAGTCCATACCTCTCCTAATACAAGAAAGGACTTTGCTCGCTTTGGAAACAGCAGCTTGGCATTGCATGTTATTAAGGTTATGATCTACCAAAACCCCCAGATCCTTCTCCATCATTGACTCCCCCAGTTGTGCTCCCCCTAGTGTGTATGATGCATATTCTTGGCCCCCAAGTGCATAACTTTACATTTATCAATATTAAACCTCATTAGTCACTTAGTTGCCCAATAAAACGGTGCATTGAGGTCGGCTTGTAAGTTGGAGACATCTGTAAGGACGTTATTCCACTGCATAGCTCGGTGTCATCTGTAAAGGCTGAAATCCCAGACCCCCCATCATTTATAAGTAGATTAAGAAGTAAGGGTCCCAACACTGAACCTTGGGTTACACCACTGATAACACTGAACCTTGGGGGTACACCGCTGATAACACTGAACCTTGGGTTACACCACTGATAACACTGAACCTTGGGTTACACCACTGATAACACTGAACCTTGGGTTACACCACTGATAACACTGAACCTTGGGTTACACCACTGATAACACTGAACCTTGGGTTACACCACTGATAACACTGAACCTTGGGTTACACCACTGATAACACTGAACCTTGGGTTACACCACTGATAACACTGAACCTTGGGTTACACCACTGATAACACTGAACCTTGGGTTACATCACTGATAACACTGAACCTTGGGTTACACCACTGATAACACTGAACCTTGGGTTACACCACTGATAACACTGAACCTTGGGTTACACCACTGATAACACCGAACATTGGGGGTACACCGCTGATAACACTGAACCTTGGGTTACACCACTGATAACACTGAACCTTGGGTTACACCACTGATAACACCGAACATTGGGGGTACACCGCTGATAACACTGAACCTTGGGTTACACCACTGATAACACTGAACCTTGGGTTACACCACTGATAACACTGAACCTTGGGTTACACCACTGATAACACCGAACATTGGGTTACACCACTGATAACACTGAACCTTGGGGTACACCACTGATAACACTGAACATTGGGGTACACCGCTGATAACACTGAACATTGGGGTACACCGCTGATAACACTGAACCTTGGGTTACACCATTGATAACACTGAACCTTGGGTTACACCACTAATAACACTGAACCTTGGGGTACACCACTGATCACGCTGAACCTTGGGGTACACTACTGATCCTTGGGGTACCCCACTAATAACACTGAACCTCGGGGTACCCCACTGATAACACTGAACCTTGGGGTACACTACTGATCCTCAGGGTACCCCACTAATAACACTGAACCTCAGGGTACCCCACTAATAACACTGAACCTCGGGTACCCCACTAATAACACTGAACCTCGGGGTTCCCCACTAATAACACTGAACCTCGGGGTACCCCACTAATAACACTGAACCTCGGGGTACCCCACTAATAACACTGAACCTCGGGGTACACCCCTGATAACACTGCACCTTGGGGTACACCACTGACCTTTCACCAGTCAGAGTAAGAATCATTAACCACGACTCTCTGAATTCGGTCTTTTATCCAGTTTTTTTATCCATTTACAAACTGATATTTCCAAACCTGTAGACTTTACTTTACACATGAGCCGATTATGGGGGAACTGTGTCAAACTCTTCTGTAAAATCCAAGTATACCACGTCCACAGCCACCCCACTGTCTAAGGTTTTACTTACCTCATCACAAAAAGAAGTCAGATCAGAAAGGAATCAGCTAAGATTCCTAGGACCTTGACTTGGGCCCCAAGAAGATGAGCCCTCCTCACAGTGACATCCTCTCCAGGCAGCCGATTGGCATGGAAGAACCTTCTAGAAGGTTGCCTCAAATATTTATCCTCTTCTCTTCTGTTCGCATCTCTGGTATAACACCCTCAGTAATTAGCCAAGGCAGAAAAATATTTGATTGACAGCAGGCAATGGGCAAATTCTCTATCGCTAATAGCAGGCTGTCTATAGGAGATTCTGCACCTACTGTACATTTTACTTGTTGGGTTTCTCTTCGGGTCCTGACTGTACATCTTATTTTTTAGAGGGGGATTCTCATAAATTACCGCCACAGTGGAAGCCGATGGGTAAGACTCTTGTGATGGAGGTGGATGTCCTTCCAGGAACTCCTGAATACTCCGCAGTACAGCAGAAATTCCAGAGATCCTGCAGAAACCAAATACTGAAGGTAACATCCCCAATACATTGGGGTGAATGATGTCAGATGTCAGTGATGGAATTCTGGGTGGGAGTGATGGTGGTCTGCACATGATGTGGGGACTGAACATACTAACATGGCCCTGGAGACTGGTGCTGAGTAGGTGTTATGGAGCAAGTGGACCACCAGGGAAAGATGTTTGACTTACCTGGAGAACCAAGGTCACAAGGTGACAACACAGTTGGATGCCGCCAGATAAATCCCTTGGACAAAGCTCCTCTGGTGACTTCTAAATCAGACTGGAAATATGAAAGGTATTGAGGTCCAGAAACACATCTGCAAACAAAGGGGTGGGGGGCACTTTGGTTGGTCCCTAGGAAACAGATGACAATATGGGAACAGAATTGGACAAGATGCAACAATCAGTCTACTAATCAGACAAAGTTCAGCTCCGGGCTCAAACGCTTAGTCAATGAATACCTATGATCAGGCAATAAGCTGGAGGTAAATATCAGATTTAGTAGCCAGGTGTGAAGGCCACAATCCACTCGCTGCTGTCTAGTGCATGTAGTATGCATAGTCTCCAGCAGGTGTCAGCAAAACAGCAAAAAGGGCAGACAGACTTCTCTAGGATGAAGGATCCACCAGAGGGCGTATAATCAGGGTTTAGCTTCAGGTTTGGATATAAGGGTATGGTAGGGTACGGGAAATGGACAATCAATTAACTGAATAACATGGCACTATGGAATGGGAAGCTATAAACCGTCAATTTAAAAATTCCACCCATAAGATCATGTTAGAGTTGTTTGATACTTGACCTATCACTGTATTCTTTCTAGAATATATCCTCTATAGTGGGTGGAACACTCTGAAGTTTAGCTGGTAGAACATCATTAGCAGTAATCAGCATGGATTCATGAAGAATCATTCTTGCCAGACCAATCTACTAACCTTCTATGAGGAGGCAAGTTGCCATCTGGATAAAGGAAGGCCCGTAGACGTGGTGTATCTAGATAAAGGAAGGCCCGTAGACGTGGTGTATCTAGATAAAGGAAGGCCCGTAGACGTGGTGTATCTAGATAAAGGAAGGCCCGTAGACGTGGTGTATCTAGATAAAGGAAGGCTCGTAGACGTGGTGTATCTAGATAAAGGAAGGCCCATAGACGTGGTGTATCTAGATAAAGGAAAGCCCGTAGACGTGGTGTATCTAGATAAAGGAAGGCCCATAGATGTGGTGTATCTAGATAAAGGAAGGCCCGTAGGCGTAGTGTATCTAGATAAAGGAAGGCCCGTAGACGTGGTGTATCTGGATAAAGGAAGACCCGTAGACGTGGTGTATCTAGATAAAGGAAGGCCCGTAGATGTGGTGTATCTAGATAAAGGAAGGCCCGTAGACGTGGTGTATCTAGATAAAGGAAAGCCCGTAGACGTGGTGTATCTAGATAAAGGAAGGCCCGTAGATGTGGTGTATCTAGATAAAGGAAGGCCCATAGATGTGGTGTATCTGGGTTTTGCAAAAGCATTTGACACAGTTCCCCATAATATAACTGTAAATAAATTACTGTACAAAATAAGGTGGGTTGGCATGGACCATAGGGTGAGTACATGGATTGAAAACTGGCTACAAAGGCGAGTTCAGAGGGTGATGATAAATGGGGAGTACTCGGAATGGTCGGGGGAGGGTAGTGGGGTCCCCCAGAGTTCTGTGCTGGGACCAATCCTGTTTAATTTGTTCATAAATGACCTGGAGGAGGGGGATGGGGGAAACAGTTCAATCTCTGTATTTGTGGATGATACGAAGCTAAGCAGGGCAATAACTTCTCTGCAGGATGTGGAAACCTTGCAAAAAGATCTGAACAAATGAATGGGGGAGGGGCAACTACATGGCAAATGAGGTTCAATGTAGAAAAATATAAAATAATGCATTTGGGTGGCAAAAATCTGAATGCAATCTATAGACTGGGGGGAGGGGAACCTCTGGGGGGGATGTAGGATGGAGAAGGACCTGGGGGGAGGGGAACCTCTGGGGGGGTCTAGGAGGGGAAGGACCTGGGGGTCCTAGTAGATGATGGGCTCAGCAATGCCAAGCTGCTGCTAACAAAGCAAACAGAATATTGGCATTAAAAAAGGGATCAACTCCAGAGATAAAAGGATAATTCTCCCCTCTACAAGACTCTGGTCCGGCCGCACCTGGAGTATACTGTCCAGTTCTGGGCACCAGTCCTCAGGAAGGATGTACTGGAAATGGAGCGACTACAAAGAAGGGCAACAAAGATAATAAAGGGTCTGGAGGATATTAGTTATGAGGAAAGGTTGTGAGCTCTGAACTTATTCCCTCTGGAGAAGAGACGCCTGAGAAGGGATATGATTTCATTATATAAATACCGGACTGGTGACCCCACAATATATAAATACTGGACTGGTGACCCCACAATAGGGAGAAAACTTTTTGGTGGAAGGGAGTATAATGAGACTCGTGGCCACTCATTAAAATTAGAAGAAAAGAGGTTTAACTTTAAACTACGTAGAGGGTTCTTTACTGTAAGAGCGACAAGGATGTGGAATTCCCTTCCACAGGCGGTGGTCTCGGCGGGGGGGTATCGATAGTTTCAAGAAACTATGAGATAATCACCTGAACGACCACAACATACAGGGATATACAATGTAATACTGACATAGAATCACACACATAGTTTGGACTTGTGTCTTTTTTCACCCTCACCTACTATGTAACTATTGTATAATCTGAGCCTTTGTATGTCCCCCCCAGATTCTGCGTGTACAGAACAGAGATCTCTGGCTCAACTACCAGATAAAGAAGCAGAACATCGACTCCAAGAACGGTTCCACCACTAATGAGAGAGAGCTCTTCCATGGGACCGACTTCAACTCCATCCAACATGTCAATCATAACGGATTCAACCGGAGCTACGCAGGGAGAAATGGTGAGAGATTTCAGAGGAACAATTAAAGATTATTGGCCACCTCTGTAACGTTAAAAAATAATAATAATCTGGATGTATATCTAAGAATATCAGTGGCTATTATTATCAATAAGAAATAAGAGTGATAATCCAGAGAGTCGCCAAGAGCCTTAGGGGATCAAAAAGGATTTCCCTTGGATCAAACTCTTGAAGACCTTTCTGTGGATCATCTGCAGGTTGTGAGGATGTCGGATCTTCACTTATTTTTGGCTATTGGTTTGCAACCTATGTAACTGTAGCTGACTTTATGGTGAACACCAGAGCCAGCTCTTCATATACATTCCATAACTATATCTGCACCAGGTTTTTGTCTGGGCCTCTGTTGGGCAGATTTTCTCTCATTTCCCAGACTGGTGACACCCAATCACCCCCTCCCCCCCCCCCCCCCAAACACATAGGTTTTCCATAGACAAGGGAATGGTAAGCAATCTGCACCACAGTGGCACAAACAGTAATAAAAACCTTCAAATGAAGGAAGGAGAAAAGAGCACAATGAGATTTGGAATAGTCCAGATACAATTTATGAGTTGTAGAATTTTAAGAAAACCCCAACGCATTTCGGCGATGGTAAGACCCCCTTTTGTTAAGACTTTATACTTTTAGCTGAAGGGAATCTTAATCCAAGATAAAATCCTTTAAACTTGTGGCTGGAGCAGATTCCTATTTGATTTTATGTTGGATCCAGACTCACTTTAGCTAAAAGTCTAAAGCAGGGATCCTCAAACTACGGCTCTCCAGCTGTTGCGAAAAAAATACACATCCCATGAGGCATTGTAAAACTCTGACATTCACAGACATGACTGGGCATGATGGGAATCGTAGTTCCTGAACAATTGGAGGGCCATAGTTTGAAGACCCATAGTCTAAAGCAGGGGTGCCCAACCTTTTGAAGAGCGAGGGCCACTTGGGCAACTTGGTAACTGGTCACGGGCCACAATGAGCGGAGCGGGTGGATGGCATGTCCGTGTCTGCTGCATTTGAAGAGCGGACACGGACGCAGCCCACAATATTTTTTTAGCTGATCGTATTTGGAGGTAGAACACAAGTCGGTTTATGTCGGCCACTACTTTGAGGTGATTGGAGGGTCCAGTTGGTCGGACTGTCGGACTGCCCTTGTGAAAGGGGTCCAAGGCTGCTTTCACACTGATGCACTGTGGTTTGCACTTGTGCAACGCAGTGTACCTTTGGCTTTCCTGCGGTTTGCAATAGACTTCTATTATATTCTGCAGGTTTGGTGCACTTTCAGAAAGCTCACCGATTTCGCAGGTAATAATAGAAGTCTATGGCTCAGTGCACCTGCACCAGTTTAAAAGCAGCCCAGTAACCACTGCAGAAAAGATATGCCCATGTATGTACTGTGATTTTAGCATCCCGACCTTTAATAACAGTATTCTTTCAATTCTATCCCAGAGCAGGAGGTCGCGGGCCACATCAGAGTGCTCCGCGGGCCACATGTGGCCCCCGGGCCACTGGTTGGGCACCGCTGGTCTAAAGCAAAGGTCTCAAACTGGCGGCCCTCCAGCTGTTGCAAAACTACAAATCCCATCATGCCTCTGCCTGTAGGAGTCATGCTTGTAACTGTCAGCCTTGCAATGCCTCATGGGGCTTGTAGTTTTGCAACAGCTGGAGGGCCACCAATTTGAGACCCCTGATCTAAAGCCTTGCTAAAGGGGCTATTTAAACCCTGGAAACATGTTAGGGTTCATTCGTTTAAAAAAAAAAAAAAAAAAAACTCCAACATGTTTCCAGGGTTTAAATAGCCCCTTTATCAAGGCTTTAGATCAGGGGTCTCAAACTGGTGGCCCTCCCGCTGTTGCAAAACTACAAGCCCCACGAGGCATTGCAAGGCTGACAGTTACAAGCATGACTCCCACAGGCAGAGGCATGATGGGATTTGTAGTTTTCAGGGCCACCAGTTTGAGACCCCTGATCTAAAGCCTTGATAAAGGGGCTATTTAAACCCTGGAAACATGTTGGAGTTTTTTTTTTTTTTTAAACGAATGAACCCTATCTGGACTATCAAGAATCTTGATAGTCCAGATAATCTCTTTTTTTTATTTTTCTCCATTTCAAAGGCTCTACCCCAAGGACCCAGCCTATGGCTCGTGGCCCACTAGAGTGATGTCTCTATCCAATAAGGATTACAAAACCCAACTGGTATACCTAGCTACAACATATAAATGAGTCCAGGCCTACATTATCGGGTAATATAAACCTGACAGGGTCTATGAACCTCCCAAACTACATCCAGAACTAAGCCAAGCTCTAATATCAGGAGTTACACCAAGTACAGTATGACTTCCTGGTCACATCCCGTGTGCTGTGAGGTGTATCTTGGGGCCCATCCACACCACATCCATAGAGCTGCATTTCTCAACGCTTGCCCAACGCTATAACATACTGAAATCTGTTGTTTCCAATTAGTTCAAACCATGAATATGGAACATGCTGCATTTAAATGCCATGCAACATGGCGTGACTCCAGACCTCACTCACACCTCCAGCCCTTCTCTCCCACTGTACCTCTGCTCTGGAACTCTCCCGTTCAGTGATATTAATGTTTGACTTTTCTTTCTTTTTTTGAACAGCTGCTGCTATAGGAAATGGAACTTATTTCGCTGTAAATGCAAATTACTCCGCCAGTAACACATACTCCAAACCTGATGGAAATGGACAGAAACACATGTACCTGGCCCGGGTTCTCACCGGACTCTACTGTGCCGGACGCCAAGGGATAATAACACCTCCAGCCAAAAACGCAGCCAACCCCACCGACCTTTATGACAGCGTGACGGATAACATTCATACTCCTTCAATGTTCGTGATATTTAATGACATCCAGGCCTACCCCGAATATCACATCGTCTTCCAGTGATGATCTATGACTGTGTCCGGGGATCACACAAATCTCCGGGACAGAGACTCCTGAAAATCCCTGTATTTGTGTCACTTTTTTCGGATCGGGATACAATATTGTCAGAGCGTGGCGCCATCACTTGTCTACAGCAGCCATAAAACTAATAAATAATTCCAAAGGAAACAAGCACACAGGCACTCCTCAGTGAAGGAGCAGAGAGTGAGGAGGAGAATGTCCTAGCTTCCCATTGCCTATATTCTCTGGGATCTCCATGGCTCATTGCTCCACAACTTCTCATGTGCTGCACTCATTCTCTAGGACTCCGATCTTTATTCTCTGGGACTCTGCTCTTCATTCTCTGGGACTCTGCTCTTCATTCTCTGGGACTCGGCTCTTCATTCTCTGGGACTCTGATCTTCATTCTCTGGGACTCTGCTCTTCATTCTCTGGGACTCTGCTCTTCATTCTTGGGGACTCTGCTCTTCATTCTCGGGGACTCTGCTCTTCATTCTCGGGGACTCTGCTCTTCATTCTCCGGGACTCTGCTCTTCATTCTCCGGGACTCTGCTCTTCATTCTCCGGGACTCGGCTCTTCATTCTCCGGGACTCGGCTCTTCATTCTCCGGGACTCGGCTCTTCATTCTCCGGGACTCGGCTCTTCATTCTCCGGGACTCGGCTCTTCATTCTCCGGGACTCTGCTCTTCATTCTCCGGGTCTCTGCTCTTCATTCTCCGGGTCTCTGCTCTTCATTCTCCGGGTCTCTGCTCTTCATTCTCCGGGTCTCTGCTCTTCACTCACTGAGCCTCAGATAGGGGAGAGCCAGCTGCTTCTGGCTGGGGAGGGGGAAGGGAAGAGGGTGGAGGTGAAGACAATCAAGGTTGGCCCCATGGCATCACCAGTTGCATATTTCCAATAATAGTGTATTATAGGTGACATGGTGGCTCAGCAGAACTTCACCCTCCTCTGGATACCATGTGACTACACAGCACCAACTCCATGTTGTCAACAATGATGGGAAAAGCTGCATTGAGGAGCCATGATGGTCCATCAGTCTTCCATAGAATATTCATGGTTGGGGGTTGTCTCTTCTCCCAGCCAATCCGAGCCATATCAGTGATAAATGGTTCACCAATGGACGGTGACAACAAATAAAGTGCTATTTAGTTGGTTTGTGCCGTGGGTGACCACACATCGCTCTATAGGCCCCAATAGATGAGGCTCCGATGGAGGTTCTCTCACCCTCTCAGCTCCACCCATCATTTGGAGAACCAGTGACTCCGCCCTGCGCCTCTGGCCCCTCCCAGCTTATTTCAGCTGATGATAGTTTTCTTCTCCATGTATCCGATCTACTGAGATCTATTCATACTGCACGCTGCAAACACAGAATTTCCGCCTTCCTGATCTGTACACTGTAGGCTCTCTGGTGCAAAACCCGCTTCAGACTCAAATACCAAACATACGAAGACTTTTCAATTTAATGCAACATAAAACAACAAGTGCCCTTAGACCTCTATTTTCTAGTATCCTCAGGGAAGACGAGGCTTCACAAAGGTTGGACTTGATGAATTTGTGTCTTTTTTTTTTTTTCAACCTCACCTGCTATGTAACTATGTGACTAGCCAAGTTTTCGAAGTGCAATTATTGTTTGCAGCCTTCAGGGCCTGGTCACCCCAGGAGGAACTTTGCTGCAACACAGACAGTTTGTATATCCAGATGCATTGCAGCCGGTTGCATTAGCCAAACTATATATAACAAATTTGCCATGCTGCTTTTTGCATTACAACTGTACCACAGTTCATCTTTCTAAAGGTGCGTTGAGCTGCCATTAAAACTGAACATGTGTGTGCTGAGCTACAATGTGCCGGTGGGGGGATGAGCCCTGGGAAGCAATACAAAGGCTCCATACTGCCAGCCATTGGGGTCTTATTTATATAGGGGAAGGGGGGTGGATTCAGGCAGCTCATATGAGCCAATCAAATTACAACTTTTCACTACAGGTCTAAATTTGGTTGGTGGCCATGAGTTGTCTGAGATGGATCTTCCCATGCTGTATATGGCCCCTCAGTCTGCTACAATGTAACATGATAAATGGAAATGAAATAAAATGGTTACAAAGTTGTGTTTTCTGATCATTTTATTTTCACGTCAGATTCTGGACACTTTATTCTGAATATAAACACATAATACTAATTCTGGGGACCACCAACCAACCAACCAGCCAGCCAACCAGCCAACCAGCCAACCAACCGGCCACCCAACCGGCCACCCAACCGGCCACCCAACCGGCCACCCAACCGGCCAACCAACCAAGCAGATGTTTAGTATAAGATTCAACAGCCCAGGCTATTTAGAGTTAATGGGAGAATCGTCCAAAGAGCACCCTGCGTTGTGTATATAATGCTTCTAGGGGTATATTGATACAGCAGTGAATGTAACATTCACCAAATGCCCACCGGCGGTGAATCTTCCTTCTGAGTGGGTTTTCAAATACAATGATTGATTTACCTGCAGTGCATGTATGGTGAATGTCACATGTTTGGCTTCATGAACATGCCCCTTTAGAATGTTTAAAGTGTCAATAGAGGTAATAATTAAAGGGAAGAAAATAAATAAAGGTCATACTTAGCTGCTCTTTAATGATTTTGCATAGAGCTTCCCCTCCCTCCTGCCCAGTGCCCCCAGAGCAAGCAGCTTGCTATGAGGGCACTCGAGCAGGCGCGCTCCTGAGCCGCTGCTCTGTGTGTCCATCACACACACACACACACACACACACACACACACACACACACACACACACACAGATGCAGCTCGGCCCGCCCCCTCTCTTTCCTCATTGGCTCATGGCCACAATAGCTCCCGCTGCTGTCCCGCTGCTGTCTCAGCAGAGCCGAGGCTTCTGTACACAGCGCTGGAGGAAGACCGGGTTCATGCAAGTATTAGGAAGGCTGCTGCACAGAGAAGAATTTTTTTTGTTTTTTAAACTTGAAACTTTAGAACCACTTTTAACTCCATTACTGTTCTGTACTCCGGTACAGTCATGTAAAAAAAAGTATGTACACCCCGCTGCATTTTTATTTTTTACTTTTTCAACATATTTGAACAAGAAAAGACCAGGCCTTCTAGAAAAATGTGCTGAAGACTGATCAATGACCAGTCCTGAAATAGCATGCTGAAGACTGATCAGTCAATGAACAGACCTTCTAAAGACTTTCTGAAGGCTGATCAGTTAAAAAGCAGGCCTTCTAGAATAACGTTCTGAAGACCGATTGATTAACAGACTAGTCCTTCTGGAATGACGTTCTGAAGACTGATCAATGACCAGACCTTCTAGAACCATGTGCTGAAGACTGATCCATCAAAGACCAGACCTTCTATAATGACATTCTGAAGACTGGTCAATGACCAGACTTTCTAGAACCATGTCCTGAAGACTGATCCATCAAAGACCAGACCTTCTATAATGACGTACTGAAGACTGATCAATGACCAGACCTTCTAGAACCATGTGCTGAAGACTGATCCATCAACGACCAGACCTTCTATAATGATGTTCTGAAGACTGATCAATGACCAGACCTTCTAGAACCATGTGCTGAAAACTGATCCATCAAAGACCAGACCTTCTATAATGACATTCTGAAGACCTATCAATGACCAGACCTTCAAGAACCATGTGCTGAAGACTGATCCATCAAAGACCAGACCTTCTGGAATGATGTCCTGAAGACTGATCCATCAAAGACCAGACCTTCTATAATGACGTTCTGAAGACTGATCAATGACCAGACCTTCTAGAACCATGTGCTGAAGACTGATCCATCAACGACCAGACCTTCTATAATGACGTTCTGAAGACTGATCAATGACCAGACCTTCTAGAACCATGTCCTGAAGACTGATCCATCAAAGACCAGACCTTCTGGAATGACATTCTGAAGACTGATCAATGACCAGACCTTCTAGAACCATGTGCTGAAGACTGATCCATCAAAGACCAGACCTTCTATAATGACATTCCGAAGACCTATCAATGACCAGACCTTCAAGAACCATGTCCTGAAGACTGATCCATCAAAGACCAGACCTTCTGGAATGACGTTCTGAAGACTGATCAATCCATGACCAGATCTTCTAGAACAATTTGCTAAAGGCTGATCAGTTAAAAAGCAGGCCTTCTAGAACAAAGCAATAAAGACTGATCAATCAACAGACCAGTCCTCCTGGAATGTCGTACTGAAGATTGATCAATGACCAGACCTTCTAGAACAATGTGCTAAAGATTGAACCACAGGAGTCCCGAGCACAGATGTAAATACCTGCTAAGGGGATTTTTAGAAATCATTCTACGTAAGGTGTTGTAAATTTCTTCACAGGTACAACCCACAAACTACCCCAAAGTGTGTAAATTCATAATAGAATAACTATCCATTTATCATTGACTATGAAGTCAGTTCTAGCCCAGGGGAGAGGGTGTGTCCATCTTCAACGTGTTTTGCAGACTTTTTATCCCACTCTGTTTTTATCCCAAATAGCAGAAGTTGGGTTTATGGGTCCCCCTCCACATTTTGCTTTCATTCCCTGTTATCGTGCTTCATAAGATGTTCCACAGTTTCCTGATGGAGCAGGTGGGAAAGTCTGAAATGCGTAGACAATGAACACACACTCACCCCTGGGCTGAATGGAGATACTTTGGGGTAGTTTGAGGGTGTGGACATGTTTATGAAAAGGTACATAAAATGATTTGAGATTATATGAGATATTTGTGACAATAAAAAGAAGATTTTATATAAACATTTGGGTATATGTGTTGTCCGCTTATAAGCAGCATCTGAAAAGTCCCTTTTAGTTCTGTTCCATTTTGTTGCTCAATCAAAGATAGAAGTGTTTGGTCATAGTAACAGTAGACATGTTTGCTGCCAACTGAAGATAATAGAACATCATCCCAACTGTGAAGCATGGTGGAAGAAATGCAAGGCTTTGAGGTAGCTTTGTTGCTTAAGGGCCTGGGCAGCACCACACAGCCATTGAGTCAATTATACATTCTACATCATATGAAAGAGTGCTTGATGAGAACGTGAATCTCCCTGTCCAAAGTGTGAAGCTGAATCAAAAATCTGACTTTTGACTTTATAATGATTCAGAGCACACAATTCCATCAAGGAATAGCTAAACAAAACAAAAAAAGGGGGGGGGGGGGGTAGAGGGTTATGGACTGGTCAAAGCCCTGAATTGATTCCCAATGAAATTCTGTGCGGGGATTTTGAAACCAGTATTCCATGCAACCAAACCCACAAACAACTGAAGGGATTTTATACAGAGGACTTGTCTGAGTTGACATGAGAGATTAGGAGGCTGTTATACAAAATATAGGAAGACATTTCTACCACAGGGGCAATACTAACTGCCGGTGCGATGAGTACTCACACAACATTTTAGTAAGAAATATAAGGTACATGGTTTGTGTGCTTATTATTCCAGATGTCACAACAAGGATCCAAGAGGAATGAAACGTGTTGGTATTGATTAATGAACCCCCCAATTGGAGGGGCTGCAATAAAACCCGGGAGATATATAGATTGGAAAGAAGGCGGATTGACAAAATAAAATTCTTTATGCCCCATAGTCATAATGTGGAGCGAGATATTAAAAAAGTTGTAACCCTGAAAAAAAATGGTCCTGTCCCTTTAAGGCAGGAGATCTAGCACAGTGCTTTGCCATGCCAATTGTCCATTTCTATGTTGTACAATACCTGTCTGATCCTTCCTGTTCCTGTCTTCCCCTTGTAAACTGACCACATTTATCATGGCTGCTGATCTCTGATAGTGTGGTCAATGTACGTGCATCCATCATCCAGCTCTCTCCTCAGCATCTCTGTATCTCCCCCCTCCCTCTCTCCCTGTCTGTCCCATAGTCTGTGTGAGAGCCGATCTCCTCCCCACCCCTTCTCTCATTCCCACCCTCTCCCCTCTTCTCTCCTCTCCTCTCCCCTCCTCTCACGTCTGTGTAATTCTATTCACTGCAGCTGCTCCAGTGCTTGTAAAGTCACATGTATGAGTTACTTTGACCCTCTCTGTTTTAGGTCCCTGTTCAGTACAGTGGGTGAGTTTTCCTAAAATAATAATGCTAAATACTTTGCAGAGCCCTTCTGTGCAGACATGTGGCCCCCCTCTGCTAGCATGCATTAATCAGAGGGAAATCTCAGCCCCCCCCCCCCCCCATTGTAGTCACTTACCTGGGAAGGGAAGCAGAGGGAGGTCACATGACGGCAGGGCAGGGCCGGCGCAATGATTTTTGTCAATATAGGCAAAGATGCATTTTGCCACCCCCCAACCCATCCCCACCTTCCTCTTGCTACCCCCTGTCTAAAACCTGAGCAGTAGTGGTATATCCTTCACATTGCACCCGTAATGTGATGGGGCGCAACGCGAAGGACGTTACACACCACTGAAAATAAATTTGTGCTGAACTTCCAACGAGGGGGTGGGGATATGGATTGATCACTTCCCTTCACTGGACACAGGCAGCTGGAAGGTGAGGCCAACTAAAACTTCCAATGGCTGGGTTCCCCCCCATTAGTAAAAAACTCAGAGATCACCTCCCCCCCAGATACTCCGACTTTGATCACACCTACCCAAGATTCCCTCACCCTGATTATACCCCAACACCCTAATCACACCTCCTCAGATACCCCCACTCTGATTACACTCCACTCCCAGATACCAACCCAGCCTGATCACCCCCCCCCATACTCCCAGTCTGATCACCCCCCCATACTCCCAGTCTAATCACCCCCCCCCATGCTGCCACTCTGATCACCCCCCCCCCCCCATACTCCCACTCTGATCACCCCCCTCCCCCATACTCCTAGTCTGATCACCCCCCCATACTCCCACTCTGATCACCCCCCTCCCCCATACTCCCACTCTGATCACCCCCCTCCCCCATACTCCCAGTCTGATCACCCCCCTCCCTCATACTCCCACTCTGATCACCCCCCTCCCCCATACTCCCAGTCTGATCACCCCCCCTCCCCCATACTCCCAGTCTGATCACCCCCCTCCCTCATACTCCCACTCTGATCACCCCCCTCCCCCATACTCCCAGTCTGATCACCCCCCTCCCCCATACTCCCAGTCTGATCACCCCCCCCCCCCCATACTCCCAGTCTTATCATACCCTTCAGATCTCTTCACTCTGATCACAACTTCCCTAACGCACATCCCAGACACAACCCCCCCCCGCCCCCTCCACCATCATACACACCTTGGGTTTACCAAAACCTCAGATCTCACCAGTCCCGCAGTTCCTCCCAGCCCTGCGGCCCCTCCTCCAGATGATTTCAGTGGAGGAATATGCAGCAATCAGGGTGAGTTACCTGTCATTGGGTCAGACATGACAAGATCTCCCCCCGAATCATTGCTAGTGGTGGCAGATGCAAAGAGCGGGGAGCTTAGTCCATCCCGAACTCCGCCGGCCAGTCTTCAAGCAGTTGTATCCCCCGCTTTCACATTTTTACCTACAGATAAGCCTATAATAGGGCCTATAATAAGGCTTACCTGGAGATAAAATAAATATCTCCTAAATCTGCACGGTTTAGGAGATATTCACCTTGCATGCAGCCGCTGACCTCAGCAGCCCATTCGCTCTGAAGGTCCGGGGGATGCTGCAGGAAAATCAGAGCTCCTTTCCGGAAAGCGTGGGAAAGCGTGGGGGTGACGTCACGGCACCAGAGCCTCAAACCCAGAAGAAACGCTGAGGGAACATGTCAGCACCCTCTGTGGTGACCGGGACCCGATGCCGGAGCTTCGTTCTAAGCATTTCATAATGAGTTAGTATGGGGTGCACACTAGATCATTATGCCTTTGCCTTACAGGCTTTTTATTTTGTGGGGGATACAACCGCTTGCAGTGTGCACAGCCAGCACACGCCTCCATGCTGCTTGACAGCGGGTCCCCCCCGCCTCCTTCCTGCACACGTGGGAATCCGCCCACCGCTCCGCCTTGTCTGTCTCATTGGACCTGCTCACATTCATCATCCCGTCTGCCTTCTACTCTCCGCCTCTTTCACGCTGCCAGCGGCCCGCCTACTAAACAGCAGACAGGCTAAAGCTTCCATGCTGCACCCCCTCATCTATGGGGCACAGGGTGGAAGGTGTCTGCTGGGGGGATAGGTATTATAAAAATCCAAATCCCCAACGAGTGGCTGAGGAAGTTTGCTCTGAATATAAAAAATTTATCAAATAGCTTTTTTGGTTTGTGGCAGGCATGTACTGGCCATTGGGATTAGAGGGAGTTGCCCGGTGGGCCGATGGCTCAGTGGGGCCAGTCAGGTGCAGTCCTGGAGCCGCTCCTCTCTGACAGTGAGTGATCGCAATTTCACTCCTGTTAGGAGGAGCAGCTGCCGTCGCTTGCTGGAGATAGCCTGCAGGGCTCTCCTCTTATCACTTGTCACTTATCAATGACTGGAGAGAGGAAGGAGAAGCTGCCTTCAAAACTGTGAGTACACATGGGAGGGAGAGGAGAGGGAGGACACTCTGATGTAAGGGGAAGTGCTGATGGAGACGTTCAAAATTAAAGTGGGCCGGTCATGAGGAAGTCCAGGGCCACATTTTTGTCCCAGTCCAGCCCTGGTTTGTGGTTCTCAGATGCAGTGTAGTTCCGCTTCAACGGAATTGCATTATTTTCAACATTTCACTTTAAGCACTTAAAAAAAATCACAGCTCCTGGGCACATTGAAAAAAATAATGTAATGCATTTTTATTATTATTATTATACACGATTTATATAGCGCCAACAGTTTACGCAGCGCTTTACAATGTATAAGGGGGGGCAACACAATTACAGTACAATACAAAAGGTACAGGAGGGCCCGGCTCATAGAGCTTACATTTTAAAGGGAGGGGGTGGTGGTACAAAAGCTAATAGCTGCAGAGAATTATTTGATGGGGGGGGGGGCTCGGGGACAGTTAGGTGGGTGTGGGATAGGCTTCCCTGAATAAATTAGTTTTCAGGGATCTCCTAAAGGTGGACAGGGTACGGGCTGATCGGACAGACTGGGGCAGGGAGTTCCAGAGGATGGGAGAGGCTCTGGAGAAGTCTTGAAGGCGAGCATGAGAGGAGGTAACAAGGGAGCTAGAAAGCAGGAGGTCCTGGGAGGAGCGGAGGGGACGATTTGGGTGATATCTGCAGATGAGGTTGGTGATGTAGATGGGGGCATTGGTACATGTTCCCCCAGGGCTTGTTCCTAGGAGGCCGTGCCATCCATGGGATTGGTAATCGGGCAGATACCCAACCTCTTTCTGTCATTACTGCATGCAGACATCTTTACACCTCGGTTCCAAGAGATCTTTGCTTTCAGTACCACAGCATGTATGTTTAACTTTGTTGAATTACCAGTAGTCACTGCTCTTTATGGGCCCCATTATTGCTAGCAGAAGACAACGGACACCACCATATCAGGGACTTTAAACATCACAGGATTCAAGTTGCAATCTCTGGTTAAAGGGGCCTCGTGTCAGGGCTGGGCCCAGCCCTTCCTTCTCTGAGCTGACCGCTCAGCTGTCTGCTAATTACCAGCTCCTATCTCTCCACAGTGACTCACCTGTTGATGATATCCTGCTTGTCAGTCCTGCCTACTTAAGCCGTCCAGTCCAGATGATCTCTGCCTTCGCCTTGGTCACATCTCTAGAGACGCTCGCCTGTGTTCCTGTTAAAGACTTGCTTGGCTGACGTTTCTTCTGGCTCCAGATCCTGCTTGCTGTTCTAATACACTCACCTCTGGCTCCCTGACATTTTGGCTTGTCTGACTATCCGTTTTGAGTTCCTGAACTGGCTATTTTTTGACTACCTTTACTCTGTTTACCTTTTTATTATTATTGTTAAACAGGTGTGATTTAACTGTACTTCTGTCTCAGTCTGATTCATGGTTTCTGATACCTCGTCTCTTCTAAGGCCATCGTTATTCAAATGAGGATACTTATATCTATTTATACCAGAGTACAAGCGGCCCCCAAGTTACAAACATTCGACTTACAAACGATTCCTACTTACAAATGGAGGGAGGCAACAGGAAGTGAGAGGAAATCTACCCCTAGGAAGGGAAATTCTCTCCTGTAACAGTTATGGGGAAAAAGGTGTCTCCACTGAAGCTTTATCAGCAATTCAATTTCCATGACAACCCAAAATTGTTGAGAGTGAGCTGAAATCTTCTGAAGCGGGGCACAGACAGCAAAACAAACATTACAGGGGTGTTAACCCTTCCCTGTGCTATCCAAAAAAACTGAAAAATGATTTTCCTTACCAAAAGTATTGGGACGTCTGCCACTATAACAGCTTCAACTCTTCTGGGAAGGCCGTCCACAAGGTTTAGGAGATGTGTCTATGGGAATGTTTTACCATTCTTCCAGAAGCGCATTTGTGAGGTCAGGCACTGATGCTGGACGAGAAGGCCTGGCTCGCAGTCTCCACTCTAATTTATACCAAGGTGTTCTATTGGGTTGAGGTCAGGCCAGTCAAGTTCCTCCATCCATGTCTTTATGGACCTTGCTGCCAAAAGGTAAAAACTCGTCCAGATATTACAGAAACGCCATAATTTGGAAACATCAGAAAATGGGCCATAAATTAAATAAAAATTACAAATCTTAAACTTTGAATAATAGAATCAAAAATGTATAAAAAATAATATTCGCCATCGCTGATATCAAGGGATATGTCATGGTTATGCAATAGAGTTGGTCTGCTTACTTGTTTCCATGTGTTCATCTCTAGAGACCAGCCGACCCTCACCTGACTGCTTTTGTAACCAATCCTCTGGCATGACTCCACCCTAGCTCCTATCAGAGAACTCTATATTAACCTGTGCACTGCAAGCCAACCTCGCTGATCAACCATTGTGTATTCCTTTGTGTGTTAGCTTCCTGTTACCTGCCGTGTGCTCTTCTGTTGTTCCGTTACTGACTTTGACGTGTCTTTGACTATCCCTGTTTGCCTGTGATCCTGACCTTTTGGCGTGTCCCTGACTATTCCTGTCTGCTTGTGGCCCCGACTTTGGCTTTGTCTCTCACCATCCCTATCCTCCTGTTGCCTACTGTGGGTGTGAGCTGGGGGACCCTGGGGGTCGCGACCTGGAGCCAGTTGCAGCCAAGTCCATCCTCACCACCAGAGGCTCTGGTTAACACCTGATGGCTCTTAGGCCGCGTACACACGGGCGGACTGTTCGCCCAACCTTGTCCGCTGAACAGTGTTTGGGCGGACAGTCCGCTCGTGTGTGGGCTTTCAGCGGACAGTTTCAGCGGACAGTTGGACGGACAAAGTCTTTCGGAAATTCCGAAAAACTGTCCGCTGAAACTGTGTTTGAGCGAACAGTCCGCCCGTGTGTGGGCCTGTCCGCTGTACTTTCGAAATGAGTGGACTGTTCCCGCTCGGAAAGTCCGCCCACTTCGAGCGCGTGTACAGGTAGGCGGGGCCCGCGAAGGAGACGTCGCGGGCTCTGCCGCCTGGAATGGGCTTAAAGGGGAACCCCAACGCCGAAAAAAATCGGCGTGGGGGTTCCCCCCAAGTCCACACCAGACCCTTGTCCGAGCACGCTACCCGGCCGGCCAGGAAAGGGGGGCGAGCGAGCGCGCCCCCCCTCCTGAGCCGTACCAGGCCGCGTGCCCTCAACATGGGGGGGGTGCCTTGGGGAAGGGGGGGCCGCGCGGCCCCCCCACCCCAAAGCACCTTGTCCCCATGTTGATGAGGACAAGGGCCTCTTCCCGACAACCCTGGCCGTTGGTTGTCGGGGTCTGCGGGCGGGGGGCTTATCGGAATCCGGGAGCCCCCTTTAAGAAGGGGGCCCCCGGATACCGGCCCCCCACCCTATGTGAATGAGTATGGGGTACAATGTACCCCTACCCATTCACCTGTGAAATAAAGTACAAATAAAAACACAACACAGGGGAAAAAAATATTTTATTGCACATCCGGGGGTCTTCCGTCTTCGGGGGTCTTCTCGCCGGACTCCTCCGCTATGTGTGTGTAGCTCTTTTGCTAGCGGAGGAGTCCGGCTTTCTTCCTCCCCGCCGCCGGCCTCTTCTCCCGACTTCGGGGGTCTTGTCCCCCTCTTCGGTTCTTCTGCCGGGCCACCGCGCCTGGTCCGGTGGCCCGGTCTTCTGTCGCCGTCTTCCGTTCTTCTGTCGCCGCCTTCGGTTCTTCTGCCGGGCCACCGCGCCTTCTTGTAGCTCTTTTACAGGCGGTGGCCCGGTCTTCTGTCGCCGCCTTCCGTTCGTGTTCTTCTTCTTGTTCTTCTTCCAGGAGATGTTGACACGTCGCTCCCTCCGGCCGGAATGCCAGAGCCGCCCTGCGTTGCCACTTATATAGTGACAATGGGGCGGGGTCACATGGTATATGTCACATGGGTTGGTCACATGGGTTGATGTCACATTGTGGCATCAACATTGGCATTGTGGCATTGCGGCGACGGCGACAGAAGACCGGGCCACCGCCTGTAAAAGAGCTACAAGAAGGCGCGGTGGCCCGGCAGAAGAACCGAAGGCGGCGACAGAAGAACGGAAGACGGCGACAGAAGACCGGGCCACCGGACCAGGCGCGGTGGCCCGGCAGAAGAACCGAAGAGGGGGACAAGACCCCCGAAGTCGGGAGAAGAGGCCGGCGGCGGGGAGGAAGAAAGCCGGACTCCTCCGCTAGCAAAAGAGCTACACACACATAGCGGAGGAGTCCGGCGAGAAGACCCCCGAAGACGGAAGACCCCCGGCTGTGCAATAAAATATTTTTTTCCCCTGTGTTGTGTTTTTATTTGTACTTTATTTCACAGGTGAATGGGTAGGGGTACATTGTACCCCATACTCATTCACATAGGGTGGGGGGCCGGTATCCGGGGGCCCCCTTCTTAAAGGGGGCTCCCGGATTCCGATAAGCCCCCCGCCCGCAGACCCCGACAACCAACGGCCAGGGTTGTCGGGAAGAGGCCCTTGTCCTCATCAACATGGGGACAAGGTGCTTTGGGGTGGGGGGGCCGCGCGGCCCCCCCTTCCCCAAGGCACCCCCCCCATGTTGAGGGCACGCGGCCTGGTACGGCTCAGGAGGGGGGGCGCGCTCGCTCGCCCCCCTTTCCTGGCCGGCCGGGTAGCGTGCTCGGACAAGGGTCTGGTGTGGACTTGGGGGAACCCCCACGCCGATTTTTTTCGGCGTTGGGGTTCCCCTTTAAGCCCATTCCAGGCGGCGGAGCCCGCGACGTCTCCTTCGCGGGCCCCGCCTACCTGTACACGCGCTCGAAATGGGCGGACTTGCCTCCGCCTTACGTGGGCGAGTCCGTTCATTTCAAAAGTTGAGCGAACTGTTTGCCCAACCTTGTTCGTCAAACAGTCCGCTCGTGTGTGGGCAAGTCCGCTCATGCAAATTTTGAGCGGACTGTTTGCCCAAACTGTTTGACGAACAAGGTTGGGCAAACAGTCCGCCCGTGTGTACGCGGCCTTAGACTCCGCGCCCCAGGGAATCTTACACTTTAACCCCGGTGGGATCCATCTTGGTGTTCTGGCGGCCCTGCCTTCCTATCACCTTGACCCCCCGTCCGCAGCAGTCAGCCGTAGGGTCCACAACCTTGCGGTGCACTCCTGATCCCTACGGTGTGCATCTGTAACCTGGGCTCTAGGTGACCTGACAGGATATGGTTGGAAAGATGCATTACTAAATTAAAAAATTCTGTATATAAACCATTCATAAATAAAACAACAAAAAATACATACATCTGTTGAAGAAGAAATTCATAATAAAAGACTGGAAAAGACAGCAGTTCTTAACTGTTATTAATGAAAGTGTTCACATCCCACTATACTATGCTGAGACCGGATGGTTTATATGACTTAATACAATATATCCATCGGGTCTCAAGCTTCGAGATCTCTCTCTGAGGTAAAAACACAAAAACTTAGGGGAGAAAGTAGATATAGAACAAAAGAAGGATTCAAATCCGCACTCTCTTTTCTCTCCATAAGTATACTCTTCCTGTCTCGTTTATCCACCTCCTGGATTACACATGAGGCTAGTGCTGAGGAGTAGTGATGGACGAACTTCCGACGGGACGTTTCGCGAACGCGAAACGCGAACGGACACAAACGTTCGCGAAAACGACCGTTCGCCGCGGGCTCCATTGACTTCAATGGGAGGCGAATTTCGCAAACCTTTAGGTCGAATTTGCGGCCACGGGGTAATTATTAGGGGGTAGCACGTAGTCCCACCACCTGGACAATAGCATAATACATGTATGAGGTGAATTTGGGATCGATAACTACAAGCATTTTTTTTTTATTTGGGAAATTGTTCTGACAATTCAGGACTATGGAGCTAATGAAGGCAATGGAGGAGAGGGAAGGTCAGGGACCAGGGTAGGCAAACAAGAGGGTGCAGGAGATACAGAGCACTGACAGCAGCACCGTAATACAGAGCACTGACATCAGCACCGTGACATACAGCGCTGACAGCAGCTCCGTGACATACAGCGCTGACAGCAGCTCCGTGACATACAGCGCTGACAGCAGCTCCGTGACATACAGCGCTGACAGCAGCTCCGTGACATACAGCGCTGACAGCAGCTCCGTGACATACAGCGCTGACAGCAGCACCGTGACATACAGCGCTGACAGCAGCTCCGTGACATACAGCGCTGACAGCAGCTCCGTGACATACAGCGCTGACAGCAGCTCCGTGACATACAGCGCTGACAGCAGCTCCGTGACATACAGCGCTGACAGCAGCTCCGTGACATACAGCGCTGACAGCAGCTCCGTGACATACAGCGCTGACAGCAGCACCGTGACATACAGCGCTGACAGCAGCTCCGTGACATACAGCGCTGACAGCAGCTCCGTGACATACAGCGCTGACAGCAGCTCCGTGACATACAGCACTGACAGCAGCTCCGTGACATACAGCGCTGACAGCAGCTCCGTGACATACAGCGCTGACAGCAGCACCGTGACATACAGCGCTGACAGCAGCTCCGTGACATACAGCGCTGACAGCAGCTCCGTGACATACAGCGCTGACAGCAGCTCCGTGACATACAGCGCTGACAGCAGCTCCGTGACATACAGCGCTGACAGCAGCTCCGTGACATACAGCGCTGACAGCAGCTCCGTGACATACAGCGCTGACAGCAGCTCCGTGACATACAGCGCTGACAGCAGCTCCGTGACATACAGCGCTGACAGCAGCACCGTAAGCAGCCCCAGGAGGAAGTCAGCACAGCACAGGGATGGTGTGATCCCCTCATAATAAGAACCCCCAGGAGGAAGTCAGCACAGCACAGGGATGGTGGGAGCCCCTCATAATAAGAACACCCAGGAGGAAGTCAGCACAGCACAGGGATGGTGGGAACCCCTCATAATAAGCAGCCCCAGTAGAAATATGACACCGCTCAACCTCTTCAAAGAGGAGGGTAGGGGCATATAGTACGGTGTGCTTTTTTGGGTCAGGGAAGTGAGCCAAATGAATTAAGAAGGTCTGTGTGCTTGATTCCAAAAATTGTTTATAGACATATACATGGTCTACTGATCACATGTGTTGAATTCCTCCGAGATCCATGCCTCATTCATTTTTAGAAATGTGAGGTAGTTAACACTGTCGTGAGCTAGGCGAGTACGCTTATCGGTCACAATCCCCCCTGCTGCGCTGAACGTCCTTTCGGACAGGACACTGGATGAGGGGCAAGCCAACAGTTCGATTGCAAATTGGGCAAGCTCTGGCCAGAGGTCAAGCCTGCCCACCCAGTAGTCTAGGGGTTCATCACTCCTCAGAGCGTCCACATCGGCCGTTAACCCAATGTAGTCGGACACCTGACGGTCTAGGCGTTCCCTGATGCTGGATCCGGATGACACCTGTCGATGGGTCGGCTGAAAGAATGACCTCATATCCGAAGTCACCAACACATCTTCAAACCGGCCTCTTCTTGCAGGCGCTGTTGGATTGGTACCCGCAAATCCTTCTCTGGGAGTGGGAATTGCTCCTCTGCCAGCGCACGCAAAAGCAGAATGCAGCATTTCTCGAAGCAAGGCCTGGAAGTGCTGCATTCTGACAGCCCTCTGCGACGGCGGTAACATTTCCGCCATTTTGTGTTTGTACCGGGGATCTAAGTACGTTGCCACCCAGTACTGGTCCTTGACCCTCATGCTTTTTATACGGGGGTCCCTATTAAAACACTGGAGCATGAAGGCCCCCATTTGCACTCAAGCGGAAGGTATGTGGTGGTGGTGGTGTTGTTGGTGGTAGTGTCTTTGGGGGTGCACATAGCAGAGAGTGAAGAAGAGGGTGCAGATCGAGAGGATGAGGAGGGTGCAGAAGAATAAGGCTGAGTGAGCCACTCAACCAAGTCTGGTGCGTCCTTTAAAGTAATTGAACGCACCTTCTGCAACTTCCCACTTTGGCTCAAGGCTGTTGCTCCTGCCCTACCCCTACCACCCCTGCGGAAGGGCCTGCCTCTTCCTCTGCCTGTCATTTTTTAAATCACCCTGTGACAAAACTCTTAGTCCCTATACCGCTGAAGGACTGCTGCAGTATAGGGCAGCGGTCAGCAGTAGTGCACGTCAACCCTATGTATTGTGGACCGATAGCGGTCCTTACAGAACAGCAGACTGTACTGCACTCAGGCCTATGTACCGTAGCACCCTATACCAAGTTACCAGTCCTTATAAAAACTTTTGTGGACCAAGCAGGTTGTGTGTTAGTGTTTAGCAGACTGTGCGTCAGTCCCTATACCGCTGAAGGACTGCTGCAGTATAGGGCAGCGGTCAGCAGTAGTGCACGGCAACCCTATGTATTGTGGACCGATAGCGGTCCTTACAGAACAGCAGACTGTAACGCACTCAGGCCTATGTACCGTAGCACCCTATACCAAGTTACCAGTCCTTATAAGAACTTTTGTGGACCAAGCAGGTTGTGTGTTAGTGATTAGCAGACTGTACGTCAGTCCCTATACCAATGAAGGACTGCTGCAGTATAGGGCAGCGGTCAGCAGTAGTGCACGGCAACCCTATGTATTGTGGACCGATAGCGGTCCTTACAGAACAGCAGACTGTAACGCACTCAGGCCTATGTACCGTAGCACCCTATACCAAGTTACCAGTCCTTATAAGAACTTTTGTGGACCAAGCAGGTTGTGTGTTAGTGATTAGCAGACTGTACGTCAGTCCCTATACCAATGAAGGACTGCTGCAGTATAGGGCAGCGGTCAGCAGTAGTGCACGGCAACCCTATGTATTGTGGACCGATAGCGGTCCTTACAGAACAGCAGACTGTAACGCACTCAGGCCTATGTACCGTAGCACCCTATACCAAGTTACCAGTCCTTATAAGAACTTTTGTGGACCAAGCAGGTTGTGTGTTAGTGATTAGCAGACTGTACGTCAGTCCCTATACCAATGAAGGACTGCTGCAGTATAGGGCAGCGGTCAGCAGTAGTGCACGGCAACCCTATGTATTGTGGACCGATAGCGGTCCTTACAGAACAGCAGACTGTAACGCACTCAGGCCTATGTACCGTAGCACCCTATACCAAGTTACCAGTCCTTATAAGAACTTTTGTGGACCAAGCAGGTTGTGTATTAGTGTTTAGCAGACTGTGCGTCAGTCCCTATACCGCTGAAGGACTGCTGCAGTATAGGGCAGCGGTCAGCAGTAGTGCACGGCAACCCTATGTATTGTGGACCGATAGCGGTCCTTACAGAACAGCAGACTGTACCGCACCCAAGCCTATGTACCGTAGCACCCTAGACAGACCAAGTTACCAGTCCTGATAAAGAGCTTTGTGGAACAAGTGAGTTGTGAATGATTAGCAGACTGCAGCAGAAGGGCAGCAGTCAAGTATAATATTCTTTCTATATTTGGAAGAAAGAATATTATACGTGTACAAGCCTATTACCGTACCACTGATACCAGTCCTGAAAAGAACCTTTGTGGAACTAATAGTAACAGCAAGTCTTTAAAATTATCCTCACTGCCTGACACACTGCTTCCTGCCTGTCCCTATACAAATTGGCAAAAAAGAGTAGGCTGGAACGATTAGCTGGAACAGCTCTTTTGTGGACCTGATAGTAACAGCTAATGATGATGATGATGATGATGATGAAGAAAGACTAATCTGGCTGAGCTGTCCCTAAAATAGCAGCATACAGCGCTCTGTCCCTTTATCTAAACTGACAAAAGAAACTCAGGCTGCTGACCTAACACCTATACCAGTCCTGAAAAGAACTTTTGTGTACCAAATAGCTAGCGTTTTCTCTGTCCCTACTCCACACAGGATCCTTTCCCTACAGTGACAGAAGAAAGAATGTAAAATGGCCACCGGATCGGGTGTATTTATAGGTTAGGGGGAATGTCCAAGTGTCCATGAGCTGTCATGTCTCAATTGGTTGTCCTGTAACACATGATAAACGTGTCACGAAAGGTTAAAGTTCTTGTATACATTAAACACGTAAGTCCGCCGGGGCGAACGACGGAAAAAGGCGTTCGAACCCGCGGACGGCGAAAGTCGGAAATTCGCCGCGAAACGACCGCCGGGCGAAACGTTCGTCCATCACTACTGAGGAGGTACATTTCCCAACGCTGTATCCTGGCATAGGCCGACAAGGCCCAGGCCTAGGGCAGCACCTTGCAGGGGGGGGGGCAGCATGGAAAGAGTCCCCGCCGGTTTGCGCTACACTGTTAGTATAGCGCCAGTCTTATGGGGCGGACTGGGCTGAGAGGAAAATTAGTCTAACACCCCCATAAAGTGGCCGCACTGCTTCCAGTGTGAGGGCAGCCAGAATTCCGCAAATGCGGGGGGGGGGGGGTGGGGTCGCCGCTTCTAATTTTGACTGTCCTATTATCCCGGACCACCAACATTCCTCACTGTGCTATATGTTTTCTGCTGCTCCATTGGCATGGTTATATCTTCTTAGTCCTCTCCATAAAATTATCAGACATTTGTACTAAAAGTAGAACTATAGGCAAAACTTCATTTTGGATAGAGTGAGGGAGGGTTATAGCCCCTGTCAGTTTATTTTTTACCATGCCAGTCCCATTGTAGAGATTTCCCTTCACTTCCTGCCCCATAGCCAAACAGGAAGTGAGAGGAAATCTATGCAAATGAAGGATATCCATTGCCTTCCCCCCCCAGGCCCTCAGAACTAGTGTCCCCACTCGAACATTTCAGGGCGGGTCTTAAACAGAAAAGGGCGTGGCCTTGGCAGGAAGGGGTGGATCATATTTAAATTAGAGGGGGCATAAGTTTAGTCAGGCCTAGGGCAGCACAAAATCTAAATACACTACTGACATTTCCTCGATCTAAATATCAGGGTCTTGGATAATCAGTTGACAACTTCAACTTATTTCAAATACACCGACCATAATTGTTTTATCAGTATAAGGAGGACTCATGGTCCCAGCTGAGATCATGGAGAAGATTCTCCGGTGTAGTTCTGGGCGGATTCCTCACCATTATCATCATTGATCCTCCACGAGGTGAGATCTTCCATGGAGCCCCAGACCGAGGAGATCGATCGTTATTTTGTGTCTCTTCCATTTGTGAATAATAATTCCACCAACTGTTGTCACCTCTCACCAAGCTGCTTGGCGATGGTCTTGTAGCCCATTCCAGCCTTGTGTAGGTCTCCAATCTTCTCCCCGACATCCTTGGACAGATCTTTGGTCTTGGCCATGGTGGAGAGATTGGAATCTGACTGATGGATTGCTTCTGTGGACAGGTGTCTTTTATACAGGTAACAAGCTGAGATTAGGAGCACTCCCTTTAAGAGAGTGCTCCTAATCTCAGCTTGTTACCTGTATAGAAGACACCTGGGAGCCAGAAATCTTGCTGATTGATCGGGGATCAAATACTTATTTCACTTAAAAAAAGGTAAATCAATTTATAACTTTTTTGAAATGTGTTTTTTCTGGATATTTTTCTTGTTATTCTCTCACTGTTATAATAAACCGACCAATAAAATTATAGACCAATCGGTTCTTTCTCAGTGGGCAAAATTACAAAAATTAGCAGCCGATCAAATACTTTGTTTTCCCTCACGGAAGGTGATTTTATGGGTTTTGTCTCTGTACATCTCTGGATGTCTCATCTCCTCCCACAAGCCAGGAACGGGGTCCTAGTAGGAGCCCCATTATCACACCTGCAGTAGGTGGAAGGGTTCATTGATCATCATACTGTAGGTGGGTGTGATGGTATTTTATATGTATAAGTGTTGGTGTTCCCTTTTTTCTTTTCTCTTTTTCTTTCTTTTTTACAGCCTCTCACCACCATACAGCCTATAATTAAAGTGGTGTTGCCACCAAAAAATAAAAAAGGGCTTAAAATTCTTAAAAAAAAATAAATAAAAAATAAATAAAAAATAATTGGAATTTTTTTTTTCTACTCACCTCTAAATGCCTGTTGCTAGGGGGGTCCCTCGTAGTCTGCCTCCTTCATTGCCCGGGCTGGTGACATCACTTCCCCTCGTGCCGCACAGTCACCTGGGACCTGTCACGTGTCCCAGATGACTGTGCGGCGTATCACGGCGCCCTGCGCCGCTTGCGCATGAGCAGTGGGTGCCCACAGTACGAATGACGGCGCCGCAAGCGGAGCGGGGAACGAGGGGGGGAGGCGGCTTCGTTCCCCCGCATCGCTGGGCCGTGGGACAGGTAAGTGTCCGATTATTAGAAGTCAGCAGCTGCAGTATTTGTAGCTGCTGACTTTAAATTTTTTTTTTTTTTAGGGGCACCCCACTTTAAGTCTCCTCCTGTTCTGTGGCATCAGGCATGATTTAGGACCCCATAATGGCAATATCTCACAATATATCACCACCAACTGTAAGGGGGGCGCAGAGCTGCCAAACATGCCCCAGCAGGGTGTCCTGTCCTGCACCTTTCCTGGCTGCCAGCAGGGTAACCCACTGAGCCATGAATGATATATCGCACCCCGGCCCACAGGCCCACACTTCCTAGGCCACGTGTCTGTGGTCATGTGGTCCAGCATTGTTGAAACATTGACCTTATAGGTGAATGGCCTTATAGGTGAAGAAATGGCATCTTGCTAATCATGCGTCTGTCTCCTTCTCTTGAACGTTGTTCTCTGGTGCCTGTGTAGGCAGGTCGCCTATAAGCATTGGCTCTGTGTTACATGAGCTGGCTACTCTGCCCAGGCTTGGGAAAGGTTATTGCTAGCTCTGCTGTTTCCTGGGCTTCTGCCCCTTCCTGTGCTCACATAAAAGGGGGGAGGGCTCTGCTCACACTGCTCTGGTCACATGGGAATCGAAGCAAGAGGCTCACGGAGGAAGATGTAACCCTTTACAACCAACAACTACCAAGGTTCTTCTTCAGACCTACTGTACCCGCTAAGATGCCATGACACCGTTCTACCAAAGAGGACTGGTTGATAGAGAAAGAAAAACCACCGCTCCAAGATATCCCTCCAGGGCAAAAGCTCTTCCTCCTCCTATCAATGAGCCCCAGGTTTTGGCTGATGCACACACAATAGGCAGGTAGGCAGAACAAAACTCTGGATAGCCGCACACTGGAAAAATACTTGAAATCCTCGTGGAATCAAAGCTATGAGTAAGCACTGATTCCAGTGCGAAACGCGTCAGTTTAATTGCACCCCCCCCCTCTTTTTCTTTTTGCTGCGAATTACCTGATGTGATGTGACCTACGATTTTTCAATAAAACACGGGATTTCAAGTCTTTTTCCAGTGTGCGGCTATCCAGAGTTTTGTTCTGCCTACGAAAGAGGACCGCTGAGACCGGCAATCCGCCCAAAGGCACCAGATTAAAGGAGAACTGCCACATCAAGTTATAGACTCTCACCTTTGTAAGGTACAGTGGTGTGAAAAAGTGTTTGCCCCCTTCCTCATTTCCTGTTCCTTTGCATGTTTGTCACACTTAAGTGTTTCGGAACATCAAACCAATTTAAACAATAGTCAAGGACAACACAAGTAAACACAAAATGCAATTTGTAAATGAAGGTGTTTATTATTAAAGGTGAAAAAAAATCCAAACCATCATGGCCCTGTGTGAAAAAGTGATTGCCCCCCTTGTTAAAACATACTATAACTGTGGTTGTCCACACCTGAGTTCAATTTCTCTAGCCACACCCAGGCCTGATTATTGCCACACCTGTTCACAATCAAGGCATCACTTAAATAGGAGCTGCTTGACACAGTAAGGTCCACCAGAAGATCCTTAAAAGCTACACATCATGCCGAGACCCAAAGAAATTCAGGAACAATTGAGAAAGAAAGTAATTGAGATCTATCAGTCTGGAAAGGGTTATAAAGCCATTTCCAAAGCTTTGGGAATCCAGAGAACCACAGTGAGAGCCATTATCCACAAATGGCGAAGACATGGAACAGTGGTGAACCTTCCCAGGAGTGGCCGGCCGCCCAAAATTACCCCAAGAGCGCAGCGACGACTCATCCAAGAGGTCACAAAAGACCCCACAACAACGTCCAAGGAACTGCAGGCCTCACTTGCCTCAGTTAAGGTCAGCGTTCATGCCTCCACCATCAGGAAAAGACTGGGCAAAAATGGCCTGCATGGCAGAGTTCCAAGGAGAAAACCACTGCTGAGCAAAAAGAACATCAAAGCTCGTCTCAATTTCTCCACAACACATCTTGATGATCCCCAAGACTTTTGGGACAACATTCTGTGGAGCGATGAGACAAAAGTGGAACTCTTTGGAAGGTGTGTGTCCAAGTATATCTGGCGTAGAAGGAACACTGCATTTCATAAAAAGAACATTATACCAACAGTAAAATATGGTGGTGGTAGTGTGATGGTCTGGGGCTGTTTTGCTGCTTCAGGACCTGGAAGACTTGCCGTGATAAAAGGAACTATGAATTCTGCTGTCTACCAAGAGATCCTGAAGGAGAATGTCCGACCATCTGTTCGTGTACTCAAGCTGAAACCAACTTGGGTTCTGCAGCAGGACAATGATCCTAAACACACCAGCAAGTCCACCACCGAATGGCTGAAGAAAAACAAAATGAAGACTTTGGAGTGGCCTAGCCAAAGTCCTGACCTGAATCCTATTGAGATGTTGTGGTATGACCTTAAAAAGGCCGTTCATGCTCGAAAACCCTCTAATGTAACTGAATTAGGACAATTCTGCAAAGATGAGTGGGCCAAAATTCCTCCAGGACGCTGTAAAAGCCTCATTGCACGTTATCGCAAACGCTTGGTTGCAGTTGTTGCTGCTAAGGGTGGCCCAACCAGTTATTAGGTTTAGGGGGCAATCACTTTTTCACACAGGGCCATGATGGTTTGGATTTTTTTTCACCTTTAATAATAAACACCTTCATTTACAAATTGCATTTTGTGTTTACTTGTGTTGTCCTTGACTATTGTTTAAATTGGTTTGATGTTCCGAAACACTTAAGTGTGACAAACATGCAAAGGAACAGGAAATGAGGAAGGGGGCAAACACTTTTTCACACCACTGTATGCCTGGGCAGCCACAACCTATAATAGAGAAGTCAGGGATGGAACGTTCTGAGCTGTGTTTTGTATGTTGAGAGGAATTTCAGTAAAGTTTATTACCAACTTGCCTACCGGGTACTTTTACCCCCCCCCCCCCTTCGTGCCCAAAGCCAATTTTCAGCTTTCAGCGCTGTCATACTTTGAACGATAATTGCGCGGTCTTATAACGCTTTAGTTGAAACCATCGGGAAATCGAAAAGAATGGACTTTAAAGGCATATTTTAAAAAAAATAAAAGTTTTACTATTTTTATTTATGAAGCACATTACCTACTTTATATGTACATTGGCCGGTTGGGAGCCGCCTCCTTCTGACTGGACGTACAGGAACGTCCTTCAAAAGGAGGGGGATCGCGCGCGTGCGCGTGTGCCCGCTCAGCAGCGCCATCCCGATGCGCTCGTGTCACCCGGACACGCGGTGCATCTCGGATCGTCAGGAGGGCTCTGTGATTGACCCTCCTGATCACATGACGGCCGTGTCTAATCACAGCCGTCATGTGATGTAAACAAACAGCCGGTTGCTAGGCAATCGGCTCCTCCTCTCCTCACATGGAAGTCGTTGCCGAGGAGAGGAGAGGAGATCGCTGCAGCCGGTTGGTGATCAGTGAGTGTGAGCTCTTTTTACAGCTTTTTACTCACTGATCACTAGTCTAGTATAATACACACATGTCCCCAAATAATAAAAACACGTGTCCCCCACATATGTCCCACTAAAATCACATGTCCCCACACATGTCCCCAAATAATAAAAACACGTGTCCCCCACATATGTCCCACTAAAATCACATGTCCCCACACATGTCCCCAAATAATAAAAACACGTGTCCCCCACATATGTCCCACTAAAATCACATGTCCCCACACATGTCCCCAAATAATAAAAACACGTGTCCCCCACATATGTCCCACTAAAATCACATGTCCCCACACATGTCCCCAAATAATAAAAACACGTGTCCCCCACATATGTCCCACTAAAATCACATGTCCCCACACATGTCCCCAAATAATAAAAACACGTGTCCCCCACATATGTCCCACTAAAATCACATGTCCCCACACATGTCCCCAAATAATAAAAACACGTGTCCCCCACATATGTCCCACTTAAATCACATGTCCCCACACATGTCCCCAAATAATAAAAACACGTGTCCCCCACATATGTCCCACTAAAATCACATGTCCCCACACATGTCCCCAAATAATAAAAACACGTGTCCCCCACATATGTCCCACTAAAATCACATGTCCCCACACATGTCCCCAAATAATAAAAACACGTGTCCCCCACATATGTCCCACTAAAATCACATGTCCCCACACATGTCCCCAAATAATAAAAACACGTGTCCCCCACATATGTCCCACTTAAATCACATGTCCCCACACATGTCCCCAAATAATAAAAACACGTGTCCCCCACATATGTCCCACTAAAATCACATGTCCCCACACATGTCCCCAAATAATAAAAACACGTGTCCCCCACATATGTCCCACTAAAATCACATGTCCCCACACAGCTCCCCAAATAATAAAAACACGTGTCCCCCACATATGTCCCACTAAAATCACATGTCCCAACGATTATCTGCACACATATGTACATGATCATTTGTGTACATATGTCTGTGATCACACAAACCAATTATTATACACTTAACCGAATTTTTCTTACCAAAAACATGTAGCAGAATACATTTTGGCTTAAATTTACGACTAAATTTGATTTTATTGGATTTCTTTTAAAATAGAAAAAAGAAAATATTGTTTTTTTTTTTTCCAAATTTCCGTTTTTTTTTTTTTTTTGCGCTTATATCACAAAAAAAATAAAAGTTGTGAATAAATACCACCAAAATAAAGCTCTATTTGTGCGAACAAAATGATAAAAATTTCATTTGGGTACAGTGTAGCACGACCGCGCAATTGTCATTGAAAGTGCGAGAGCGATGAAAGCTGAAAATTGGGCTGAGAAGGAAGGGATGCGAAAGTGCCCCCCCCCCCCCCCGGTATTGTAGGGGTTAAAGACACATTAATAAACATAGAACTCTGTGAAAGTGACACAAAAACGCGTCAGTTGGATTCCATGGACTACGCTGATAGGCCACAAAGAAACCTGATTTTCTCAGTACCCCATTGGAATGATACCAGTAATGAAAGGGTGACACCCTACAACAGCAGATCAGGGGTCAGGGGTCAATAAAGCTGGGTCACAAGGAACGTGGATTCCACCTTCTTCAAGGTTCAGAAGACTTTCTCCACGAGTTTTACACTTCATAATAGGCAGGTCTAACAGAGGTACAAAAACAACAGAATAAATAAAATATGATTGTGCAAACAAAAAACAGGTTTTCCCAGTTTGTCACACAGGGGAGAGGAGACACGGATATATCTACACATTCAAAAAACAGGATTTTTGCAAAACAAAATACATAAATCTGTTGTCCTTACAAAGGGATCATAAATATTACTAGGGTCCCCACCTGTTCGGGATTCACCCGGACACTTCGGGTTTGGAATCATGCGTCCGGGTTTCAGACTGTCTGAGACCCGGACACATTATTCAGACTGGACTGAATATACCTCCAAGTGAGTATGCTAAGGTAAATCAGGGTTCTCAGAGCACTCATTACATCAGAGCTCCCCCTTACATCAGAGTCCTCTTTGTATGTTGGAGTCCCTGGGGTTCTCCCTTACATTGGAGTCTGCAGAGTCCTCCCTTGCAGTGAAAGGAAACTCTGTGAGTTCAGATGTAAAGGGGGAACTCTGTGGACTCTCATGTAAAGAGGAAACGCTGTGGACTCTCGTGTAAAGGGGAAACTCTGTGGACTCTCGTGTAAAGGGGGAACTCTGTGGACTCTCATGTAAAGGGGAAACTCTGTGGACTCTCATGTAAAGGGGGAACTCTGTGGACTCTCATGTAAAGGGGGAACTCTGTGGACTCTCATGTAAAGGGGGAACTCTGTGGACTCTCATGTAAAGGGGGACTCTGTGGACTCTCATGTAAAGGGGGAACTCTGTGGACTCTCATGTAAGGGGAAACTCTGTGGACTCTCATGTAAAGGGGGAACTCTGTGGACTCTCATGTAAAGGGGGACTCTGTGGACTCTCATGTAAAGGGGGAACTCTGTGGACTCTCATGTAAAGGGAGAACTCTGTGGACTCTCATGTAAAGGGGGAACTCTGTGGACTCTCATGTAAAGGGGGAACTCTGTGGACTCTCATGTAAGGGGGGAACTCTGTGGACTCTGATGTAAAGGGGGGACTCTGTGGACTCTGATGTAAAGGGAAAACTCTGTGGACTCTGATATAAAGGGGGAACTCTGAGGGCTCTGATGTAAAGGGGGAACTCTGTAGAATCTCATGTAAGGGGGGAACTCTGTGGACTCTCATGTAAGGGGGGAACTCTGTGGACTCTCATGTAAGGGGGGAACTCTGTGGACTCTCATGTAAAGGGGGAACTCTGTGGACTCTCATGTAAAGGGGGAACTCTGTGGACTCTCATGTAAAGGGGGAACTCTGTGGATTCTCATGTAAAGGGAGAACTCTGTGGACTCTCATGTAAAGGGAAAACTCTGTGGACTCTGATATAAAGGGGGAACTCTGAGGGCTCTGATGTAAAGGGGGAACTCTGTGGACTCTCATGTAAGGGGGGAACTCTGTGGACTCTCATGTAAGGGGGGAACTCTATGGACTCTCATGTAAAGGGGGAACTCTGTAGACTCTCATGTAAAGGGAAAACTCTGTGGACTCTCATGTAAAGGGGGAATTCTGTGGACTCTCATGTAAGGGGGGAACTCTGTGGACTCTGATGTAAAGGGGGAACTCTGAGGGCTCTGATGTAAAGGGGGAACTCTGTGGACTCTCATGTAAAGGGGGAACTCTATGGACTCTCATGTAAAGGGAAAACTCTGTGGACTCTCATGTAAATGGGGGAACTCTGAGGGCTCTGATGTAAAGGGGGAACTCTGTGGACTCTCATGTAAAGGGGGAACTCTGTGGACTATCATGTAAAGGGGGAACTCTGTGGACTCTCATGTAAAGGGAGAACTCTGTGGACTCTCATGTAAAGGGAGAACTCTGTGGACTCTCATGTAAAGGGAGAACTCTGTAGACTCTCATGTAAAGGGGGAACTCTGTGGATTCCCATGTAAGGGGGGGAACTCTGTGGACTCTGATGTAAAGGGAGAACTCTGTGGACTCTCGTGTAAAGGGGGATCTCTGTGGACTCTCATGTAAAGGGAAAACTCTGTGGACTCTGATATAAAGGGGGAACTCTGAGGGCTCTGATGTAAAGGGGGAACTCTGTGGACTCTCATGTAAAGGGGGAACTCTGTGGACTCTCATGTAAAGGGGGATCTCTGTGGACTCTCATGTAAAGGGGGAACTCTGTGGACTCTGATATAAAGGGGGAACTCTGTGGACTCTCATGTAAAGGGAAAACTCTGTGGACTCTCATGTAAAGGGGGAACTCTGAGGGCTCTGATGTAAAGGGGGAACTCTGTGGACTCTCATGTAAAGGGGGAACTCTGTGGACTCTCATGTAAAGGGGGAACTCTGTGGACTCTCATGTAAAGGGAGAACTCTGTGGACTCTCATGTAAAGGGAGAACTCTGTAGACTCTCATGTAAAGGGGGAACTCTGTGGATTCTCATGTAAGGGGGGACTCTGTGGACTCTCATGTAAAGGGAGAACTCTGTGGACTCTCATGTAAAGGGGGATCTCTGTGGACTCTCATGTAAAGGGAAAACTCTGTGGACTCTGATATAAAGGGGGAACTCTGTGGACTCTCATGTAAAGGGGGAACTCTGTGGACTCTCATGTAAGGGGGGAACTCTGTGGACTCTCATGTAAGGGGGGAACACTGTGGACTCTCATGTAAAGGGGGATCTCTGTGGTCTCTCATGTAAAGGGGGAGCTCTGTGGACTCTCATGTAAAGGGGGAGCTCTGTGGACTCTGATATAAAGGGGGAACTCTGTGGACTCTGTTGTAAAGGGGGAACTCTGTGGACTCTGGTGTAAAGGGGGAACTCTGTGGACTCTGATGTAAAGGGGGACTCTGTGGACTCTGATATAAAGGGGAAACTCTGAGGGCTCTGATGTAAAGAGGAAACGCTGTGGACTCTCGTGTAAAGGGGAAACTCTGCGGACTCTCATGTAAGGGGGGAACTCTGTGGACTCTCATGTAAAGGGGGGAATCTGTGGACTCTGATATAAAGGGGGAACTCTGAGGGCTCTGATGTAAAGGGGGAACTCTGTGGACTCTGATGTAAAGGGGGAACTCTGTGGACTCTGATGTAAAGGGGGAACTCTGAGGGCTCTGATGTAAAGGGGGAACTCTGTGGACTCTGATGTAAAGGGGGAACTCTGAGGGCTCTGATGTAAAGGGGGAACTCTGTGGACTCTCATGTAAAGGGGGAACTCTGTGGACTCTCATGGAAGGGGGGACACTGTGGACTCTGATGTAAAGGGAAAACTCTGTGGACTCTGATGTAAAGGAGGAACTCTGAGGGCTCTGTTGTAAATGGGGGAACTCTGTGGACTCTGATATAAAGGGGGAACTCTGTGGACTCTGATATAAAGGGGGAACTCTGTGGACTCTGATATAAAGGGGGAACTCTGTGGACTCTGATGTAAAGGGGGACTCTGTGGACTCTGATGTAAAGGGGGACTCTGTGGACTCTGATGTAAAGGGGGACTCTATGGACTCTGATGTAAAGGGGGACTCTGAGGACTCTGATGTAAAGGGGGACTCTAGTGATTAACTTCATGATTAGAAATGTTATTTGATAGCAACATCTATGCACAGTTTGACACTGAAGTGTTCGGGTTTCCCCTTTAAGAAAAGGTGACACCCTACATATTACACATCACTGGGGCAGAACAGATAAGGGGGCGGGAGCTCCGGGGGGGGGGGGGGGGCATGTCTTCAATATGTTTTATAAATAAAAATTGGAAATCTTTTTTAAATATGACTTTAAAGTCCATTCTGTTTGATTTCCCAATCATTTCACCTCTCTAAGGCCCCTTTCACACGGACGATCCGTTCCGGTCCGCCGGTCAGTTTTTCAGGTGGATCTGAACGGATGCTCTATAGAGGTCTATGGAGCGTCGGATGTGACAAGTCCGCTGACATCCGTCCCGCTCCCATCCGAAAAAAAGTGTGACAGAGGAAAAAGCTATTTTTCCATCGTCACCGGATCGGATCGGATCGGATCGGGTGATGATGGACGCTGCGGTCCGGTGTCACCCCATCTCCCATAGGGGAGAGCGGCGCTGTGACAGGTCCGCCCCTCCGCAGTGTGCGGAGACCGACCCGTCATCTCCCTGCTCCGGCCATCCCCGCTGAGCCAGTACTGCTCCGCCCCGTGTAAAAGGACCCTAATAGGACGTGGCATCGTTTACTCCATTGTGCTGTCCACAGTGCCACCCTGTGGTGACAGCTGCTCATGTACTCACTCATGTGACACTCTACCCATATGCCGTGACACCGCTTTATGACATTTTTGTAATTTTTTTGGAGACAAATAGAGATTTCTATTGGTGGAAGTTCATCAGCAAAGTGCACAGAGCTGAACACCTGACAGCGGGCAACAGGTGCCAGCCGACCCACTGCAGTAATGTCTGTTTTATCTCATTAAAGAAGGGATCTCCAATTAGCGGACCTCCAGCTGTTGCAAAACTACAAGTCCCATCATGCCTCTGCCTCTGGGTGTCATGCTTGTGGCTGTCGGAGTCTTGCTATGCCTCATGGGACTTGTAGTTCTGCAACACCTGAAGGTCCACTAATTGCATATCCCTGCACTAAATCAATGTGGTTGGAACGAGAGACGTTCTGGGGGGGGGGGGGGTATAGAGATTGGGGGTATCAGCTGTGCTTCCTAAAGGTCCGGATCGGGGGTTATAATTACAGGCACGTGTGATCTCCTTAAAAAGAGATCTGGCTAGCTGGTAAGTGGATCTAGTGGTGGAGGATTCTTCTCTGGGTGCACTTACTTTATACTCTGAGGGTGTTGTGCGCCGAGTCACTTCCTCCTCCTCCTCCTCCTCCTCCTCCTCCTCCTCCTGCTTCTATACTTACTATTGGTTTCCCATTTACTTTTGGACTTATATTTGCCTTTTTATTATTGTTTTTCACTTTTGTATTTGTCTTCGTATTATTATACATTTTTTGTACACGTGGTGGAAAGTGAGTTTTGTTTTGGTGGTGATGATATAATGTAGCACGATTCGCGGTACCTGATTTTCAGCGCAGCTTTATTTTTTTAAATGGTAGTTAATCAGCACTGGCGGTTTTCATTTTTCTGCTAAACAAATGAAAAAGGATCGAAAATGTTGAAAAAAATAAAAAAGTTTTTCTTCGTTTCTGTTATGAAAGTTTGTAAATAAGCATTATTTCTCTTTCACTGGTGTGCGGTGATGATGCTACATTGATGGGCACTGTTCGGCATCACTGATGGGCGCTGATGAAGCGACATTCATGGGCACTTATGAGCACTGATATGCATTGATGAAGCTGCACTGATGTGTGCTGATGAGGCTGCACTGACGTGCACTGATAGGCTGCACTGATGGGCATTGATGAGGTTGCACTAGTGAGGGAGCACTGATGTGTGCTGATGAGGCTGCACTGATGTGCACTGATTAGGCTGCACTGATGTGCACTGATGAAGCTGCCCTGATGTGCACTGATGAGGCGGCACTGATGAGGCAGCACTGATGGCCACTGAAAGGCTGCTCTGATGGGCATTGATGAGGCTGCACTGATGAGCACTAATAGGCATTGATGAGGCTGCACTGATGGCCACTGAAAGGCTGCACTGATGGGCAATATGAGGCTGCACAGATGGGCATTGATGAGGCTGCTCTGATGGCCACTGAAAGGCTGCACTGATGGGCATTATGAGGCTGCACTGATAGGCTGCACTGATGGGCATTGTTGAGGCTGCACTGATGGCTGCTGAAAGGCTGCACTGATTGCCATTGATGAGGCTGCACTGATGAGCACTGACAGGCTGCACTGATGGGCATTGATGAGGCTGCACTGATGGGCACTAATGAGGCTGCACTGATAGGCACCAATGAGGCTGCACTGAGAGGCTGCACTGATAGGCTGCACTGATGGGCATTGTTGAGGCTGCACTGATGGCCACTGAAAGGCTGCACTGATTGCCATTGATGAGGCTGCACTGATGAGCACTGATAGGCTGCACTAATGGGCATTAATGAGGCTGCATTGGTAGGCTGCACTGATGGGCACTAATGAGGCTGCACTGATAGGCACCAATGAGGCTGCACTGAGAGGCTGCACTGATGGGCACTGATAGCTGGCACTGATGGGCACTGATGGGTACTGATATCCGGCACTGATGGGTACTGATATCCGGCACTGATGGGTACTGATAGCCGGAACTGATGGGTACTGATAGCTGGCACTGATGGGCACTGATGGGTACTGATATCCGGCACTAATGGGTACTGATATCCGGCACTGATGGGTACTGATAGCCGGCACTGATGGGTACTGATAGCCAGCACTGATGGGTACTGATAGCCGGCACTGATGGGTACTGATAGCCGGCACTGATGGGTACTGATAGCCGGCACTGATGGGTACTGATAGCCGGCACTGATGGGTACTGATAGCCGGCACTGATGGGTACTGATAGCCGGCACTGATGGGTACTGATAGCCGGCACTGTTGAAGTGACACTGATGAGAGTCCTGGCTGGACTTGCCCCTTTGTACATGAATGAGAACTTCTTGCAATGTGAAGGTTTATTTCGCACATGTGGAGAACAACAGAAGCCGGGGGCCGGTAGGTTGTTGTTCTGATTGGGCTGAACTTTTATATGCTGACTACATCACAAAGACTCGAGCTGATGTTACATCACATATTACACAGCCAATCAGATGTATGGATTTCACATCATTCTCTCATTGACGGCCCCTTTTACCTTCCAGCTGAAGGCCACAAATGACCAGCGTTCTGATTGGTCAGTGGAATATACAATCAGCTGACCAGTGTCCGGTTAGGCCGTAGATAAAGAATAACATAAGACCAGATGATGACAACACAAGAAGATGAAATGAAGGTCATCTCAACCATTATCCCAACTGTATATCAGATGTCCATGAGAAGATAAGAAGGACGTCTTTAACCACTTCCTTACCGGGCAGTTTTACCCCCCTCCTGCCCAGGCCAATGTTCGGCTTTCAGCTCTCTCACACTTTGAATGACAATCGCGCGGTCATGTAACACGGTACACACATGACATTTTTAGCATATAAACCTTTCTGTGGGATGTAATCACCACCGGGGGGTGTTTATTTTTTGCAAAAAAAAAAAAAAATCCAAACATTTTGAAAAACAGTTTTTCTTCGTTTCTGTCAGTAAATTTTGTAAATAAGTAATTTTTATCCTTCACTGATGGGCACTGATGAGACAGCACTGAAAGACACTGATGAGGAGGCACTAATATGCAGCACTGATAGGCGGCACTGCTGGACACTGATAGATGGCACTGATAAGTAGCATTGATGGGCACTGATAGGTGGTACTGAGAGGCAGCACTGATGGGTACTGATAGGTGACACTAATGAGCCCTGATAGGTGGCACTGATAAGTAGCATTGGTGGGCACTAATAGGTGGCACTGATAGATGACATTAATGAGCACTGATAGGCGGCACTGATAAGTAGCATTGATGGGCACTAATAGGCTGCACTGATAGGTGGTACTGAGAGGCAGCACTGATGAGCACTGATAGGTGACACTGATGAGCTGTGATAGGTAGCACTGATGAGCACTGATAGGCGGCACTGATAGGTGACACTAATGAGCCCTGATAGGTGGCACTGATAAGTAGCATTGATGGGCACTGATAGGTGGCACTGATGGGCACTGATAGATGACACTAATGAGCACTGATAGGCGGCACTGATAAGTTGCATTGATGGGCACTGATAGGTGGCACCGATGGGCACTAATAAGCTGCACTGATAGGTGGTACTGAGAGGCAGCACTGATGAGCACTGATAGGTGACACTGATGAGCACTGATAGGTGGCACTAATGGGCACTGATATGCAGCACTGATAGGTGGCACTGCTGGGAACTAATAGATGCCATTGATAGGTGACACTAATGAGCACTGATAGGTGGCACTGATAGGCGGCACTGATAAGTAGCATTGATGGGCACTGATAGGTGGTACTGATAGGCAGCACTGATGAGCACTGATAGTTGATACTGATGAGCACTAATAGGTGGCACTAATAGGCGGCACTGATAGGTGGCACTGATATGTAGCATTAATGGGCTCTGATAGGTGGTACTGACAGGTGGCACTGATGAGCACTGATAGGTGGCACTGGCAGGTAGTATTGATGGGCACTGATAGGTGGCACTGCTAGGCACTGAAGGCAGCAGTGACTGGCATCACTAATGGGCACTGATTGGTGTCAGTGATGGGCACTGATTGGTGTCACTAATGGGCACTGATTGGTGTCACTGATTGGCACTGATTGGTGTCACTGATTGGTGTCACTAATGGGCACTGATTGGTGTCACTAATGGGCACTGATTGGTGTCACTAATGGGCACTGATTGGTGTCAGTGATGGGCACTGACTGGCATCACTAATGGGCACTGATTGGTGTCAGTGATGGGCACTGCTGGGGCTGTACTGTAATCAGTGCCCTGTACAAGTCTCCCCTGTGAGGAGGTGTCACTGACTGAACGGGAGGACACCGCGCCCGCCATCACTATACTATACGGCGGGTGGGAAGTGTTTGGTCTCTTCAGCAGAACGTCTCTCTTATATTGAGGAAGAAGCCCAACAAATAATCTTCCAGCTTGTAGAGAATCCGCACCATGAGGGGGCTGGTTATCAGTGGAGATGTCCTCTGTGGGAAGTGCGGCTCTCCTCTCCTCTCCTCTCCTCTCCTCTCCTCTCCTCATGCTGTGACAGCACACGAGAAAAGGAATGCCGATAAATGGCACGTCTGTTTACATTGGGATGAGCAGTGATTGGACACCGCTGATCACATGGTAATGAGCCGCTGTGATTGGCCCTTTACTGCCATCTGTGATCAGCGATGTCCAAAGTATGGGGGCCACCTCATCCCTTTAAACCTGAACACATATGAAGGACTCGGGTTCTGGGGCTGATTAAGGTGGTAATTAACCTCCCTCGGTGCCTCGTCTGCATTAGATTGGCCTCGGATCCCTCGGATCCCTCGGATCCCGTGTCCTTCATATGTGTTCGGGTTTAAAGGGATGAGGTGGCAACTCTAGTCCAAAGGAGGGCGCCGGTGGAGCGTGGTTCTAGGAGGACGTCTATAGAGGACCTCCTGGATCAGGCCGACCTCCCTGTAGCCGTCTTTTGGCTATAGTGCGGTCAGTAAGAGGTTCAATGGTTTCCTGGTCTGAGGTCACTCAGAGGGGCGCGTGAAGAGGACCGGCAACCACAAGAACGTGGGTCACTTGGGTCGGGTAAAGCACATGGAGAGGGGGGGGAGGGGAGGGTATGAAGAGAATCTGAAGGGGTTAACTCTGAATCAGGTTGGAGGAGGGGAGAGTAGATGTGTTCATTGATGACTCCCTAATCTAAGAGCCACCACCCCAAACACAGGTGGTCACATGTTGTGTGGTCAGTCCATTCCGAGAGAGAAGATCCAGCAAGCACACGCGTGGCCCTCGTACTGGTCGGATGTATGTATATGGCTGACATCTCATCCATTTAAACCCGAATACATATGAATTACACGGGTTCTGTGGCTGATTAAGGTGGTAATTAAACTCACTTGGTGCCTCACCTGCATTTAATTATCCTCAGAACCCGAGTCATTCCAAGGTGTTCAGGTTTAAAGGGATGAGGTGGCAACTCTATGTAGGTAGCATGTAGACGTGGCCCTCCTACTGGTCGGATGTATGTTGCATGTAGACGTGTTGTAGGACATCCAAGCACAGCTGTACACAGAACATGTAAGGTGTCCTCAGAGCAGGACAGGTAGGGGGAGGGGCAGACGGAGATTACAAGTGGAGGAAAGAAGAAATGAAAGAGTATTTGGCACCAGAGACACCGAACAACGATCGTCCCTCACTGCCCGGGACCCCTTTACCATGGGGGACACCCAGTACCCCTACCCCGTGGCCCTACAGTGGAAGGAGGACCCCAAGAAACTAAAAACACTAAAGAATAAACTTCTGCTGTACTTCCAGAAGAGGAGCCAATCTAACGGAGGAGAGTGCGAGATCCGAGACACCGACTGCAGCCGGGGCCACATCCTCATACGCTTCAAGGAGGAGGAAGGTAAGTACTGGGGGAGGGAGGATAGGGGTTCTCATATACAATGAGGAGCCAGGTAAGTACTGAGGACTGGAGGGGGATCCTCATACACTACAAGGAGGAGGGAGGTAAGTACTGAGGACTGGAGGGGGATCCTCATACACTACAAGGAGGAGGGAGGTAAGTACTGAGGACTGGAGGGGGATCCCCATACACTACAAGGAGGAGGGAGGTAAGTACTGAGGACTGGAGGGGGATCCTCATACACTACAAGGAGGAGGGAGGTAAGTACTGAGGACTGGAGGGGGATTCTCATACACTACAAGGAGGAGGGAGGTAAGTACTGAGGACTGGAGGGGGATCCTCATACACTACAAGGAGGAGGGAGGTAAGTACTGAGGACTGGAGGGGGATCCTCATACACTACAAGGAGGAGGGAGGTAAGTACTGAGGACTGGAGGGGGATCCTCATACACTACAAGGAGGAGGGAGGTAAGTACTGAGGACTGGAGGGGGATCCTCATACACTACAAGGAGGAGGGAGGTAAGTACTGAGGACTGGAGGGGGATCCTCATACACTACAAGGAGGAGGGAGGTAAGTACTGAGGACTGGAGGGGGATCCTCATACACTACAAGGAGGAGGGAGGTAAGTACTGAGGACTGGAGGGGGATCCTCATACACTACAAGGAGGAGGGAGGTAAGTACTGAGGACTGGAGGGGATCCTCATACTCTACAAGGAGGAGGGAGGTAAGTACTGAGGACTGGAGGGGATCTTCATACACTACAAGGAGGAGGGAGATAAGTACTGAGGACTGGAGGGAGATCCTCATACACTACAAGGAGGAGGGAGGTAAGTACTGAGGACTGGAGGGGGATCCTCATACACTACAAGGAGGAGGAATTTTTGTCACCTCACCCCATTCTTCTTACATTACAGATCGGGACGGGGTGCTGCAGAAAGATTCTCATGAACTGATATTATCAGGAGGGAAGAAGATGAATCTGGATGTTCGGTCAGTGGGGGTGGATAGTGAGTGGAGCCCTCCAGTGGTAAGTGTCATTAGTGCTGAGTATAGCCCTTCACTATAACTAACCCTCATCTATGATCGTAGTCTCCACACTTCTCACAGTTCTGTGCAGTTTCAGGTGTGGATCGGCTCTTACAAAGCGCTTTACTTCAAGACCGGCCTGCTTCTGACATTCGTTGTTTACAAGTTCAAATCTGTTTTTTTTGCTAGAAAAATACTTAGTACCCCAAATGTGTGTGTGTATATATAATTTTTATTATTATACAGGATTGATATAGGGCCAACAGTTTGCGCAGCGCTTTACAACATGAGGGCAGACAGTACACTTACAATACAAATCAATACAGGAGGGATCAGAGGGCCCTGATCCTCAGAGCTTACAATCTAGAAGGGAGGGTCAAGTTGAAACAAAAGGTAATAACTGTGGGGGATGAGCTGATGGAGAAAATGAAAATACAGTTAGGTGGGGGTGGGGTGGGCTTCTTTGAAGAGAAGTGTTTAAAAGTGTCTAAAAAAAATATATATATATATATTTTTTTTTTTTTAGCTATATTTTGTCACTGTATTTGACCAGTGTCCTGCAAATGTAGTTTTTTTTTTTTTTTTTTTTTTTGCAGAAAATACACTTCAATGGGAAAAACAAAACAAAAAAAAAAACAGTAAAGTTATCCCATTTTATTTTTATTTTTTTTCATGTTACGCCGAGTAAATAGATACCTCACATGTCACACTTTAAAACTGGGCACATACGCTCGTGGAATAGCGACAAACTACGGTACATACAAATCTCCACAGGTGACACTTTAAACAATTTTTAACGGTTACCAGTTTAGAGTGACAGAGGAGGTCTGGCTCTAGAATTATCGCTCTCGCTCTGACGATTGTGGTGATATCTCACATGTGTGGTTTGAACGCCGTTTGCATTTGCGGGCGTGACTTGCGTGTGTGTTTTCTTTGGAGTGCAAGTTTGGAGGGAGGGGTAGCTTTAACCACTTGCTTACTGGGCACTTGAACCCCCCTCCTGCCCAGACCAATTTTCAGCTTTCAGCGCTGATGCACTTTGAATGACAATTGCGCGGTCATACAACACTGTACCCAAATGAAATGTTTATCATTTTTTTTCCCACAAATAGAGCTTTCTTTTGGTGGTATTTAGTTACAGCTTAGAGTTTTATTTTTTGCTAAACAAACAAAAAAAGATGCAAAAAAAAAAAAATCATGTTTAATAGTTTGTTATAAAATTTTGCAAACGGGTCATTTTTCTCCTTCATTGAAGTGCGCTGATGAGGCTGCACTGGTGGGCTGCACTGGTGGGCTGCACTGGTGGGCTGCACTGGTGGGCTGCACTGGTGGGCTGCACTGGTGGGCTGCACTGGTGGGCAAAGATGGGCACAGATAAAATGGCACGGATGGGTGGCACGGATGGGCTCTGATAGGTGGCTCTGATAGGTGGCTCTGATAGGTGGCTCTGATAGGTGGCTCTGATAGGTGGCTCTGATAGGTGGCTCTGATAGGTGGCTCTGATAGGTGGCACTGATAGGTGGCACTGATAGGTGGCACTGCTGGGCACTGGTAGATGACACTTATGGGCACGGATATGTGGCACTGGGGTGCACCTTTGTTAAGGCAGATTGTGGGCACTGCTGGGTGGCACGGTGGGCACTGCTCGGTGGGCACTGCTGGGTGGCACGGTGGGCACTGCTGGGTGGCACTGACGGGGGGCACTTTTTATTAATGTGGCACTGGCAGGGGGCAGGTGGGCACGGGCAGGTGGGCACTAGCAGGGCTGGCCGTGATCGGGACTGATGTCCCGATCACGGCCGCCGGTGATCGGCTTTTTTTTTTTTTCTCCTCGCGCTGTCAGCGCGAGGAGGAATAATAGCCGATTACCGGCTCCGTTATATCACATGATCAGCTGTCATTGGCTGACAGCTGATCACGTGATAAGGGGTCGGGATCGACCCCTTGCTCGGATCGGTGATCAGGCGAGTCTCATAGACTCGCCGATCACAGAGCGCGCCTCAGGGGGCGCGCAGGCCGCTCGTGCACGGGACGACGTCAATAGACGTCGTCCCGGAAAAGGAGATCCGCGCTGTAGCCATCATTCGGCTATAGCGCGGGTCTCAAGTGGTTAAACATTTATTTTTTTATTTTTATTTTTTCTCTTATTCATTTTATTTTTATTTATTATTTTTTTACACTGTCCCTTTAAAAAAAAAAAAATAAATAAATAAATTCTGATCACTTTTACTGCTGTCAGAAGGAATGTAAACATCCTCTGTGACAGGTACTCTTTATGGAGGGATCGGGGTCTAAAATACCCCCCCCCCCCCTAAAAGTATTCAAAACGCCAAGATCCGTGTTTTTGAATACTGTCACTTTTTTTTTTTCAAAAAATCTGCACCGTTGGCTGCCGAGTAAACCGGAAGTGACGTTTGGGACTCCGGCCAGCCAGTGGAAGTGCCGGCCGGTGGGTCGGGTCTCCTGGTGGGTCGGAAGACCCAGGCGGAGCGGGGGAAGGGGGGGCGGGGCATCCCTTACCGCTCCTTGTAATAACAGCCGAGCCACTGCTTAGCCGCATCGGTGGTCATTGCAAGAAAGCCGACCGCCGGCTCCCAAAAAAATGGGTATCAATTTACTCAGCGTAACATTATCTTTCACAATATAAAAAAAAAATTGGGCTAATTTTACCGCTGTCTTATTTATTTATTTTTATTCAAAAAAGTCATTTTTTTTTTTTTTCCAAAAAAAAGTGCGCTTGTAAGACTGCTGCGCAAATACAGTGTGAAAAAAAAGTATGCACTGACCGCCATTTTATTCTCTAGGGTGTTAGAAAAAAAAACCCATATATATAATGTTTGGGGGGTTCGAAGTCATTTTCTAGAAAAAAAAAAAAAACTGTTTTAAATGTGTAAACACCGAATCTGAAAAAGAGGCCTCGTCCTTAAGTGGTTAAACAACAAAAGCTACCGCTACACGTATGAGTGTCCATTAGAACCTTTTTAAAGAGGAGCTCCGTCTAAAAAATAAAACAATTCCTGTACGAATCCTGTAGCTGCTGACTTTTTTAATATTTGGGCACTTACCTGTCCAGGGATTCCGCGGTCTCCTCACCCGTGCTGATTTTTCAATCGGCTATTGCGTGCCGCCGCCATCTCCGGGGAGGGAAGCCGGGCTGCTCCTGTTTGTGGGTTGGGGAACAGGGAAAATCTCACACGGGTGTGCCTGTAATATCAGAAATGAGCGAGGATCGCTGTGTTGGCAGCTACTGCTTTCCCTGTTCACCAACCTACAAACGGTAGCAGCCCTGAGGAAGGGAAAGTCTTTTCCCCCGAAACGCCGCGTTGGATTTCAATACACGATCACAAAATATAACCTTTTTTTATTTATTTATTTTTTTTGTTTTTTTCCTTTTTTTTTTTTTTTTTTTTTTTTTTGCATTCCTTTGGATATTGAGCGCTCCTTCCTCCCCTACCCATTACAATACATGCAGGAACAACCTCAAGGCCGTACCCAAAGGCAGCAACTCAGACCCCTATAGAGGGCTCACCATCCCCTTCCAGGTCTAGTGAGGCAGAAAGCATTGGAAGAGAACTCTTCCGTCCTTCCACTACCATCACCTCACAACCAACCGAGTCAGTCCAACCCTACAGAGGACACATCTAGAAGACCTGTAAGAGTGGAGGCAGTTGTTCTGTTTCAAATGCCGTTGATACGATGACACACCTCCATAGACTTGGTCTGTTCAGACAATATGGCCACCTGTTGACTTGACACCATTTACAGGCAGCTTAGCTCTACTT